>NC_091766.1:91402939-91735439 GCF_029378745.1 Bos indicus | reverse complement strand
CCATATAGTTAGATATACAATAGATTCAATATTTAATTTTGACGTGAAATTAGACTATAAAAGATGGTGCCTCATCTTTGTTGTTATTGCTATTATTCAGTCGCTCAGTCATGTTCGACTTTTTGTGATTCAATGGACTGTAGCATGCCAAGCTCCTGTGTCCTTGACTGTCTCCCAGAGTTTGCTCAAATTCATGTTCATTGAGCCAGTCAAAATCTAACCGTCTCATTCCCTGCCACCTCTTCTCCTTTTGCCTTCAACCTTTCCTCTGGGTCTTTCCCCATGAGTCGGCTCTTTGCATCAGGTGGTCAACTTTTGGATCTTCAGCATCAGTCCTTCCAATGAATATTCAGGGCCAATTCCTTTTAGAACTGATTCATTTGAACTCCTTGCAATTCAAGGGACTCTCAAGAGTCTTCTCTAGCACAAAAGTTCAAAAGCATTGATTCTTCAGTGCTCAGCCTCCTTTATTGACCAACTCTCACATCCGTACATGAATACTGGGAAACCATAGCTTTGACTATATGGAACTTTGTCAGCAAAGTTCTGTCTCTGCTTTTTAATCTGCTGCCTAGGTTTGTCATAGTTTTCCTTCCAAGTAGCAAGCATCTTTTAATTTCATGGCTGCAGTCCCCATCCACAGTGATTTTGGAGCCCAAGAAAATAAAATCTATTACTGCTTCCCTTCTTCCCCTTCTATTTGCCATGAAGTGATGGGATTGGATGCCATTATCTTAGTTTTTTGAATGATGAATTTTAAGCCAGCTTTCTCACTCTCCTCTTTCACCTTCATCAAGAGACTCTGTAGTTCCTCTTCACTTTCAGCCATTACAGTAGTATCATCTGTATATCTGAGGTTGTTGATATTTCTCTTGGCTATTGAGTGCAGCACTTTCACAGCATCATCTTTCAGGATTTGGAATAGCTCAACTAGAATTCCATCACCTCCACTAGCTTTGTTCGTAGTGATGCTTTCTAAGGCCCACTTGACTTCACATTCCAGGATGTCTGGCTCTAGGTCAGTGATCATACCATCGTGATTATCTGGGTCGTGAAGATCTTTTTTGTACATTTCTTCTGTGTATTCTTGCCATCTCTTCTTAATATTTTCTGCTTCTGTTAGGTCCATACCATTTCTGTCCTTTATGGAGCTCATCTTTGCATGAAATGTTCCTTTGGTATCTCTGATTTTCTTGAAGAGATCCCTAGTCTTTCCCATTCTGTTGTTTTCCTCTATTTCTTTGCATTGATCACTGAAGAAGGCTTTCTTATCTCTTCTTGCTATTCTTTGGAACTCAGCAAATTTGGAAAACTCAGCAGTGGCCACAGGACTGGAAAAGGTCAGTTTTCATTCCAATCCCAAAGAAAGGCAATGCCAAAGAATGCTCAAACTACTGCACAATTGCACTCATCTCACACGCTAGTAAAGTAATGCTCAAAATTCTGCAAGCCAGGCTTCAGCAATATGTGAACCGTGAACTTCCTGATGTTCAAGCTGGTTTTAGAAAAGGCAGAGGAACCAGAGATCAAATTGCCAACATCCGCTGGATCATGGAAAAAGCAAGAGAGTTCCTGAAAAACATCTATTTCTGCTTTATTGACTATGCCAAAGCCTTTGACTGTGTGGATCACAATCAACTGTGGAAAATTCTGAAAGAGATGGGAATACCAGAACACCTGATCTGCCTCTTGAGAAATCTGTATGCAGGTCAGGAAGAAACAGTTAGAGCTGGACATGGAACAACAGACTGGTTCCAAATAAGAAAAGGAGTACGTCAAGGCTGTATATTGTCACCCTGTTTATTTAATCTATATGCAGAGTAAGTACATCATGAGAAACGCTGGACTGGAAGAAACACAAGCTGGAATCAAGATTGCTGGGAGAAATATCAATAACCTCAGATATGCAAAATGAGTGTAATTGTATGGTAGTTTGAACATTTTTTGACATTACCATTCTTTGGGATTAGAATGAAAACTGACTTTTTCCAGTCCTGTGGCCACTGTTGAGTCTTCCAAATTTGTTGACATATTGAGTGCAGCACTTTAACCATATTATCTTTTAGGATTTTAAATAGCTCAGTTGGAATTCCATCACCTCCACTAGCTTTGTTTGTCATAATGCTTCGTAAGGCCTACCTGACTTCATACTCCAGGATGTCTGGCTCTAGATGAGTGACCACACCATGGTGATTATCCAGGTCATTAATATATTTTTTGTATAGTTCTTCTTTGTCTTCTTGCCACCTCTTCTTAATCTCTTCTGCATCTGTTAGGTCCTTACAGTTTCTGTCCTTTATCTTACCCAATGTATGAAATCTTCCCTTGATATCTCCAATTTTCTTGAAGAGACCTCTAGTCTTTCCCATTATATTGTTTTCCTCTACTTCTTTGCATTGTTCATTGAAGAAAACCTTATTATTCTCTGGAACTCTGCATTCAGTTGGGTATATCTTTCCCTTTCCCCACCCCCTCTCCTGCTTGCTTTTCACTTCTCTTCTTCCTCAGCTATTTGCAAAGCCTCCTCAGACAACCACTCTGCTGCTTTGCATTTATTTTTCTTTGATATGATTTTGGTCACTGCCTCCTATACAGTGTTACAAACCTCTGTGCATAGTTCTTCAGGCATTCTGTCTATCATATCTAATCCCTTGAATCTAGTCATCACCTGTACCTTATAATCATAAGGGATTTGATATAGGTCATAACTGAATGGATTGGACTTCCCTAATAGCTCAGTTGGTAAAGAATCCACCTGCAATGCAGGAAACCCTGGTTCAATTCCTTAATTGGGAAGATCTGCTGGAGAAAGGATAGTCTAACCACTCCAGTATTCTTGCGCTCCCCTTGTGGCTCAGCTGGTAAAGAATCAGCCTGCAATGTGGGAGACCTGGGTTCGATCCCTGGATTGGGAAGATCCCCTAGAGAAGGGAAAGGCTACCCATTTCAGTATTCTGGCCTGAAGAATTCCAAGGACTGTGCAGCCCATGCAGTTGCAAAGAGTCAGACATAACTGAGTATCTTTCACTCACTTCACTCACTGAATGGCTTAGTGGTTTCCCCTACTTTCTTCAACTTAATTCTTATTTTTTCAATAATAATCCATGAAGGGGGCCTTATCTTTACTTTTAAAGAAATCATTTATTTTACATATGTTCCTCTACTATGACCAAGACTTCATTGTATACCCTTGAGGTTTCACAATGATAATACAGACTTACTGGTATCTAGAAAATTATAGACTTGCTGACAAAGATGAATATAAATAATATCTATAAATTAACTTTGTCAAATATGCAAAAGTATGTCAAAATGTGCAACTTTTATGGCATACATCTTCCATATGTATCTAAATTTTAAAAAATGTAGACCAACCTTCACAAAGGCAGAATTTATATTAGTTTTGTTCATCTCTGTATCTAGCACTTAATAAAACACATAGGAAATAAATATCTCTCTAAAAATTTTTATAGGATGTGAAACATAAATGGATTTCTTCAGAAATTTAATGTACCCAATTACCTAAATAAAGATAAGAGACACAGCTTTTGATCTAGGGAGAGCACATTTTTACCGTAAGTCACACCTGTTTTTTGAAGTTTAAGAATGTTAATGCTGTATACAAATAACTTAATGTTCAAGAAGTCTCGAAGTCCCTAATGGGAACCTTTGTGAAAAAAGACTGTTACTCATGATCAGGCTTCTGAGTTATTCATTGACAACTTGAAAATGGTTACAATGCCTGCATCCTGGGAAGGATAACCTGGAAAAATGTGATACTTTCTGTAAAGTTTCCCATTTGGGAGGACAGTGACAACCCTTAAGGGGAGAGATAAATGCATTGTTATCTGAAAGCTCACAGGAGGAGGAAACATTTCCAATTTCTTTATTTCCTGACCATCCACTTTCTGGGGTTGTGTAGAGTTTATATATTTTCTATAATTCAGGTCACTGCTTAGATAACAGATATATCTGGAAACTACAAATTTAGAAGAAACTACAGTTTTCTATAGCTCTAAATTAGAAAGTTTATTTTAGATTCTATAGTCTTTATAGTCACGATGTTCCATTGACTAGTTCCAAAGGACACAATTCTCTTTCCCTTTAGGATGAGTGTTAAAGCCTTATATAGGGCTTTGTGGGGAGCAGAAAGCTTCAAATAATTTGGTAATATAGGACATCAACATCCATCAACATCCCACCTCCATTTCCATGTGTATTAATTTTAGTGCAGAAAATGCTGCCAAAGAGTAGGAATTGTAATTATAGGAGTATTACTATTCTGTTTGTTTCTGAGAATTGTTACAAATATATGGACTCTCTCCTCAGAAATCAAATACTTGTTTGTGACATAGATAACATTTTACATGCAGGGGTACTCTTACTTCATGTTGCCCAATTGTGGGCCTCTAAAACCTCTATCCAGTAGACTGAGAAAAGAAGAAATCTTGAGACAGACCTTACCTAAATACCCATCCACTTAAAAGACTAAGGCTATAATGGGATTATAACTCAGTGTGAAATAGGGCTTTAGCAATGCTTCCCAGATGGCCCTAGTGGTAAAGAACCCGCTTGCCAATGCAGGAGACACAGGTTCTATCCCTGGGTCAGGAAGATCCCCTGGAGGAGGACGCAGCAATCCACTCTAGTATTCTTGCCTGGAGAATCCCATGGACAGAGGAGCTTGGTGGGCTACACTCCATGGGCTCACAGAGAGTCAGACACGACTGAGGCAACAACACACACACACACAAGAAACAGATGATATAACCAAACTGAACGATTGAAGACAGTTTATCAAAGGGCCTATTTAAGATGCACAGCAGATTTGGCTTGAAAAAGGAGAGACTGGGGGCCTGGGAAGTCTTTCCCAAAGCTAGCCTGATTGGACAAGAGGGGCAGGAGGTTGCCTGTACACACAGGGTAGCTTTATGGACAGAACCACTTCATAGAACACGTGGCCTTCAGTAATGGTACAGCCAAACCACAACGAGCTAAGAAGAGGGACCTGGAGAACAAATGTCTTCATCAATCCATTCTCCTCCTTTCCTCTGGATCTTTTATTACTGTTTCTGATGGACTAAATCCAACCAGAAACCAGAGGAAAGGGAGCCTGTCAATGCTATCAGCACACCAGGGCAAATTGTGAGAGGAAAAGGATGGGAAATGGACCTGGAGAACAAAACTGGAGATATGCAGTGCATGATGTCTTCCAAAGTCTGTTCCAAGGTATACCAGTTCCATAAAATGAGCCACAGGGACAAAGGTCTGGGATCAGATCGGTTTGGGAAATGCCATATAGTCAGCCTACGTGTCCAAGTTACCATATGCGAGGAAGGCACTGCCAGAACAGTAAAAAAAATAAAAGGAAGCCTCAGGCTTCATGGAAATTAGAGTTTATTGAACAAAACAATAAATGAACAAATGAAAAAAAATGGCTGTATAACATCATGTTAAGTAGTGACCGGGGCTATCTTAAATAGGGGTTTAATGGAAGATGATTTCCTATTGAGGAAATTATGACTGTTTCAGATTTTCAAATTTTGTTTCAAATAGAGTTCAAATACTGTTTATTACTGAATCTTATAAATCTAGTCTCCTTACACTTGATGATAAAACTGAACTTGTATAGTTTCACAACTTTGTGCATTTTCCACATTTTCTTTTTTGCCTTTCCTATAGTATTCTCTATGGTTTCTTACTTTTTCTCAAAAGTGATTATCTTTATATCTTCAGTGTCTGGCCCTATATCGTGCCTGGTGGGTTTTTTTTAAAGATATGACTTTCAAATTAAATCAGATTTTATAATGATAATAATGATTACTATTTTTGTACGGTAGTAATGATTATAGCAACAAAACTCCTTAAATATCTAACTATAATGCGTGTTTTCTTTGTGTCATTTATTGTTTGAAGGTCTTAGTGGGTTATCCCATTAGTCTTCACGACAATCCAATGACATGAACATTCTTACTATCCTCACTCTGCAGATGAGAAAACTGAGACATTAAGAGCTCCAATAACTTGCTCACCAGCACACGAACAGAAGTGTTAGAGCCAGGATATCTAGCCCCAGAGCCTGGACATTTAATTGTTTTCACTATATTAGCTTAAATAATGCTCTGTGCTGTGCTTAGCTGCTCAGCCATGTCTAACTTTCTGCAACCCCATGGACTGTAGCCCACCAGGCTCCTCTGTCCATGGGGATTCTCCAGGCAAGAATACTGGAGTGGGTAGCCATGCCCTCCTACAGGGGATCTTCCCAACCCAGGGATTGAACCCAGATATCTTGCATTCCAGGCAGATTCTTTACCGTCTGAGCTATCTAATTAATCATATCTAACTAGACAACAGTTTTGATATATGGGTGTCAAGCTTAGAAAATTTTGAATTATAAAAATACAATATCCACACTCAGTATGTTAGAAAAATGAGGGGAGATATATCTAAGCAAGAGAAATAAACAAGCAGTTGAAATTGAAAGGAGAAGGATGACATGTAGATAAAGTAATTCTTGCAGTCCATAAGAAAAGGAAGGTAGGTATGTTATGTTCAATAGGATTTAGAGGCAATTTTGGGATGTAACACTGGAGCATTTTAAGTAAAGGCAATGCTATGTTTTTTATATCTTATGCTATGACATTTACAGAAAAATAAAAATTTTAGTGGCATACTAGTATTTTTACATAAAATAAATACAAAAGCCTAGTTAAGACATAAAAATTCCATGTACCACCAGAGATGAGGGAGGCATATTTAATTCATGTGCTTTCAAATATGAGCACCATGGGGACATTTTTATCTGAGAATATTTTTACTCTATGATGCATAAGTTTATAAATACTCTATGGTGGCTATGTCAGCCAATTTTTAAAATAATTATTCGACCTTAAAATTCCAACAATTTTTTTTCACTTAATTATGCTGTTAAATTTAAAAGGTTTGTGTAGAATTTTTAAAACTTCAATAATTCTTAGAAGAGTATAGTGGTTAACATTTACCAGTTTAAATATATTTACCATTGACTATTTTTGAAAAAATAATAGGATGTAATAAAATACCAGGAGATAATTGAAATTCTGTGATATCACACAGATATCTCAAGGCAATATGTTACTTAAGTAGCTCTATGTGAAACATTTCTTTGGGGTTCAATATAGCTTTTTGTTGGTAACTTTGTTGATAGTAATGAGAAAGATTTTTTCTTTAACCCTAGAAAAACTGGTTGCCGTGTGAAGCACAAAGAAAGCATTACTAGTGTTAATCTATATAATTGGTTTAACCAGAATAAGTTAAAATTCATATCCTCATTTTTTTTTATACTAAGGCTAGGTTTAAATAACAAAGACAGTGTGTGCACAAATATTTTCAGGTAAATAATATTTAATGCAAATAGAAAGTTATGAAAATAGACTACATAGCTATGGAGATGAAATATCATGGTGCTGACAGAGTGGTTGATAGTTTTCATGTTACTGTAACCAACAATGTGAAGGCATAATTACTAGGTAACTGACTATACAAAAATGAAATGTTTATTTGTTAAAAATAATTCTACAGATATTCTTCCCATGCTTGGTCTATATTACAGTTGTATTGATCTGAAAACCCACTCACTGCCCAAAGGAAATATATATCTGACTTAGTTGTATATACTTGAAGTTCACTAGTTGAAAAATTCAGTGGGTTTATTTCTCTTCCTTGGTTCTTGTCTCACCACAACAAAAATTTGGAGCGATGGACCAAAACAACAGACAAGTTACAGCTCAGGTCAGCCCAAGCAGACAGATCTTTTATTAGTCAGACCTTCTCAAAGGAGTCTGCTTCATCCTTCCTATCCATTGCTCTTGGCTTCCCCCTTTTATACTTCCAGTCTCCTCCTTTGCACTCTGCCCAGTGCAAAGTAAGGCTTGTACCTATCACTAGTCAATGAAAGGAAATGCAAATGGGCATACGCTCAAAGCCGACTGACAATTTAACGTTATATAACAGCAGGCTGTATTGTTTATGTCTTCCCATATGTCTTCCCATAATTCAGTCTGTTATAATTAGATGTAGAATATTCATGAGTCCTTAATGGGCTCCTAACTTCCCAACTGTGCAATACTTTGGCTACCTGATTTGAAGAGCCAACTCACTGGAAAAGACCCTGATGCTGGAAAAGATTGAAGGCAGGAGGAGAACGGGATGACAGGGGATGAGATGACAGTGATGGATGGCATCACTGACTTGATGGACACAAGTTTGAGCAAACTCCGGGAGTTGGTGATGGACGGGGAAGTCTGGCGTGCTGCAGTCCATGAGGTTGCAAAAGGTTGGACGTGACTGGGCGACTGAACAACAACAAGAAAAGCAATTGGACAATTCAAACTCAATTACCTGTTTTCCTAACAGTAATTATTTACTTGTGAGTTATCTAGTGATAGAACCTTCCTTATCTTTATATTTCAGTTTTTCATATAGATAATGCTAGTCTTATTTGACGACTAGTAACACCTTCCCAACCAGTCCATTCTGAAGGAGATCAGCCCTGGGATTTCTTTGGAAGGAACGATGGTAAAGCTGAAACTCCAGTACTTTGGCCACCTCATGTGAAGAGTTGACTCATTGGAAAAGACTCTGATGCTGGTAGGGATTGGGGGCAGGAGGGGAAGGGGACGACAGAGGATGAGATGGCTGGATGGCATCACTGACTCGATGGACGTGAGTCTGAGTGAACTCCGGGAGTTGGTGATGGACAGGGAGGCCTGGTGTGCTGCAATTCATGGGGTTGCAAAGAGTCGGACACTACTGAGCGACTGAACTGAACTGAACTAAACTGAACACCTTCCTTGAATCTCTCTTAAAGGTAAACTGCTTCATACACAAGGCATGTCATAATGGATAGTTCTGGAGCCACGGTGGGCTTGTGATTCATGGGCTCATGAATACTGTCTCTGCCATTTCTTAGCAATCTGGCCTTATATAAATTACTTAATGTCTCTGAGATTCTGTGTCCTCATCTGAAATTAATTTACTTATGATTATTTAGTTTTACTCATATATAACCTGGTTAATGGCATAAATGTAAAGCTAAAATTGTGCTTTTTCTTGGGCTCTTTGGCCTACCAATGAATTGACAGTGTTCTTTGAAATGATACTATAGAACTGGTTAATGAATAACATACTATTTTTAAGACAGCTTGTTTCTTACTATTTTTAAAGATAAAGACTTTTGTTTGGAAGCACACTCTAGTCTTAGATTTAGAAGTAGGTCCTTATGGATTAACAACAATCTCTAATTCAGTAGAAAAATTCTGTTAACAATTTAACAAAAATAAATTTAAAATAGTTAATGTTAAGTAGAAATATTAATACTCATATGATGTACCTGATTATCCTAGTTCTACCTTTAAGTGGAGACAGAGCCTCTCCCCTCTTTCATATGATAACACTTAATAACATAGTCAAGAGTTAGCACTTTTCTTTGTCAACCCATCTTACAATCATATCTGTCCCACTTCTGACACAAATGCAATACCTTCGGGATTTACTTAATCCTTGGAGTTATTCTCTGAGCACTTTTAATTCATCAATTCTTGAACTATGAAACTGGATTTAAGGACATTATATTTTCTGTTTGCTATACCATATATTTAATGAATTTCAAGTGTATAATCAGTAGAATAATACTGATATATGGTTCTCCAAGGAATAAAGAGAATCACATTTTAGAAAATGCCCATCTCTTCAATAAATAAATAAATAGGAAGATGGGGAAAAAAAAAAAACTTAAGAAGCTGTAAGTTCAAGTAAAGGGAAGCATTTCTAATTTAACCAGAAATCTAAGAAACCATAAGAAAAATGATAGACTTGCTGTGTGCAGTGGTGTGTGTGACTGGCAGAGCTCAGAACTGCCTGCATCCTAACTGCAAGGAATGCTCTGACTTGCATGCTGAAGAGGCAGGTGCAGTACTTGACACTGATTCAGAATGGAGAAGCAGGACTTTTGAGAAGATTTCTTCACTCCTGGAAGTGTTCACTTTTCAGGGATATTAGTGGGCGCATGGTACAAGTCCTAAAGCATAAGTGGCATGGATGACAGAAGCTATTGCACTAAAGTAGAGAGCCTGACGTTTCAAGCTTGGTGGTGATATTGCTTTCAAGCAGCAATATTAACAGGCCAGTAGTGGCTATGATGGTAAAGAATCCACCTGCAATGCATGAGACCTGGGTTCGATCCCTGGGTTGGGAAGATCCCTTGGAGGAGGGCATGGCAACTCACTCCAGTATTCTTGCCTGGAGAATCCCCATGGACAGAGGAGCCTGGTGGCTACAGTCCATCGGATCACAAAGAGTCAGACACCACTGAGCAACTGAGCACAACAGGCAACATAGTTTCAGGTACTGTGCCTAAAAGCTGAGTTTCCAGTATCTTTCTCCAGCTTCCCAGTGATTGTATGAGTCATTAATTAGGTGACTATATCATTTGTCATCAACCAGGACACTTTTGAGAGTGAAAATAATCAACACATGACCCACAGGACAACTTTAAAAACAAAACTGATCCAAGCTGTGTAGTTACTTCACCACTACTCTTTAGTAGATTTTGTATAGCATTCTCTGTGCTATATAGTAGGACCTTGTTGTTTAATCCATCATATATATAATAGTTTGCATCTACTAATCCCAATTTCCCATTCTTTCCCTCCATTACCGCTTCCCTTGGTAACTGCAAATTGGTTCTTTGTACCTGGAACTCTTTTTTTATATGTGTTTTGGTTTGTAGATATGTGGATTTGTATTGCATTTTGGATTTGTAATCCAAATACATGTCATGATCCCCTCCTCCAGGGGATCTTCCTAATCCCTTATCATATAAGTGATATCATATGGTTTTTGTCATTTTATTCTGACTTACTTTGCTTAGTATGATAATTTCTAGGTCTACCCATGTTACTGTAAATGACATTATTTCATTCTCTTTCATGGCTGAGTAATATTCCATTGTATATACATACTGTATCTTCTTACATATTTATCTGTTGATGGACATTTAGGTGGATTCCATACCTTGCCTATTGCAAATAGTGCTGCTTAACATAGGGGTACGTGTATCTTTTTGAATTATAGCTTTGTCTGGGTATATGCCAAAGAGTAGGATTGCTGGATCATGTGGCAACTCTACTGTATTTTTTTTTTTGAGGAATCTCCATACTGTTTTGCATATTTTGGAAATTAAACCCTTTCTGGTTACATCCTTTGAAAATATTTTCTCCATCCTGTAGGTTGTTTTCATTTTGTTTATGGTTTCCTTTGGGTTTATTCCTGTGTGAGGAAGATTTGCCTGGAGAAAGGAATGGCTACCCATATCAGTATTCTTGTCTGGAAAATTCCAAGGACAGAAGAACCTAGCAGGCTATAGGGTCATATAGTCTATGGGGTAACAAAGAGTCGGATGTGACTAACACTTTTCTTTTTTTTTTTGCTTTGCAAAAGCTTGTAATTTTAATCAGGTTTCATTTGTTTATCTTTTTTTTGAGGGGGGTTTGTTTGTTAGTTTTTATTTCTATTACTTTGGGAAAATGACCTAAGAAAACACTGCTGCTGCTGTTCAGTTACTCAGTCATGTACAACTCTCTGAGAGACCCCATTGACTATAGCATGCCAGGCTTCCTGGTCCTTCATTATCTTTAGGAGCTTGCTCAAACTCATCTGCATTTTGGTGATGTCATCCAACCATCTCATCCTCTGTTGTCCTCTCCTGCTCCTGCCTTAAATCTTTCCCAGCATTAGGGTCTTTTCCAGTGAGTTGGGTCTTCACATCAGGTTGCCAAGTTATTGGAGCTTCAGCTTCAGCGTCAGTCCTTCCAATGAATATTCAGGGTTGATTTCCTTTAGGATGGACTAGTTTGATTTCCTTTCAGTCCAAGGGGCTCTCAAGGGTCCTCTCCAACACCACAGTTCGAAAGCATCAGTTCTTCAGTGCTCGGCCTTCTTTATGGTCCAATTCGCACATCCATACATGACTGCTGGAAAAACATAGCTTTGCCTATATGGACCTTTATCAGCAAAGTAATGTCTCTGGTTTTTAATACACTGTCTAGGTTTGTCATAGCTTTTCTTCCAAGGAGCAAGCATCTTTTAATTTCATGACTGCAATCACCATGCACAGTGATTTTTGAGCCCAAGAAAATAAAAGTTATCACTGTTTCTCTTGGGTCCCCATCTATTTGACATGAAGTGATGGGACCAGATGCCATGATCTTTGTTTTTTTGGATCTTCGGTTTTAAGCCAGCTTTTTCACTCTCCTCTTTCACCATCATCAGGAATCTCTTTAATTCCGCTTTACTTTCTGCCATTAGGATAGTGTCATCTGCATATCTGAGGTTATTGATATTTCTTCTGGCAATCTTGATTCCAGCTTTGTGCTTCATCCAGCCTGGCATTTCACATGATGCACTCTGCATAGAAGTTAAATAAACAGGTTGACAGTATACAGCCTTGACGTACTCCTTTCCCAATTTGGAAACAGTCCATTGTTCCATGTCCGGTTCTAATGATTGCTTCTTGAGATGCATATAGGTTTCTCAGGAGTCAGGTAAGGTGGTCCGTTATTCTCGTATCTTTAATAATTTTCCCACAGTTTGTAGTGATCCACAAGATCAAAGGCTTTAGTGTAGTCAATGAAGCAGAAGTATATGTTTTTCTGAAATTGTCTTGCTTTATCGATGATCCGACAGATGTTGGCAATTTGATCTGTGGTTCCTCTGCCTTTTCTAAATCCAGCTTGTACATTTGGAAATTCTCAGTTCATGCAGTGTTGAAGCCTAGCTTGGAGGATTTTGAGCATTACCTTGCTGGCATGTGAAATGATAAAATGTTGGTACAATTTATACCAGAGAATATTTTGCCTATTATTTCTTCTAGGAGTTTTAGGGTATTATATCTGTGTTTAAGATTTTAAGCCATTTTGAGTTTATTTTTGTGTATTGTGTGAGGGTGTGTCTAACTTCTTTGATTTACATATAGCTGTCCAACTTTTCCAGGACCATTTGCTGAATAAACTTAATGAATTATAGTAAAGCTGTACTGAAAGAAAACATTATGGCCTTAAAGTCTTTTATTTAAGGTGGATACTGAAAATGTATGACTGTTCAATTTAAGAAATTAGAAAACCAGATGAGCCAAATATTTCTACTTATTCAAATAAAAAGGAAGAGGATAGTAACTTAAACTTATAAATCACATTGTAATTTTAGTGGGCAGTGATTCTATTCTACTTCCTGGAATGCTGATATAGCTCAACCATTTTGGACCACGAGGACAAAATGTCACATCCTAAGGCTGATTGAACCATGAGCTGGAAGGTTCTGTGTGCTGAATTCCTTGTGGAGTCAGGCCTTACTGTACTCCATTCTCATGAATAAAAATTAAGTTTTATCCTATTTATGCCACACTTGTTTTAGACTTTCTATCACAGAATTGTATTATTATTTCAATTATGTGTGAGTATATGTATGTGTTTGTGGGTAGATAGGTAAAATATACTCATCAGAATTCCATAGTGATGAGGTGAGTTTTCCTTTTGAATATTCATATTTTGCTTCAATATGAATATTAGTTCATTTATTAGAATCCAAAATTGAAGGTTGATACTAAATTATAAAAATTTTGCAAATCATCTCAAAATATGGGCCTTTCCAATTTCTTTAAAACCTGTGAACTGTCCACTAGCTATGATTTCAATGTCAAAGACCTAAGAGCAGTTACATAACAAGATAGAATAAAATAACGAAACTGTGAGGGTATTTTTGATGTTTATTAAAATTCTCACTTACTAATGAACTCAATCCTTTAAAAATCTTCTAAATAATCTAAAATCCCATAGTGCTATTTGGACACTGTGCTTTCTTAAAGCAGTCTGACAGATGAGGTCACTATTGAAACTATATGCTGAAACTCAGTGTTAAAATAGGGGATATATTATTTTTCTTAAGGAAAGCCACTGAATACCACATCAGTATTAACAGAATATCTAGAATTCAAAAGCTTTGCTATATTGATGTTTATAAATATTTTAAAAATGTTTATAAAATTTCATATTTGGAGAAAGTTTGCTTTTTCTCAATAGTAAAATTTATGACCAAATATATTCAGCACTATTACAAACCTGCTTGAAAATTCCTGCACAAAACTGACATTCAACCATGTTCTAACAGTTCAGATACTGGCAAGGTCTACAAAGATGCCAATGAAAAATATATATAGTGCATAATTTTCATTTCTTTGCTGTCAGGGTAACATGTGTGCTTCATATGCTTTAGTGAAGTCTAGCAGTACAAATGTGTCAAAAAATCATAAAAATTTGTCTTCTATGACTAACATCCAGGATTTAGGACCCTAGTATTTGGATATTTATCTCTAAGGAGGAAAAAAGAGTTTATTCTTGGACAAATATATATATGTATATACATACACACATACACACACACATATAGATAGATAGATACACCTTATGTTTAACACATTTTCCCTACAGTATTTAGTGAAACAATTTTAGCTGAAGTAGCCTTATTCCTTGTGTAGCTCCCCACCCCCACGTCCAATGTAATAGCCTGAAATTTAATGGGAGACTTCATGTGCAGGGATTTCAAAATTGGTATTGGAAGGGGGGAAAAGTGTGTTAATTAAACCTCTAACTGTCAAAAGGAAATTATCTTCTACTAAATTTGCCTTATAACTTTACTGGGATGTTTTCCATGGGAGATAGATAAAATGAATTACTGTATTAGTCCCGATTATTTTATTGCAGGTAACAGAAACCATATCCAATTTAGCTTAAGTGAAAATTTAGTAACTCTGATAAAATGGAAGTTGAAAATGGGGGCTTGTATCAGTTAGAGTTGTACTGAAGCTCTGTTAATTTCTCCACGTCACTGTTCTGCTTTCTTCTTGCTTCTACTGGACTTCACAGTTCAGGCTCATATTCTCCCTGTGGTGTGTGCATGCCAAGTTGCTTCAGTTGTATCCAACTCTTTGAGACTCTATGGACTGTAGCTTGCCAGGCTTCTCTGTCCATGGGATTCTCCAGGCAGGAACACTGGAATGGGTTACCATGCTCTCCTCCCGGGGATCTTCCCCACCCAAGGGTCAAACCTGCATTTCTTATGTCTCCTGCGTTGGCAGGTGGGTTCTTTACCGCTAGCACCACCTGGGAAGCCCTCTCCCAGGTAGGAAATTGCTACGACTATAAAATACCATCACACTCAGCAGTTTAATAGAAAGAGTTTACAACAAGAAAACAAGAAAAGATAAGATCTCATTTGTTTTCTGAATTATGAAGTCATCCACAATCATAATTTGCGGAGCGACTTCACTTTCACTTTTCTCTTTCATGCATTGGAGAAGGAAATGGCAACCCACTCTAGTATTCTTGCCTGGAGAATCCCAGGGATGGCGGAGCCTGATGGGCTGCCGTCTATGGGGTCGTACAGAGTTGGACACCACTGAAGCGACTTAGCATTAGCATTAGCATTAGAGTGTGATACCTCAGCAATTAGACCTCCCTCTAAAATTGGCAGAATGACACCGAAGACCTGAAATAACAGCTAACCAGACCACAATTCCCTCAAGAATGATTGACATACTTTTTTTTTTTCAGTTTTGTGACTGAGTCCCACTTGTTCTCAAGGACTTCTGCTGAGGTTCAGACCTCCTACCAAATTCCCATATCTTCTATCTGTATTATTAAATTTATATTGGTAAAAAAGTACTGTATACACTGCAAACATAAAATTAAATATTATTGTTACCTACTTCTACTGCTTGTCAGAAATATTAACCTAGATAATCATATTAAAGTATTCATTTTGATATATGGCAAAACCAATATTGTAAAATTAAAAAATAAAATATATTAAAGTATCAGTGTTGTTGTTGTTCAGTTGCTAAGTAACGTCCAACTCTTCACAACCCTACAGAGTGCAGCATGCCAGCTCCTCAATCTTCCACTACCTCCCAGAGTTTGCTCAAATTCATGCCCATTGAATTCTTGTTGCTACCTGACCTTCTCATCCTCTTCTCCTTTTGCCTCCAGTCTTTCCCAGCATCAAGGTCTTTTTCAAGAACTTGACTCTTTGCATGGGGTGGCCAAAGTATTGGAGTTCATTCCTTCCAATGAATACTCTGGGTTAATTTGCTTTAAGATGGACTGGTTTGATCTCCTTGCTTTCTAAAGGACTCTCAAGAGACTTCTCCAGCACCACAATTTGAAAGCATCCATTTTTTGGCCCTCAGCCTTATTTATGATGCTACTGGAAAAACCATAGCTTTGACTATATGACCTTTGTCTGCAAAGTGACATCTCTGCTTTTTTTTTTTTTTAATGTCTCTGCTTTTTAATATGCTGTCCAGGTTGTTATAGCTTTCCTTCTGAGAAGCAAGTGTCTTTTAATTTCCTGGCTGCAGTCACCATCCACAGCGATGGGGAGTCCAATGAAATAGAATCTGTCACTGCTTCCACTTTGTCCCCTTCTGTTGCCATGAAGTGATGGGACCGGATGCCATGATCTTGGTTTTTTATGGGTTAAGACTATTCTTTTGTTCCTATTATTTGGTAAATTTGTCTGTATTCTTGCATCTCTTCTCCACTCTTTCTTTTTTGCTTTTACCTCTTCCAAATTTTGTCAAACCAACTATAGGTTGTTCTTCTTTTTTGATATAGATATTTTCCTTCCAACTCATTGTGAAGCATACTTCTAAAAAATAAATACTATTTCACATCCCTGCTTTTTTATTTTTAGTATAGGATTCAGTCAGTTCAGTTCAGTTCAGTTGCTCAGTCGTGTCCGACTCTGTGACCCCATGAATCACAGCACGCCAGGCCTCCCTGTCCATCACCAACTCCCGGAGTTCACTGAGGCTCACGTCCATTGAGTCAGTGATGCCATCCAGCCATCTCATCCTCTGTCGTCCCCTTCTCCTCCTGCCCCCAATCCCTCCCAGCATCAGGGTCTTTTCCAATGAACCAACTCTTCACATGAGGTGGCCAAAGTACTGGAGTTTCAGCTTTAGCATCATTCCTTCCAAAGAAATCCCAGGGCTGATCTCCTTCAGAATGGACTGGTAGGATCTCCTTGCAGTCCAAGGGACTCCTCTTCATAGGATTAAGATATGTTTATCTATAATAATATATGTCACCTGTAGATAACATTAAAACACATTTAAATATGTGAGAAATATTTTAATTCCTGTCTTTTAAAAATATGAATTCATATATTTTTTAAATAACTGAAAAAATCCAATAGGCTGTTTAAAGTTCTTCCAATTTTTGTAATTGTAAGAGTGAATTTTGCATTATTGAATTAGTTCCTATGTTAAGCTAAATGTGGGGATATTTAAAACTGTTATGATAACAGGTGTTTGAAATTTTTAAACCAATACATAGGATAGGTATGGAGTGTACAAGAGAACAGATGTGATAAGAGAGATGGCAAGAATGAATAAATACTAATTCTGTATTCAATTATCCCATGAGACTAGTGTTTCCAAAAGTGAGTTACCTTGAGACACTGTCAGAGTATAAGTTAAAGGTCACAAGATCAAAACTATTTTCATAATAATACTAAGATGTCATTTGCCTTCATCACTTCCTTCTCTGATTTGTCTCTAATGCAGTGTTCCAGAGACTACATGATATATGATGATATCATTGCTCTCATGACATAGAACACGTGCTTGTCTTCTCATGTTTTCTGAATTTTTCTAACATGGTAAATTTAAGGTATAAACGTGTGCATTTTCAGAGAGTAGCTCAGTTTCTCTTGAAGCTTGTTTTTTGATGTTACTAGTTGTTTTCGCTTATACCTCTTCTAATCTCTGCATCCTCTTGTCACTCAAAAAATCATAATTTTGAAATCTTGATGTTTTCCTTACATTCATATGTAAAACATAGTAAATAAGTGCAATTTGCTATTTAGCTTTGCATAATATAAAAATAACTTTTTCCTAAAAGTTTACTGAATTTTTAAGTTATCTACAACATTTATTTTGTAAATTTAAAGGATTTTATTTTAAAGAAAAGATTGCAGTACATTCATTTTCTTTTTAAAAATGGATTATTTACATAGCACAAGGGAGGTGGAAGACTGGCCCAATCAACACTTGGCTGCATTGACAACCTCTAAAGATGCTGAAAGAGATGAAACTTAAATGCCAGAGAATTATCTGACTCACAAAGGAGGGAAAATGATTCAAAAGAAATAGTGAAAACTATAAATAGGAAATAAAAGTATGATAAAAGGTGTACATTTGGGGGACTGTAGATGTCAATACTTTACCATGTTCAACAGAACATGTTTGAATAGTGTCACAATGCCACACAGATGTAATATTGAGACCAATCATTCACAACTGAAAGGAAAATATACTGTTTTAAATATGGCTATGATAAGCTCTTGTTACATATTCTTATTAGAAAAAAACCCACAGAGGTTTATTATAATCTATTGAATCGTATTTATTGGAGAAAATTAATACAACAGCTAAAAATCTAAAACAAGCCTTGAACAGTTGACATTATTGAATGTTTACTGGATGAAGAGTCGGTAAAAGAAATCACAGCAGTGCCATTTTCCAATGATTGAGTAACTCATTGAATTAAAGATTTATCAGCAAACCCATGAAGAATATTTATCAGCAATATCTCACTTGGAGAATAGTACCTACAAGTGAATAAATCTCTAGTTGTGGCTGGACTCTGTTACCAATACCAACTAATCATCAAATATGATTTTCATGTAAATGTCTAATGAGCATAAAAGGTAAATAGTTGAAGTATTGAGTAACCTTTATGAATCTTATGATTTATCCCATCAACTGTGTTGATACGGGCACTAATAGTGCGAATGGGATGGCAGGGAAACTACTGGTAATTCAGTGCAAATCAAGGCAGTAGTAACAAGTATACTAAAATTGATTTCTTTATCAGTGGATGCTCACAGATAGAGAAGTGCCTATGTTCCTTACCAATGGCCCCAAATAAGCACTAAAAATAATTGTGTTACATCTCAGCCTTTGAGTACAGATCTTTTATATCGCATTTGTGAAAATGGAAAGTAGACAAAGCACTTTGCTGCATACAAAGTTCAATAGGTATTTTGAAAAAAAGCTCTAGTGTGTGGTATGGGTGTTATAGTAGATACATTTTTTATGAAACACGATTTTTATTTAAAAGAATGGTTGACAGAGGAGCTAGGCACACACGTGGAAGAATGGGTGTCCTACTTCTCAGGGAAAAGACAGACAGAAAAGGTCAGCTTGTTCAAAGCCACTTACATTTGCTGTCAGAGAGGACCAGACTTAATTTATAAAAATTTCTTCTTTCCGTGGTCTTATAACTAATATTATAACTAATTAGAATATTAGCAAATGAACAGTTGTTATGTGGACATTTTTTAAATGTCCATGATGCATGAACATATGCTCCTATTCAGCTATTTTGGATTCTCTATAAACAAGAAATATATTCTTCTGGATTAAAAATATTATACCAGAATGCTTTTAATAAACTCAGAATGGTCTGTGATTAATCACTTTGTTCAGTCTTCACACATGCACGATTGATTTCCATTTCTGATTACAAAGAAAAAAAAAAGACCCTTCTTTTCTCTGATTAAAGGAGTACGAAAGAAAAAAGAGAAAAACAGGAGGAGAGGATGAGTGGTGAGTTAAAGGACAGATTGAGTGTATGTATTTTAATCTGGCAGTTGTCTTGTATAATTTTTTTTTGCCAAAAGACTGCTAATTTCATACAAAAATTTAAATATTGTAGCAGTCACCCAACTTAAACATTTGGCAAATAGTTATCCTATTTTAAAAATGGAAAATATTTCTCAAGTGCTTCTGTTTTCAAAATACTGTCTCACGCTATTCTTTATGTTTGCTTGATCATTCTCTTGGAGAAAATTCTCTGAATTCAGGATGCTGTATGTATGCAGTTCCTTCTATCACATCTATTCAAAACGACCTTGGTTACTCAGTAAACGAAAAGTCAGAGGGCCATTTGTTTTTCCATTTTCTCTCCTTTCTTCTTCCTCTTTTTTTTTTTTTTTTTTGATGGAGTATATCTACATCTTTTAAAATACATTCAAAGTACACTGAAGAGAAACATTACGTTATTACATTCCTGGGGTATATTTTTAACAGGAAAACTTGAGAACAAAATTTTAAGCATTTTTTATTTGCTGCAATTTAAACAAAAACAAACCAAACTCCACTTTTCACAGGAACAGAGAAGCTCTCACTTTTAGATGTGAATCACTCCAAGGGAAAATTTACTAGATTCACAAGGCTTCAGGCACCATAGTCTCAATCCTATGAGTGCCTTTTGTTATTTCATCTGTCCTCATGCTAATATCAGACGGAATATTTTTTAAGTAAAAACTGAAGCTAGAATGTTGTTGAAGTTATAGAATCTGCTCTATTCCACTTGACCACATTACTGTCAAACTCACATAGTTTCTAAAATCCATAACCAAAATTTCTTCTAATATCTGTTCATAGAAGTAACATGGACTAGCGTGTGTGTTTGAGATTTTCTGTTTAAATAAAGGCACATGCCTTCTAGTTTAGGAGTAAGGAAAATATTTATGTAAAATATTACCAGAAGTTGGATTTGTTATAACTGTAGATGTTAGGAAGAAGAGGTGATATAATAGGTTAACTACAGTATATAAAAAAGCAGTTAGGTATTTTGCCATTCTGAATATTATGCCTTTAACAAAATTCCACTCATCACTAAAATATACTATCCTTGACCAATTAACTCATTTATTAAGAGCACTAAATTAAGGCAATATGTTCACAGACTGTGCTAATAATCTCAATTAGCCATTTCACCAACACTATTCAGAAGAATGGATTAGCTGAAATTTATCACCACACTAGGACAGCTCATCGTAAATATCAACTGACCATAAATCTTTGAAAGAAAAATGACTGTATTATAATCTAATGTAGTCAGAAGTAGTTTTACTGTAAAGCAAGTGATGCTTATTTCAGCTTCAAGGACCCTCATTCTCATTTACCCTTTCAAGGCCATTGGACAAAGCCTATAACACTGTCACTTGGTCATGCTATTTTGTAAAATTAGGTAGAACCTTTTCATTGTAATCAGTTAAGACTGTTGTCTTCTTTTACCCTGTCTCTCCATTAGAGTTGGCATTTAAGAATGAATATTTGGGATATTTTGCTAGGAAAATATTGAGATGTAGATGCATTTTTTTTTTGGTTTATGGACTTAAGTGGTTTGCAATCCCTTGTGTGTATGGGTAAAGTGAAAGTGAAAGTGAAGTCGCTCAGTCGTGTCCGACTCTTAGCGACCCCACAGACTGCACCCTAGGTAAGCCATTACTAAGTATTCCAAATATCATGACCCAAAGGCATAGGGACCAGAGGTCATATGGACAAATTCTAGGCACCCAGTATCAAAAATATGTGTGTAGCAGAAGACAAAAAAAAAGTCTCACATGCATGTAGGGAAAATGTAGTCTCTAGAAAAATCCAAGAAGATCCCCTGGAGGAGGGCATGGCAACCCACTCCAGTGTTCTTGCCTGGAGAATTCCATGGACAGAAGAGCTTGACAAGTTACAGTCCATGTGGTCACAAAGAGTCAGATATGACTGAAGTGACTTACTGCAGCACACACGGAAAAATATTATAGATTGTACTACTCATATACAAAAGAATGTTGATAAAGTTCCTCTACAATGTGACGGCAATCCTAAAATTCATATTCCATTACTTATTAGCTGTCAAACTGAAATAAACTTTTCTGGCCTAGTAATAATAACAATAATAAAGTAATATATCAAACATTTCAAGGGAAAGTAGTAAACTGTTCCTCTATATTTCTGAAAAACATTATAAAATTGTTTTCCTATGAAGAGCCAGTGTACAGCCAAATGATCTTTTAAAAGGCTTATAGAGATATACCCAGAACTTAATAATTATGTTTTTCTTTGAATCCTTCCTTGATTTTCAAAGCCAGATAGAGTGGGTAAATCCTTCTTATGTTTCTATATCTGACTTCCTTTCCTGTTTCATCTTTGTGTTTTCCTCCTCCATTACATTCCACTGAAGGACTTCTCTGTTTCCTTTGGTTCCTTTAAGGATTCATGTGATTACATTGAACCTATGTGAAACCAGGGCCATCTCTCCATTTTACGGTCAGATGACTAGTAATCTTAATTATTTATATGCAAAGTGCCTTCACAGCAGTACCTAGGTTAGTGTTAGAATAAGCTATCAGTGAAAGTATTGGGGGGGGGGGTCTCTTTAGAATTTTGCCTACCATTGTACTGATTTAATCCAAATTTCTGATTTTAAAATAGAGAAATTTAGGATAAGGAGTATTATCCAAGTACTTACGCACAGCTTTGTTGCTGTATTAAAAGATAGAGGAGACTACATTTTTCTATTAGGACTGTTAGATTATCTGCATAGGAAAGAATGGACAGAAGCTTATCTGATTTTCATAATAAGTTGCATCATAATTATGTTTCCCTCTAATCAATAACTTGAAATATTCCTACTCCAAGGCTTAATAAAGAATTCAAACTATCTGCAATACTGCTTCTTCCAAAAATGTTGCACAGTACTACTGAAACCTGAAGGGTGGACTAAGTATTGAGTTTTTTCCTCTGTAGTGGTCAGCTTTTTTTTTTTAAGAGTGCCATAGTAAATACTTTAGACTTTGGGAACCTATGCTCTCTGTCACAACTATTCACCTATGCCACTTATAATGAAAAGAGGTGTAGACCATAGGTAAATGAGTGGATGTGAATATATTCCGATCAAATTTTGTTTACAGATTTGGTCCCTGGTGAGAAATGGAAGCTGCTTAGTTTGCAAACGCCTGGTGTGACGACTTGAGTTCTGTATCTCCGTGCTGAACTCTCATGATCATCCCGGCCACTTTATTTCCCATCTGCCACTCAGAGTGTGCCTCTCATGTATAGAGTACATTTTATGCTATGCCCTCGACGTTGATATTTTATTTTTAAAGTATATATAGGCATGTTTTACAAACTGCTATACTTTATTAAAAACTCTTCTTGGGTCAGTACACAAAACTGTGTCAGTAGTGTTTGGGTTTTTTCCCCCCCTTTATGCTGAATTAGTATGCTTCATTTTATCAGAAAATTTAAATTACGCATCCCATCACGTCCCTTTTTGACTTGGCTTATAGGAAATATGGATTTATAATACTCACTTCTATCCTTATATATGTAGGCTTTAGGGTACATTTATTTTACCTTAATTTTGTAAACTTTTGGACTTACAGTATGTATGATTTTAGTTGCAGTCTTCCTAAAATCCTACACATGAATATATAACAGTGGACTTGGGATTAAAATTATGGTTTATTATTAGTCTTCCTCAAATACAAATATTTGCACTCACATTTTATTAACTTCAATTCATTCTGTGCCTTCCCTATATGCATTGTCTATTGATGGAATCGGTCGTTTATGTATTTAAATTTCCACATAGAGTCAAGTCTATGTCAGTGTAGTTCTCTCTTTTTTGATATTGATTTATATTTATCGAGATTTCTTAAACTTGGATCTGTTGACACGCTTTGAACTAGAAATGTGTGTGGAGAGAGGCTGTCTTCTGTACTGTAGTCTGTTTACCAGCATCTCTGGCCTCTGCCCACTAGATGCCAGCAGCACTCCTGCCAAGATGTGACAACCAAAATAGCTCCAGGCATTGCAGAAGGCCCTCTGGGAATATGTGTGTTAGGGTAGGGGGCACTGGTGGAGAACCATGATTTATTCAGAAATTGTACAAATTATGAATTAACAAATTGATGAATTTTCATGATGTGAGCACACCCGTATAATGAACAAATTGATCAAGAAATAAAATACCGCCCGCCTCCCACAAAGCTCCCTCTTGCTTTCTCCCTACCTATACTTCCTCACAAAGTAAATATCTTTATGATTTTTAAGACCACAGATTGGTTTTCTTCTTTTGAATTGTGTATAAATGGAATAACACAGAAAGCCCTTTGTGGGTTTCAGTCAATATTACTCTTATGAGATTCATTCATATGGCACATGCAATAGTTTTCATGTTATTGCCAAATGCTGTAATTTACTTGTACATTTTACTGACAAAGGACAGTGGTTTTCAAGGCGTTATTTGTGGAAATGTTTTAATTTAACTTTTGGGTCACTTTTTCAGATTGGTTTTTAAGGAATTTGTCCACTTTCTGTTATTTTCCAAGTGTGTTGGCATAATTTCGTTCACAATATTATCTCGTTTGCACTCTATTTGTTGTAGAATCTATAATTATCTCTTTTATTTTATTCCTGGTATTGATACATTGTGCCATCATCCTTTCTTGAACATCTGTGGCAAGGGTTATCACTTTATTACTCTTTAAAAATCAACTTCTATTTTTTGAAACCCTCTAATATGTATTTATTATCTGTATTATTCATTTCTTTTCTGATATTACTATTTCCTTTTAACTTTGGGTTTATTTTGCTCATCTTTTCCAAATTTCATGTGGCTTTTTGTCTTTCTTATATAACACACATGACTTTTAGCCTTTTGAAAAGGTTTTTCTGTTACACAGTTTAAGTATTATAGGTTTCTGCTTAAGACCAGCTTTAGTTGTATCCTATAATTTGTTATCTAATATTTTATTATAATTTAGTTCAGAGTACTTTATATTTCTGTTATGATTTATTCTCTAACCATATGGTCATTCAATATGTTTCCAAACATAAGGGAATATACTCTTTTGGTTAATTGTGATCACTTTAATTTCCCTGCAGTGAAAGTCATAGCTGATCAATTTCCTTTTCGTAGCTTCTTTATCTTACTGGAAATTTTTATCTTTTTTATCAATTATTGAATGAAAAATTCTGCCACTTTCATTATAGACTAATTTATTAGTCTTTAGTTCTGACACTTTTTGTTTTCTAGAATTTTTAGCTCTGTTCTTCAGTGTATATGCAATTGTATATACCTAGTGAATTAATACGTTAATCATTACAAAATTACTCTTTAAACCTAGTGATACTCCTTTTCAGTATTCTTCTTCTGACATTAATGCATCAGCAGCCATTTCTCTTGACTTGTGTATCTTTTTCTTTTTTCTTGACAGCTTTATTTTAATGTGCTTTTGTCCTATTTAGCAGAGATCTCTTTAAATAGCATGCAATCAGAATCTCTATTTTAATTGTTTTAAAATTTTTGTTTTTTAACTGGAATATTTAGCCTAAAATGTAATTGTGTATATTTCGGAGATCAAACCCATGCCTGTTATGTCTTCTGCACTGGCAGGAAGATTCTTTGCCACTAGCACAATCTGGGAAGCCCAAAATACTTGATCCTATGTCTATAATCTTACTATAGGCATATCTTGGAGAAGGCAATGGCACCCTACTCCACTACTCTTGCCTGGAAAATCCCATGGATTGAGGAGCCTGGTGGGCTGCAGTCCATGGGGTCGCTAAGAGTCGGATACGACTGAGCGACCTCACTTTGACTTTTCACTTTCATTCACTGGAGAAGGAAATGGCAACCCACTCCAGTGTTCTTGCCTTGAGAATCCCAGGGATGGGGGAGCCTGGTGGGCTGCCGTCTCTGGGGTCGCACAGAATTGGACACGACTGAAGTGATTTAGCAGCATAGGCATATCTCATTTTATTGACTTCACTTTAACGCACTTTGCAGATACTGTTGTTATTGTTCAGTTGCTATGTCATGTCTGACTCTTTGTGAAATATTAGATTTTATAATCTTTGTGGATATCACAATTTTGCAAATAGAAGGTGTGTGGCAATCCCACATTGAAGAAACATCTTGCTGTCATTTTTCTTTTTTTTTTTTTTTAATTTTATTTTATTTTTAAACTTTACATAATTGTATTAGTTTTGCCAAATATCAAAATGAATCCATCACAGGTATACTTGTGCTCCCCATCCTGAACCCTCCTCCCTCCTCCCTCCCCATACCATCCCTCTGGGTTGTCCCAGTGCACTAGCCCCAAGCATCCAGTATCGTGCATTGAACCTGGACTGGCATCTCGTTTCATACATGATATTTTACATGTTTCAATGCCATTCTCCCAAATCTTCCCACCCTCTCCCTCTCCCACAGAGTCCATAAGACTGTTCCATACATCAGCGTCACTTTTGCTGTCTCGTACACAGGGTTATTGTTATCATCTTTCTAAATTCCATATATATGCGTTAGTATACTGTATTGGTGTTTTTCCTTCTGGCTTACTTCACTCTGTATAATAGGCTCCAGTTTCATCCACCTCATTAGAACTGATTCAAATGTATTCTTTTTAATGGCTGAGTAATACTCCATTGTGTATATGTACCACAGCTTTCTTATCCATTCATCTGCTGATGGACATCTAGGTTGCTTCCATGTCCTGGCTATTATAAACAGTGCTGCGATGAACATTGGGGTACACGTGTTTCTTTCCCTTCTGGTTTCCTCACTGTGTATGCCCAGCAGTGGGATTGCTGGATCATAAGGCAGTTCTATTTCCAGTTTTTTAAGGAATCTCCACACTGTTCTCCATAGTGGCTGTACTAGTTTGCATTCCCACCAACAGTGTAAGAGGGTTCCCTTTTCTCCACACCCTCTCCAGCATTGATTATTTGTAGACTTTTGGATCACAGCCATTCTGACTGGTGTGAAATGGTACCTCATAGTGGTCTTGATTTGCATTTCTCTGATAATGAGTGATGTTGAGCATCTTTTCATGTGTTTTTTAGCCATCTGTATGTCTTCTTTGGAAAAATGTCTATTTAGTTCTTTGGCCCATTTTTTGATTGGGTCATTTATTTTTCTGGAGTTGAGCTGTAGGAGTTGCTTGTATATTTTTGAGATTAGTTGTTTGTCAGTTGCTTCATTTGCTATTATTTTCTCCCATTCTGAAGGCTGTCTTTTCACCTTGCTGATAGTTTCCTTTGATGTGCAGAAGCTTTTAAGGTTAATTTTCTAACAACATTTGCTCACTTCATGTTTTTGCATCACATTTTGGTGGTTCTCACAAAATGTCAAACTTTTCATTATTATTGTATTTGTTATGGTGACCTGCAATCAGTGATTTTTGATGTTGCTATTATAATTGTTTTGAAACTGCACGAACTGTGGCGATACATGATAGCAAACTTAATTGATAAGTGTTGTGTGTGTTCTGACTGCTCCAGCAACCCACTGTTTCCATCTGTCTACCTTTCTTCGGGTCTTCTTATTGTCTGAGACAAAACAATATTGAAATTATACCAGTTAATAACCCTACAAAGACCTCAAGTGAAAGGAAGAGTTGCACATATCTCACTTTAAATCAAAAGCTAAAAATGATTAAACTAAGAAAGATGTGTTGAAAGCTAAAATAGGGCAAAAGCTAGATCTCTTTGCCAAACAGCCAAAGTGGTGAATGCAAAGGAAAAGTGCTTGAAGGAAGTTAAAAGTCCAATTAGAGTGAACACATGGATCATAAAAAATTGAAACAGCCTTATTACTGATATGGGGAAAGTTGCAGTGATCAGGAGAGAAGGTCAAACCAGCCACAATTCCTTAAGCCAAAGCCTAATCTAGGGGAGCACCCTTACTGTCTTCAATATTACAAAGGTTGCAAAAGATGAGGAAGCTGCAGAAAAAAAGTTTGAAGACAGCAGAGGTCAGTTCATGAGACAGAAGGAAAGAAGCTCTCTACATATAAGTTCAAGGTGAAGTAGAAAATGCTGAGGTAGGAGCTGCTGTGTTATTTAAAAGATCTAGCTGATAAAATTAATGAAGGTGGTTGTACTCAACAACAGGTTTTCCATGTAGAGGAAATGGCCTTCTATTGGAAGAATATGCCATCTAGGAATTTCATAGCCAGAAAGAAGTCTTTTCCTGGCTTCACATCTTCAAAGGACTGACATGACACTGTTAGGAGTTAATGTAGTTGATGACCTTAAGTTGAATCCAATTTATAATTATGTTCATTTGCCATTATGAAAATTCTAGTAGCCTTAAGAATTATACTAAATCTACTTTATTTGTGCTATCAGTATGGTGAACAAAGCCTGGATGACAGTAAATCTGTTTACAACATGGTTTACTAAATGTTTTAAGCCCAATGTTGAAACCTAAATTTCAGAAAAAAAGAAAGATTCTTTTCAAGATATTATTTCCTACTGACAATATACCCAGTCACCCAAGAACTCTAACAACTGTACAGCAAAAGTCATATTGTTTTCATACCTGCTAGCATAACATCTATTCTGCAGCCTATGAATCAAGGAGTAATTCTAACTTCCAGGCCATTATTTAAGAAACACATTTCATAAGGCTACAGCTACCATAGATAGTGATTCCTTTGATGGACCTGAGAAAAGTACATTTAAGACCTTCTGGAAAGGATTCACCATTTTAGGTGCCATTAAGAATATTAATGATTCATGGGAGGAGGTCAAAATATAACATTAACAGGGATTAGAAAGAAGTTCCAACCTTCATGGATGACTATGAGGGGTTCAAGACTTTGGTGGAGGAAGTAACTGCAAATATGGGGGAATAGCAAAAGAACTAGAATTAAAAATGAAACTTGAAGAGGGAACTGAATTGCTGCAATCTTAAGATAAAATTTTAACAGATAGGTAGTTGCTTCTTACAAATGAGAAAAAAAAGTAGTTTCTTGAGATGGAATCTACTCCTGGCCAACAATGCTTTGAAGATGTTTGAAATGTCAACAAAGGGTTTAAAATATTACCTAAACTTCCTTAATAAAGCAGCAGCAGGATTTTAGAGGATTGGTTCCAATTTTGAAACAAGTTCCACTGTAGGTAAAATGCTATCCAAGAGCATTGCATGCTATAGAAAAATAGTTCATGAAGGTAAAATAGTAATGTCCCAGATGGCAGAGTATGAAGACCATCAGCTTACCTCTTTTCATGAGAACAGCAAAATTACAAATATTTACAAAGAAATTATTGATGTGAAAGACCAGAGCAATAGCAGAAAGACCTTTTACAACTAAAGATATAAAGAAGTAACCACAAGATAGGTAAGAGGGGTGACCCACAAACAGGAGAAACAGGAAGATAATTACTAGAGGTTCTCCCCAAGGAACAAGTGGTTGAAGTCTTGCACTGGGCTTCCTAGCCTGAGAATCCTTCCCAGAGAAGAATCACTGGCTCTGAAGGAGGCCAATAGGGCTTACTTTTTGAGAGAGCCAGAGGGCTATGGGAAATAGAGACTCCATTAATGAAGGGCACACACAAAACTTCACATGCTCTGGGATCAAAGCAGAAGCAGTCATTTGAAAAAGCCTGGGAAAGACACACATGCTGATCTTGAAGAGCCTTGTGGAAAGACAAAAGGCAGTTGGGGTTTGCCATGGGAATACAGACACTAGCATCAAAGCTATTTTGAGGAATTTTTGTTCTACCACATAACACTGATGCTGGCAAGTGCTATTTTAGAATCCTCCCTGTAGCTCCGCTGGTGGCACAGTTGGTAAAGAATCCGCCCGCAATCTGGGAGACCTGGGTTTGATCCCTGTGTTGGGAAGATACCCTGGAGGAGGGCATGGCAACCCACTTCAGTATTCTTTTTTTTTTTTAATTAATTTTTTTAATTGAAGGATAATTGCTTTACAGAATTTTGTTGTTTTCTGCCTGGAGAATCCTCATGGACAGAGGAGCCTAGCAGGCTGCAGTCCATGGGGTTGTAAAGAGTCAGACAACACTGAGTGACTAAGCACAGCACACAGCTTAGTTGCATCAAGAATCAGCTCCACCAAGCAGACTGTCAGCACCAGTACTGGAGAACCTCAGGCTGAGCAACAAGCTGGGAGGAGACATAGCCCCACCCTCCAGCAGGTCTATTGCTCAAAACCACAGGAGCCTACAGCCACCCTATGATCTGGCCCTGTCCAGCAGAGAATCTAGAACCTGGCCGCATACATCAGTGCACCAGCTCTAGTCTCTGGACCTCTAGGGTCCTGCAGCAAAGACCTAGGACCTGACTCAGCTCACCAATAGCTGACCACTAGCCCTGGAACTAGCCCACCAGTGTGTACGTACCATCCTTAACACACCATGGGCCTATACCCTGCCTACAAACAGGCCAAAACATAATTCTGAGACCCTAAGGGCCCTGCAACCAGAAATCCTAAGACCCAGATTTGCCTACCAGTGATCTGGTAGTAGCTCTGGGGCTAGTCTTACCCATGAGTGGGTAGGCACTGGCCCCAAGAAATCTTGGATCCTGGTACTACCCACAAGCAGACCAAAACACCAACTGTGGGTCCCACAGGTAGGACATATAGCTCAGATGAGCAGAGGGTAGTGTGCTACTGAGAGGCATAGAGCATCAGCTACAAAAGGCCACTTCTTCAAGATCAGGAAACATAACCAGCCTACAAAATACATAGAAACAAAAATAGGAAATAAGGTAAAATGTGAGGACAGAGGAATATGAAAATGAAAAAATAAGATAAAACCCCAGAAGAAGGAAGTAAAGTAGGGCTAGACAATCTGCTCAATAAATAGTTTAAGATAGTGATCATGAAGAACAACAAATGAATACAATGAGAAGATTAACAAAGAGTTCAGTTCAGTTCAGTCACTCAGTCATGGCCAACCCCAAGAATTGCAGCACGCCAGGCCTCCATGTCCATCACCAACTCCCAGAATTCACTCAGACTCACGTCCATTGAGTCAGTGATGCCATCTAGCCATCTCATCCTCTGTGGTCCCCTTCTCCTGCCCCCAATCTCTCCCAGCATCAGGGTCTTTTCCAATGAGTCAACTCCTCCCATGAGGTGGCCAAAGTACTGGAGCTTCAGCTTTTGCATCATTCCTTCCAAAGAACACCCAGGACTGATCTCCCCTAGAATGGACTGGCTGGATCTACTTGCAGTCACAAGGGACTCTCAAGAATTTTCTCCAACACCACAGTTCAAAAGCATCAATTCTTTGGCACTCAGCCTTCTTCACAGTCCAACTCTCGAATCCATACATGACCACTGGGCTCTAAAATCACTGCAGATGGTGACTGCAGCCATGAAATTAAAAGACGCTTACTCCTTGGGAGAAAAGTTATGACCAACCTAGATAGCATATTGAAAAGCAGAGACATTATTTTGCCAACAAAGAGTTAGAAGATGTTAAAAAAAAAAAAAAAAAGCAAACAGATTAAGAAGAACTCAAGTAAAAAATACAGTAAAGGAATGAACAGTAGATTAAATGATACAGAGGAACTGCTTAGCAAGCTGGAAGGCATAGTAATGAAAATCACTGAATCTGAACAGAAAAAGGAAAAAAAGTAAAAAGAAAAGTTGTGGACAGTTTAAGAGACCTGAGACAAGATCAAACATATTACCATTTGCATTACAGCACTCTCAGAAGGAGAATAGAGAGAGAAAGGTCTAGGGAACATACTTGAAGACATAATAGCTGAAAACTCCCCTAACCTGGGAAACAAACATCCAGGTACAGAAAGCACAGAGAATCCCAAACACATTCAGCTGAAAGAGGATCACACCAAGACACATTATAATTAAAGTGGCAAGGCATGCTGCTGCTGTTAAGTCACTTCAGTCATGTCCGACTCCATGCAGCCCCATAGACGGCAGCCCACCAGGCTCCCCGTCCCTGGGATTCTCCAGGCAAGAACACTGGAGTGGGTTGCCATTTCCTTCTCCAATGCATGAAAGTGAAGTCGCTCTGTTGTATCCAACACTTAGTGACCCCATGGACTGCAGCCTACCAGGCTCCTCCATCCATAGGATTGTTCCAGGCAAGAGCACTGGAGTGGGGTGCCATTGCCTTCTCCATGAGAGAATATTAAAAGCGGTAAGGGAAAAGCAATAAGTTACATATAAGTGAACTCCCATAAGGTTATCACCTAGCTTTTAAGCAGAAATTCTGCAGTCCATATGGGAGTGGCACAATGGATTTAAAGTGATGAAAGAAAAAACCTACTACCAAGAATGCTGTACCCAGCAAGGCTCTCATTCATATCTGATGAAAAGATCAAAAGTTTTACAGATAGGTAAAGCTAAAAGAGTTTGGCACCAGCAAAGCAGTTTTAAGAAAAAAGTTAAAGGGACTTCTCTAAGTGAAAAAGCAAAGGTCATGACAATAAAAATTTTTTTTTTTAAAAAAAAGCTAATTGGTAAAGACAAATGTACAGTAAATATAGGAAATCGACCACATAAAAAGTTAGTAAGAAGGTTAAAATACTAAAGCCACATCTAATCATCGTGGTCATGGAAGTCCTAACCACAATAATCAAACAAAAAAAGAAACAAGAGGAGTCAAAATTAGAGAGGAAGAAGTAAAACGGTCACTGTTTTCAGGTAATATGATAGTGTACATAGAAAATCCTCAAGATGTCTACTCACTACAAGAGATCATCAATAAATTTGATAAAGTTGCAGGATACAAAATTACTATACATGAATCCATTGCATTTCTATACACTAACAATGAACTGTCAGAAAGAAAAATTAAGAAAACAATTCCATTTACCATCACATCAAAAAGAAAAAAATACCAAGGAGGAGGAGAAGGGGACGACAGAGGATGAGAGGGCTGGATGGCATCACTGACTCGATGGACGTGAGTCTGGGTGAACTTCGGAGTTGGTGATGGACAGGGAGGCCTGGCGTGCTGCGATTCATGGGGTTGCAAAGAGTTGGACAGGACCAAGCGACTGAACTGAACTGAAATCTAATTAAGGAAGTAAAAGTTTTGTACTTTTAGAAAAGTACTTAGAAAAGTATGAGAAAACAATGAAAGATATTGAGGACAATACAGATGGAAAGCTATACTATGTTCATGGGTTAGAACAATTTTGTTAAAATAAACATAGCACCCAGAGTGTTCTACAGATAAAATGCAATCCCTATCGAAATACCAATGGTGTTTTTCACAGAACTAGAACAAATAATTTCAACATTTCTATGATACACACACGCACACAAACACAATAGTAAAAATAATCTTGAAAAAGAATAAAGCTGCATGCTGCTACTGCTGCTAAGTTGCTTCAGTCATGTCCAACTCTGTGCGACCCCATAGACGGCAGCCCACCAGGCTTCTCCGCCCCTGGGATTCTCCAGGCAAGAATGCTGGAGTAGGTTGCCATTTCCTTCTCCAAAGCTGCATAACCATGTTTTATTCAGGGTTATTTTCCTTCTGCTTGGCGATCACCGCTGAGTATCTCATATAGTTTGACTTTCTGGTCACAAATTTTTCCCAATTTTTGTTTATTTGTTAATATATTTGCTTTCATGTATAAAGGATAGTGTAGCTACATACAGAATTCTAGGTTGGCAGCTATTTTTCCCTTAGTACTTTGATTATGACTTTCCTTTGCCTTCTGCCATGCATCATTTCTATTAAGTCACCTAAGTATTAATCTTACTGCCCCTTAAAATTTACATGTCTTTTTCTCTCCAGGATTTTAACTCCTTAAATCATTTATTACCTAAACAACTCCAAAGTACAATTTTGTCTCTCTAGCCCCTTGAGATTATAAAAAGACCCATCAGTTTTTTCTGCCTTTTTGTTTTAGTCACCTGGATGGATTATTTGTCTCTTGCCCATCACTAAAAATAATAATAGTAATAATTACTTAATTAATTAATTGAAAATAAAGCAAAGATTCCAGGGGGAAAGCTATCATCAAAAGGTCAGTTCTTTGTCTGTGGTTCCTACTCTCTGGATTAAAGGATCCTTCAGTACTGATCCTTCAGTGGTTTTCAGATATATTTTGATTTCTTGATTTGGGTTTTTAGTTATACTGGTAGAAGTATTTATTTTCTTCAACATTCGTAATACCCCAAATTTTTGTAAAAGTAATTATTATAGGTTGAAAAAAATGGAAACATTTCTTTGTAATGTTCCTGATGGGAAATTAAGTTGTTCTACATTGCTCTATATTGTGTTGCTGTCGTATCTCTATGTACTTTCCAGTGTCTTCAATTTTACGGGATGATGAAGTGTGTATTACATATATCCTCTCTAAACTTCTTTAGAAGTACCACTTAAAATTTTCATTTTCAGCCCAGTAGCCAGAACTAGGCACGTGATCCCTTGACACCTGAAAGGAAGGATAGAAAATGAAAGGCAGTGCACAGAACACTTCGTGAGAATTGGCATATTCTGTAGTAATCATCTAAAATATAGCAGTTTAGAACTAAAAAAAACTACGTTGAACACATTCAGAAGAGAGATTATAATAAGTATAAGGACTTTATTCTATGATCAATAAAAGTGATAATTCTAATGGCTCAGATAAAACATCATGATAAATCTGTGTGCTCATTTAATTTCAGAGGAAATATTACTATCAAACATAAGAACCTAAGAATATGTTCAAATATTAATTCTCTAAGATGCTGTTGCTCAGAAATGTAGATTGAGTATCTACAATCTATTGTATCCATAGAAACTGGATTTAAGTAGCAGTAAGTATTAATAGTTTTGGGGGATTCCCAGGTGGACTTTCCTGATAGCTCAGTTGGTAAAGAATCTGCCAGCAATGCAGAAGACACTTGGTTCAATTTCTGGATCTGGAAGATCCCCTGCAGAAGGGATAGGCTACCCACGCCAGTACTCCTGGACTTCTATTGTAGCTCAGCTGATAAAGAATCTGCCTCCAATATGGAAGACCTAGGTTCAATCCCCGGAGAAGGCAATGGCACCCTACTCCACTACTCTTGCCTGGAAAATCCCATGGACAGAGGAGCCTGGTGGGCTGCAGTCCATGGGGTCGCTAGGAGTTGGACACGACTGAGTGACTTCACTTTCACTTTTCACTTTCATGCATTGGAGAAGGAAATGGCAACCCACTCCAGTGTTCCTGCCTGGAGAATCCCAGGGACAGGGGAGCCTGGTTGGCTGCCATCTATGGGGTCGCACAGAGTCGGACACGACTGAAGCGACTTAGCAGTAGCAGCAGCAGCAGGTTCAATCCCTGGGTTTGGAAGATTCCCTGGAGGAGGGCATGGCAACCCACTCCAGTATTCTTGCCTAGAAAATTCCATGGACAGAGGAGCCTGGAGGGCTACAGTCCACAGGGTTGCAAAGAGTCAGATATGACCATGAACACGGAGGGAGGATTTTTAAGGAGAGTAAAAGTGTGAATTGAAAGAATGGCATGGAGTTATTGATAGTCTTCAAAGTGATCTTGAGAAAAACAGTTTGGAAAACCACTAGTCTAATGGAATACAAATTAAAAAGTTTAAAAAGCCAATATAGAAAAAAATTTTTTGACATTTCATATGACATGAACTTCAGGAGCTGTAAAGTAGTTAAAACATGCCATTCAGTGACAGATACCAACAAATGTTTCAAAGAGAATATGACTGTAATGAATACAATCATTCATATGCTATAGTTCTTTCTTCAAATATGAAGACAATTCTTAATTGTTAGTAGATAGCACTTGTTGCTTTTTTTTCAAATGTTGGTAATAATCTTTACTAATTTATTCATATTAGCACCATACAGTCCCCATTATTGTCAAAATACATTTCCAATCTAACTTTGGTTCAGGGAAGTTCATTTTGAATTGCAATACAGCAAAATTATCCATATAGGGATAAAATTTATAATCTTTTTTATATTAACATCACATTATCACTTACAGTCACTTCTATTATTTTTTTTATTATTATTATGGTTAGCTGTATTCTTACCACTTAGCAAAGGGATGGGATACATAACATTCTAGAACTTCTCTCAAAGTCCTTCAGTGTGAATATATTTAAGCCATACATAGCTCTTTTCTGAGCGAATCATATTATAGAGATCATTTAACTTAAAATCATTCATCTGTTACATCTCACTTTCTATTAGGTAGATAAAGAACTTTAATTACAATCATGTAAGTTGATTGGAATAATATTGCTTCCTTTCAAGGGTGTGTTAAAAATGATGTCCTTAGAAAATTTCTGAAAAACTTATGTACAGACCAATTATTTATCAAATATGTGTGCATAACATACATGGGTTTTCCTGGTGGCTCAGTGGTAAAGAGTCACCTGCTAATACAGGAGCTGTGGGTTTGATCCTGGGTCTGAAAGATCCCTTGGAGAAAGAAATGGCAACCCAATCCAGTATTCTTGCCTGGAAAATCCCATGGACAGAAGGAAACTGGCAGGCTACAGACCATGGGGTCACAAAAAGTCGGACATGACTTAGGGACTAAACAACAGTGATAGATGCATGTGTATAGCCAAGAGTAAGCATACTTGTCCTTGAAATAGAGGTATTAGATACATAGAGGTAAGAAATTTGGGAATTCTGGTTTACTAAGAAAGTTGTTCAGAGAAGGCAATGGCACCCCACTCCAGTCCTCTTGCCTGGAAAATCCCATGGACGGAGGAGCCTGGTAGGCTGCAGTCCATGGGGTCGCTAAGAGTCGGACATGACTGAGCGACTTCCCTTTCACTTTTCACTTTCATGCCTTGGAGAAGGAAATGGCAACCCACTCCAGTGTTCTTGCCTGGAGAATCCCAGGGACGGGGGAGCCTGGTTGGCTGCCGTGTATGGGGTCGCACAGAGTCGGACACGACTGAAGTGACTTAGCAGCAGCAGCAAGAAAGTTGTTGAATAACAATTTCTTTGCAAGGTCTATGTGGTACTTGCACATACGTGTACACATAAATGTTTTCAACCTTCAAAGCAAATCTACAAATGCTAAAGATAAAATGGTATGAAAACTTTCTTATATACCATTTTATGAAAACTGAAAATCTTTTTAGAACTCATGGGAATAAATCTCTTGTTAAGCATGAGATTGGCACCATAAAATGTAAAGGGATGATCAGGGTCATAATTGAAAGTGTGCAATAAAAGTGACATGCCATTTTTTATGCCATATTATAGGATTCTTAAATACCCCTACTCCCACAAAAACATAAAACTCACTTAGTTCAGAATGTTCTACCATTTCTTAATTGTTACTCTAGTCACATTTCCCGCCTTCAATCCTATTCTTTGAATCTTTAACAACAAAAAAAATAAAAAACCTGCTGAATGCTAATTATTTAACCTTGCCTCCTACCTACTTTCCCTCTTTATTCTGAGGTTTCTTAAGGGCTATAATGAGCTGTCCCCACACAAACAGGCCAAATTAGTGGATAATTACTGCTGGGCCTGTGAAGGTTCTCACTCCTCCTTCCTTACAGTTTCACAACATTACCAGAATGGTCTGTCGCCTCCCTACCAATTAGGAACAATTACTACTTTATAACATTAGTGGTGGCAGGCTTATTATGTTCAGGGATATGTAAAAGTAAGGTGGGGGCAGGGGGAGAAATACAAGGCCACAAAGGGTCAGGGCTCTATGAGGAGCTTCAGCAGTTTATATTCATCATTTTAATTTCATTTCTTCAGGAAAGCAGCTGCAAAGATTTATACTAACTCTATTAGATGAAAGGGAACATCATATACATCCAAGGTTGTGGTTTTCACCTTTTACACAGGATAATATCTCATTCTGACGACTTTAGTTTTCAAAATAATGGAAATGGCTTTGGTTCATTCTTGGGAGGAATAGCAACTTTTCTGTTTTTGGTTTCATGTAAAGACTTTTCGTTGTTTGTTTTGTGTGGAGTATATTTCTGGATTTAGTTTCTTAGGTGATCTTGAGATAACCCTGCAAAAGGAGGCTCTGTGGCCCAGAAAAGTATTAAAACTTTCCCTTCAAATCTGTGTTTAGAGTTTGCTGTGCTTAGTCACTCGGTCATGTCCAACTCTTTGTGACCCCATGATCTGTAACACACCAGGATCCTCTGTCTATGGGGATTCTCCAGGCAAGAATACTGGAGTGGGGTGCCATGCCCTCTTCCAAGGGATCTTCCCAACCCAGGGATCGAACCCAGGTCTCCCACATTGCAGGCAGATTCTTTACCAGCTGACCTGCCAGGGAAGCACATTTAAACACAGTTTAGGTCAAGATAAATTTATATCAAATATTCAGAATGAAACACTGAAGGCTTTTAAGTCCAGTATATGTGCAGTTAACTTTTCTATTTCTAGGAGGGATGACGCAAAAAAGACTGAGCTACTTTAAAGTTTTCTGTTCTCAAATTCTTTTTTTCTAATGCTAGCAAGAAAGTCTTACTTGACAATGTGTAGAGATACTTTCATTCAGGGTATATTCTATGAATTCAATAAAGTGTAATATATTTTAATGAATGTGGCCTTACTGTCCCTTTTTGGTGCTTGATTCCTTACAAGGCTCTTACTCTATGGCCACAGAGCATAAACCTAACTTTCCTTTGAATGGCATCTTAATTAGACTGCCTCATTTATGTTTTAAAACATATGCTAACAATGGAGACATTAAGAGATTTTTATGGCGATGGAGAAGTAGCAGTACAACTTTAACATGATGTAGAAGTAAAACAACAAATTTTCTAGACTTTATTGAGAGGAAAGTTTTTTCAGGTGGAATCAGTGGTGTCAGGAATGAGGATAGATGATGACGATGGTGATGATGATTTTAGACTAAGGAGACTGGTTGTCACATATGGGATCATCATTTTAGCCTGACTGATGAGAATGAGAAATGCATTTCAGAGAGTTAAAAAAAAAAGGATTAGACCAAAGAATGTGAAACTTGAGGCTGTGGACCACACATGTGAGAAATTTAATAAATAGAAGGGAGATAAAAGCTAAAATATTAAAATAAATTTGTAGGATGCGGTTTTTATATGGAAAGGAGAGAAAAGAATAATGAAGGTATGGAATATAAAGCATGGATTACCTTCCAAAATTTGGAGGAAAAATTTTTCTTTTTAACTAAAAATTTAACTTTTTCTTATTGGCTAAGAAGTCATAGAAAATGAAAATCAAAAGTGTAGTGAAATAAAGGGACACATATTGAGTGAGGTCTTTCTTTTTAGTAAATTAGGAAGCAAAGATTATTTCATTAAGAAAATTGCCTCAGATAGTCCTTAGGAAAAAAAAAATGGCATAAAGCATTTAGCCTTGGCTGATAAACACCTCAAAAAACGTCAAGATCAGCAGTAACTCTCTGGCTGTTTGCAACTAATGGAGAATTCAGTTGTTCAATAAAAAGATCACAGAAAATATTATGTTAGCAAGTAGATTAATTTCATCTCTCAGGTTTTGATTGTGTGTTCAGCAGATAGCCATGATCACAATACTGTCTCTCTAAATAGAAGCAAAGTTGATCAATTCAAATATGCATTATGAAGTAGTTGCTGAACTTTATGCTGTATCAAATAAATAATTCAATTATGATGAATACCAAAAAAAATTACGAATTTTAAAAAGAAGTGCCATAAGATTTATTTTATGAGACAGAGTTAAAAGAGATGGAAGAAGAGGGAGAGAAGGAAAGAAAAGTGTGCAAGACTTTGGTGTCCTACTCAGGTGTCAACTTAATTGACTTAATGTCCAAATGTTGATAAAATTTTTTTACCAAATACTGAACTAATGATTATTGATACAGTTAGCCATGTCTTGGTAATCTTTTATAATATAAAATTAATTTTTTGCATGACTAAAAAGGAATAAACAAGTTTCAGGATAAAAGAACATGCTTTTTCACTTAACAAAAAGCACTGCAATACCTATTCCTCATAGCTACTTAGATCCTTAGTGGATACAAAGTTTCCATTTCCAAAAGCATTTAATAACCTTTTATCAGTTGTTTAGCTTTCCAATATTTTTGTTTACAGCATTTATTCCAAAGAAATAAAAACATATGTTTACACAAAAATCTGTACATGAGTTTTCAGAGCCGCTTCATTTGTAAGATCCAAAAAATGGAAACAACCATAAAAGCATCTTTCAGTATGTGAATAGCTAAACACAAGGTGACATATTCATACCAGGAAATACTACTCAGCTATAAGGAGAACCACCACTGACGCACACAACTTGGATGAATCTCAGAGGCATTATACTGAATGAGGAAGACCAAGCCCAAACAGTTACCTACTGTATGACTTCCCTTATGTAACATTCTTGAAATGACAAAATTATAGAGATGGAGGCCAGGTTAATGGTTGCCAGGGACTGAGGAGGTAGAAAAAACTGTTTTTGGCTATGAAATGTAGGACAAGGGATCCTTGTGATGAAACTGCTGTGCATCTTGACTGTGCTGCTATTTATAGGAAATTTAAAAATATGATGAAAATAAAAGGTCAAAAGTACCCATAAACACAAACGAATGACTATAAAACTGGCAGGATCTGAGTAGGGCTGGTGGATTATATCAGTGTCTAGCTGTAATATTGTGCTATATTTAGGGAAGACATCACCACTGAGGAAACTGCGGGTAGGGTGCTTGATTTATTTATGTTATTGCTTAAAATTGTCTGAAAATCTACAATTTCCAAAAATACTTTTTAAGCAAAGCTACTATTCAAGTTCAATGGAGAAAGAGATCAGTTTCAGCTGAGAAATTGGGTAATAGTGATAAAGGAGGCATCGTTTGAGGTAGTCTTTAGAAGTTGAATATGATCTTTATGGGTGGAAATTTCCTGGAACAAAATACTTCAGGGAGAAGAGGATGGGAAAAAGCATTTGTGATATTTGTTCATTCTTTTCTTTTCCATGCCCCTAAAGATACAAGAACAACAACAACAAAAAATTCTTCATAAACCTGAAAGGAAAATGAACCCAACATTATGTAGTTACAGGATTTATATGGCTACCAGCTTTTAACCTTCACTACAGTAGTGGAAGCAGAGAAGAACTGTCAATGAGTCATCCTAAATTATATTTTCTTCTGTCCAGTGCTAACTACCTGCAACTTCTTGGCAGTACTATTGGTGTTATTCCAGGGACACTCATGGTTAAAGACAGAATTTAAAATGTCATTAATGATTTCCTTCTCTTAAAAGCATCATATGAAGCAGAAGATGTTGTCGTTCAGTCTGTAAGTCATGTCTGACTCTTTGCCACCTATGAACCAGGCCAGACTTCCCTGTCTTTCACTATCTCATGGAGTTTGCTCAAATTCATATCCATTGAGTCAGTGATGGCATCCAACCATATCCTCTCTCACCCCCTTTTCCTCCTGCCTTCAATCTTTCCTAGCATCCGGTGAGTCAGCTCTTCGCATCAGGTGGCCAAAGTCTTGCAACTTCAGCTTCAGTGTCAGTCCTTTCAATGAATATTCAGGGTTGATCTCCTTTAGGATTGATGGTTTGATCTCCTTGCTGTCCAAGGGACTCTCAAGGGTCACCTCCAGCACCACAGTTCAAAGGCATCAGCCTTCTTTATGGTCCAACTCTTACATTCATACATGACTACAAGAAAAACCATAGTTTTGACTACCTGGACCTTTGTCGGCAAAGTGTTGTCTGCTTTTCAAAACACTGTCTAAATTTGTTATAGGTTTCCCCTCCTCTTCCCCACCCTCCTCCAACGGAGCAAGCATCTTTTAATTTCATGGCTGTGGTCACCATCCACAGTGATTTGGGAACCCAGGAAAAAAAAAATCTGTCACTGTTTCCACTTTCCCCCCTTCTATTTGCCATGAATTCATGGAATCAGATGCCATGATTTAGTTTTTTTGCATGTTGAGTTTTAAGCCAGCGTTTTCACTCTCCTCTTTCACCGTTATCAAGAGGATCTTTATTTCCTCTTTGCTTTCTGCCATTAGAATGGTATCATCTGCATATCTGATGTTGTTGATATTTCTACCAGCAACCTTGATTCCAGCTTGTGAGTCTTCCAGCCCAGCATGTCAAATGATGTACTCTGCATATAAGTTAAATAAACAGAGAAACAATATACAGTCTTGATGTATTCCTTTCCCAATTTTGAACCAGTCTGTTCTTCCATGTCTGGTTCTAACTACTGCTTCTTTTCCTGGATTCAGGTTTCTCAGGAGACAGGTGAGGTGATCTGGTATTCCAATCTCTTAGAATTTTTCACAGTTTGCCATGATCTACATAGTCAAAGGCTTTAACATAGTCAATGAAGCAGAAGTAGATGTCCCCCCAACCCCACCCAGAATTCTCTTTCTTTTCCTATGATCCAACAGTTGTTGGCAATTTGATCTCTGGCTCCTCTGCCTTTTCTAATTCCAGCTTGTACATCTGGAATTTCTCAGTTCACATACTGTTGAAGCCTAGCTTGAAGGGTTTTGAGCATTATTTTGTTAGCATGTGAAATGAGTACAACCGTATGGTAGTTTGAACATTCTTTGCATTACCCTTCTTTGAGATTGGAATGAAAACTGACCTTTTCCAGTCCTGTGGCCACTGTTTAATTTTCCAAATTTGCTGACCTATTGAGTGCAGCACTTTCACAGCATCATCTTTTAGGATTTGAAATAGCTCAGCTGGAGTTCCATCACCTCTTCTAGCTTTGTTTGTAGTAAAGCTTCCTAAGGCCCACTTGACTTCACATTCTAGGATGTCCGTCTCTAGGTGAGTGGCCACACCATGGTGGTTATCCAGGTCACTAAGACCTTTGTTGTATAGTTCTCTATGTAGTCTTGCCACCTCTTCTTAATCTTTTCTGCTTCTGTTAGGTCCTTGCCATTTCTTTCCTTTATTGACCCTATCTATGCATGAAGTGTTCCTTTGGTATCTCCAGTTTTCTTGAAGAGATCTCTAGTTCTTCCCATTCTTTTGTTTTCCTCTATTTCTTTGCATTATGCACTTAAGAAGGCTTTCTTATCTCTCTGTGCTTTTCTCTGGAATTCTGCATTTATTTGGGTATACCTTCCCATTTCTCCTTTGCTTTTCCCTTCTCTTATTTTCTTAGCTATTTGTAAGGCCTCCTCAGAAAGCCTCCTCAGACAGCCTTTCTGCCTTCTTGAATTTCTTTTTCTTGGGGATGATTTTGTACACTTCCTGTAGAATATTACAAAGCTCAATCCATAGTTCTTCAGGCATTCTGTCTATCACATCTAATCCCTTGAATCTATTCTACACCTTCACCATACAATCATAAGAGATTTGATTTATGTTATGCCTGAATAGTCTATTTTTACCCTACATTCTTAAATTTAAGCCTGAATTTTGCAATAAAGAGCACATGATCAGAGTCACAGCCAGTTCCAGGTCTTATTTGTGGTGACTATATAGAGCTTTCCCATCTTCGGCTGCAAAGAATTATAATCAATCTGATTTTGATGTTTATCATCTGATAATGTCCATTTCTAGAGTCATCTCTTATGTTGTTGGAAGAAGGTGTTGTCTCTGACCAGTGTGTTTTCTTTGCAAAAGTCTGTTAGCCTTTGCCCTGCTTTAAACTTCCCTGTTACTTCAGGTATCTCTTGACTTCCTACCTTTGCATTTCAATACCTTATGATGAAAAGGACAACTTTTTTTGGTGTTATTTCTAGGAAGTCTTGTAGGTCTTCATAGAATCATTCAGCTTCATCTTTGGCATTAGTGTTTGGGGCATAGATTTGGATTGCTGTGATGTTGAATGGTTTGCCCTGAAAATAAATTGAGATCATTCTGCTGTTTTTGAGATTTCACCCAAGTACTGCATTTTGGACTCTTTTGTGGACTATGAGGGCTACTCTGTTTCTTCTGAGGGATTCTTGCCCATAGTAGTGGATATAATGGCCATCTGAATTAAATCTGCCCATTCTGAAGAAAGCTGAGCACCAAAGAATTGATGCTTTTAAACTGTGGTGTTGGAGAAGACTCTTGAGAGTCCCTTGGACTGCAAGGAGATCCAACTTGTCCATCCTAAAGCAGATCAGTCTTGGGTGTTCATTGGGAGGACTGATGCTGAAGCTGAGACTCCAATACTTTGGCCACCTCATGTGAAGAGTTGACTCATTGGAAAAGACTCTGATGCTGGGAGAGATTAGGGGCAGGAGGAGAAGGGGACGACAGAGGATGAGATGGCTGGATGGCATCACCAACTCGATGGACATGAGTTTGGGTAAACTCTGGGAGTTGGAGATGGACAGGGAGGCCTGGCGTGCTGCAGTTCATGGAGTCGCAGGGAGTCGGACACGACTGAGCAACTGAACTGAACTGAACTGATCCATTTTAATTCACTGACTCCTAAGATGTTCATGTTCATTCTTGCCATCCTTTGCTTGACCATGTTCAATTTACCTTGATTCATGGACCTAACATTCCAGATTCCTATGCAATATTGTTCTTTATAACATCAGACTTTACTTTCACCACCAGATACATCTGTAACTGAGCCTCATTTCTGCTTTGGCTCAGCCTCTTCATTATTTCTGGAGCTAACCATTCTTCTCCAGTAGTATATTGGGCACCCACCAACCTGTTGGGCTCATCTTTCAGTGTCATAAATGTTTGCCTTTTCAACTTCATTCGTGGAGTTCTCACATCAAAAATATTGAAGTTATTTGACATTCCCTTCTCCACAGACCACATTTTGTCAAAACACTCCATCATGACCTATCCATCTTGGGTGGCCCTGCACCACATAGGTCATAGTTTCATTGAGTAACATGAGGCTGTGATCTTTGTAATAAGTTGGTTAGCTTTCTCTGTTTGTGGCTTTCATTCTAGAAGCTGTTTGATCATAGTTCCTGGGAGTTTTTCTTAAAAAAATGCATTAGAAATTAGTGCCTTTTTCTAATAGGGAGAAGAGTATGAAAGGGACCTGCTTTGAGGAGAATTTTCTATTAGACATCCAACCTTAAAGTTATATATGCAGTGGGATCCATTAGACTGGAACTCAGGAGAGATACTGGAGATGGAGTTGATAGTCATCAGCATACAAGAGGCAACTAAAATTTATAGGCACTTGAAATTATTTAAAGAAAGAGTATAGATAAAGAACAAAAGAGAGTCCAAGTAGAGATGGGTAGAAAAGAGAGAGTAAGCAAAGGAAACGGAAGAAAGCAGGGTAGTGGGAGGAAAAATCAGGAGAGAGGCAGGACAGTGAAGCCAATGGAGGGAGAGAAGCCAAGCAGAGCAGGGTCCACAGGTCTTAACTACAAGAAAAAATGAGAGAGTAGGATTATCTATTGGATTTGGTGTGATGGAGGTTATTGGTGATTTTGACAATGCAGTTTTACAGTGATAGGAAGAACAAACAAGCGACTGTGAGGACTGACTAGTTAGTAGGAAATAAAATATTTTTAAAAAGTAAACAGAAAAATGAGGGGACAGTTTTAATCACAGGTGACATTAGAGCATATATTTTCAATAAATTCCTGTATCTGTTATAGCTGTTGATAGATAATGATGCCAAAAGACAGAAAAAAATGAAAGAGCAAATAGGGGATGGGACTCAGTGTAAAAGTGGAAGAAAAGATTGGCTTCCTTTCACTTCAGTGGAGACCTTGATTTGTTGCAGTTGAGTTATAAAATATGAAAGGGTAAGGGATGGTATCAGTAAATGATAGAAATGGAAATTTTCTGGCAAATTTTCCATTTGCAAGAGGTCTGGCAAATGCTGCTAATGACAAGTCTAAAAGATGATCTTGAGAGGGATCTTGAGAGCATCTGAATTTGCAATTAGGAAAATATGATTAAAGGGCAGCTTGTCAAGAAGCCAAGAGGTGAGATTTTTGAGTAAAGTAACCCAAGGAATACAGTACAACCATATAGGGAAAGTGTCTTCCAAGTCTGATACCAAGCTCTCTGAAAGTTGGTGACAAAGACTTACCTTGGAGGTCAGTAAGCCTTTTTTAACGTGGACATTATAGAGTTTTGCTGATAACTATATAATATGGAAACATTTATCCTTAACATATGTCTTCCAAAGCCCTGATTTGTTCCATAAATTCTGTTATACTTTTTCTTTCAGAAATTTGGGTGCAAATGAGTATCAGGGGGCCGAATGTTACAGAAAGAATTATATCGAACTCAGTTCTCATCTACACATTGTCACCTATTGGGTTGGCCAAAAATTCATTTGAGTTTTTCCGTAACATCTTACTGAAAAACCTGAATGAACTTTTAAGCTAACCTAATATTTTCTGGCTGGAAGAAGCACAAACTAGAATCAAGATTGCCAGGAGAAATATCAATAACCTCAGATATGCAGATGACACCACCCTTATGGCAGAAAGTGAAGAGGAACTAAAAAGCCTCTTGATGAAAGTGAAAGTGGAGAGTGAAAAAGTTGGCTTAAAGCTCAACATTCAGAAGACGAAGATCATGGCATCCGGTCCCATCACTTCATGGGAAATACATGGGGAAACAGTGGAAACAGTCAGACTTTATTTTTCTGGGCTCCAAAATCACTGCAGATGGTGACTGCAGCCATGAAATTAAAAGACGCTTACTCCTTGGAAGAAAAGTTATGATCAACCTTGATAGCATATTGAAAAGCAGAGACATTACTTTGCCAACAAAGATCCGTCTAGTCAAGGCTATGGTTTTTCCAGTATGTATGGATGTGAGAGTTGGACTGTGAAGAAGGCTGAGTGCCGAAGAATTTATGCTTTTGAAGTGTGGTGTTGGAGAAGACTCTTGAGAGTCCCTTGCACTGCAAGGAGATCCAACCAGTCCATTTTGAAGGAGATCAGCCCTGGGATTTCTTTGGAAGGAATGATGCTAAAGCTGAAACTCCAGTACTTTGGCCACATGAAGTGAAGAGCTGACTCATTTGAAAGGACTCTGATGCTGGAAGGGATTGGGGGCAGGAGGAGAAGCGGACGACAGAGGATGAGATGGCTGGATGGCATCACTGACTCGATGGACGTGAGTCTGAGTGAACTCCGGGAGTTGGTGATGGACAGGGAGGCCTGGTGTTCTGTGATTCATGGTGTCACAAAGAGTTGGATACGACTGAGCGACTGAACTGAACTGAATATTTTATGGCAATGTGTTTTACCTGTTTGGAGCTCCTGATATAGTGGGATCTATTTTCACATACAAGAGGGATGTATTTATTTCCCTTAACATTTCCCCTTTGAAAAACTCAGCAGTGGCCACTGGACTGGGAAGGGTCAGTTTTCATTCCAGTCACAAAGGCAATGCCAAAGAATGCTCAAACTACCGCACAATTGCACTCATCTCACACGCTAGTAAAGTAATGCTCAAAATTCTCCAAGCCAGGCTTCAGCAATACGTGAACTGTGAACTTCCATATGTTCAAGCTGGTTTTAGAAAAGGAAGAGGAACCAGAGATCAAATTACCAACATCCGATGGATCATCAAAAAAGCAAGAGAGTTCCAGAGAAATATCTAGTTCTGCTTTATTGACTATGCCAAAGCCTTTGACTGTGTGGATCACAATAAATTGTAGAAAACTCTGAAGGAGATGGGAATACCAGACCACCTGACCTGCCTCTTGAGAAATCTGTATGCAGGGCAGGAAGCAACAGTTAGAACTGGACATGGAACAAAAGACTGGTTCCAAATAGGAAAAGGATTACTTCAAGGCTGTATATTGTCACCCTGCTTGTTTAACTTATATGCAGAGTATGTCATGAGAAACGCTGGGCTGGAAGAAGTACAAGCTGGAATCAAGATTGCCAGGAGAAATATCAATCACCTCAGATATGCAGATGACACCACCCTTATGGCAGAAAGTGAAGAAGAACTAAAGCGCGTCTTGATAAAAGTGAAAGAAGAAAGTGAAAAAGTTGGCTTAAAGCTCAACATTCTGAAAACTAAGATCATGGCATCTGATCCCATCACTTCATGGGAAATGGGGAAACAGTGGAAACAGTGGCTGACTTTATTTTAGGGGGTTCTAAAATCACTGCAGATGGTGATTGCAGCCATGAAATTAAAAGATGCTTATTTCTTGGAATGAAAGTTATGACCAACCTAGACAGCATATTAAAAAGCAGAAACATTACTTTGCCAACAAAGGTCTGTCTAGTCAAGGCTATGGTTTTTCCAGTGGTCATTTATGGATGTGAGAGTTGGACTATAAAGAAAGCCAAGCACTGAAGAATTGATGCTTTTGAACTGTGGTGTTGGAGAAGACTCTTAAGAGTCCTTTTGACTGCAAGGAGATCCACCCAGTCCATCCTAAGGGAGATCAGTCCTGGGTGTTCATTGGAAGGACTGATGTTGAAGCTGAAACTCCAAAATTTTGGCCACCTGATGTGAAGAGCTGATTCATTTGAAAGGACTCTGATGCTGGGAAAGATTGAGGGCAGGAGGAGAAGGGGACGACAGAGGATGAGATGGTTGGATGGCATCACCGACTCAATGGACATGAGTTTAAGTAAGCTCCGGGAGTTGGTGATGGACAGGGAGGCCTGTCGAGCTGTGGTTCATGGGGTCACAAAGAGTCAGACACGACTGAGCAACCAAACTGAACTGAACCCTTCTCCTTGTACGGTTGGTCAGTTAGTCTTTTGAGCATCTATTACCTTCTGAAAATTAGATTTATTGATCCACAAGGTGGGGAGAAATTTTTTTTGAGTTCCAAAATGTAGGCTTTAAAATTGTACTGAAGTGTGTCAGAACACAGAACAATGTGTGATGTCAGGAGAATTCCTTTCTATCCCCAGAGATTAGATTGGGTATAATGGCTGCTGCTACATCTCTGAAGCTTTCTTCCCATCAGCACTGTTTCAGGCTCCTGCGTGCTTGGTCAGGATACCTTCAATTATTTGACAGATCTGTACTTCCCAGCATTTACTGATGGTTGCCTAAAGCATACTTGGATTCGTTATGTACTCGGGAAGCAAGGGCTTCCCTAGTAGCTCAGCTGGTAAAGAATCCACCTGCAATGCAGGAGAATTGGGTTGCATCCCTGGGTTGGGAAGAGCCTCTGGAGAAGGAACACCTACCCACTCCAGCATTCTGGCCTGAAGCATAGTCGCAACTGAGCTACTTTCACTTTCACTTTTGGAGGCAAAATCAAAGCCAGCTCTGGTATTCCGTTGCTGCTGCTGCTGCTGCTAAGTCGCTTCAGTTGTGTCCAACTCTGTGCGACCCCATAGATGGCAGCCCACCAGGCTCCCCCGTCCCTGGGATTCTCCAGGCAAAAACACTGGAGTGGGTTGCCATTTCCTTCTCCAATGCAGGAAAGTGAAAAGTGAAAGTGAAGTCGCTCAGTCCTGTCCGACCCTCAGCGACCCTATGGACTGCAGCCTACGAGGCTCCCCTGCCCATGGGATTTTCCAGGCAAGAATACTGGAGTGGGGTGCCATTGCCTTCTCCGCTGGTATCCCGTTACCTATAGTCAATTTTTTTTCCCCAACACAGGCTGTGCTGTCTGGTGAGTGGTTTGTGAGTTGATTCAATCACAAATTTTTCTTCTTGTTCTGCTTTTACTAATTTGGCTTGTCTCTTGACTGACAGTTTGTCTCTTGACTGACATACTCTATGTCAAAGTGGTACACACAAAATTTATGTGTAAGAAGATGTAGTTTTCCTTTGAAAACTGTGTCATTTATTTGGGGAAAGGAAGTAGGGGAAGGCTTGGGACTGAGGGAAGTTCTTCTGCTTTGGAGTCGTGTGTGCAAATGTGAAAGAGGAGTCTGGAACAAATGTAGCTGAGGATGGACACTGTCTTAATCCTACCTACTCTGGCACTAGGAGTCTGCTTTGGGAAAAATGGCTCCACAAGGCTGACCATGGGCTGTCACAACTGAGGGGCTGGCATCCCTGAGCTGACAACATATGGAGGAAGGTGAATGGCTTGTGACTTCACACACTTTGTTGTGTGACTTTAAGCACATGATCATAAGAAACATTTAAAGCACTAAATGAGAAGAAAAATGATGGCTAGAATAAACTGTATATGTTACAAATATACCTTATAAGAAATTTATGAGATAAGTGTTCTATTATTATTCTCAGTTTACACAGGACAAATATGAAGTCTGGAGATATTGGGCACCTTGCCCAAATTTGCCAACAAATACTTGTCAGGGCCAATGCATGAATTTTGTTTTTCCCATTCTAAATCGCCTGTTGGTAACATTTGTAAAGTCCACCTGCTACCCAGGGCAAATGACAATGGAACTCAATTTCTGCATCTGTCAAGGGTGAGAGGTGGACTTGAAGTGTTCTAGCATCTCCAGCACTAACATGCTATCACTTTCCTGGAGATTTATAAGCAACATTATTCTCATCTAAAGCACCTGCAAAAGCACTATTTGTGAATTTGCCATATGTTTTCAGCAGAAAGATTACACTTATTTCCCCATGGAGTAATGTGCTAAGAATTTTTTGTAGGGTTGGTGTTTATGATGAAGTATTTCATATGATTTTATGTTTTTAATATGTCACATTAAATCTTCAGAAAGTAGTGGATAAAAAGAGAACAAATATGTTTATAAGTGGACTAAATCTACTTGCCTTCTGTCTTGGGTTGGGTACATGGCAAAAAAGAAAACTGTAGTGATTATTGGAACTCATGAGGATCCAAGAAGATTTTTAAGTGTCTGCATTATTTATATTAATGACTAAATTATCATGACTACACATTTTATTATTATCACAGCAAGTCAAATTCACAAAAGTTGAAAAAAACATAAATTTTCAGATTCTCGTCCTATAAAATGATATTTTACAATATTTACAACATTTAAGTAATACTTTTATTTTCAGAAGCATTTAAAAAATTTAGAATGAATTTTAGAACCTTAAAATGTCATTATTTTATCTGGTTTAAATGTTCCTTTACAGGCTTCCCTGCTGGCTCAGATGGTAAAGAATCTGCCTGCAATGCAGAAGACCCTGGGTTCAATCCCTGGGTCAGGAAGAGCCCCAGGAGAAGGAAATGACAACCCACTCCAGTATCCTTGCCTGGGAAATTCCATGGATAGAGCAGCCTGGCAGGCTACAGTCCATGGGGTTGCAAAGAGTTGGATATGACTGAGTGACTAACACAACAAATCCCTTCACTGACTGTTTAGTATTCTTTTCTCACTTTACCTAAAGTTTTCCAAGAAAGAAAAAAAAAATGGAGATAGAGTCACAGACAATACATTTGATTTTTATTATTGCAAATGATGACTGATACTTTAAAATGGGCTGAGAGTTTTGCCTCCATGTAAAACTGATACACTGAACAGCTATAACTCATTGTGCAATCCAAATATCAACTACTCTTCTCTACTCCTAGCCATCTTCTCTGTGAAATCAGGCTATCGGCTTGTATAGGTAATAACAAATAATCTCCTGATGACTTTTAGTAACAAACAAGCAAAAGTCTCAGTTCAGAAATTGGTAATATCTAGAGCCAATGCTACTAGAAATGTTCTACATTTGTGCTGTCCAGTAAAGCAGCCACATGTAGTTATCAAGCACTTGAAATATGGAAGAGTATGATCAACAAGCTGAATTTTTAGTCTTATTTATTTCTACTTGTTTTAAATTTACATAGTCAAGCATGGCTAGTGGCTTCTGTATTGGCTAGCACGGGTGTAAACCAGGTGATCTTCAAAACTTCCAAATTTTATTTTAAAAAGCATCTTTTCCTTACCCAGTCCAGGGTCCTTGGAGGTTAGTAGCCTGTGGCAAGGTTAGCAACTTCAGTCAGCTTCTCCCTTTATCCTACACTCTGGTCAGATTCTACCCCCTACCCAAGAGTCTTATCTGCTGTGATGGGAAAGGAAGCTTGAGGGTCAGGGTGGTGGGGAAACAGCACGTGAGCAAGGACAGACACACCATGGAGAACTGGCCGCCTCCTGCTCTGAACAACGTTTGTAGCGGATTCTTTCTTGGCTTGGTGATCCGTGTTGCCTCCTTTTCTAGGAGTGGCTTTGAAACTACCAGGAACTTTCTGCAGTACTCCCCATGATGGAAGCAATCATTCAATACATTTTTCTTCCACCACACACGCATACTCTTTCTCTCTCCCTTGGGAATCCAGTGCTTTCTTCTTTCTTTTGGAGGGAATCACTCTGCCTCTCCATGCAGCCGTCTTACAGAAGATCTGTACTGGTTCACGACCTTCTCTCATAGTCTTCACTAACGTCTGTGAGAAACCATTATGTAGTCTTTCTCAGGTGGAATACAGCTAGCATCTCATGTTCTCCAGGCCACTCTGTTCCATTTGTTCACTTCTGGTTCTTGAGAAACACTCATACATCCTTGCTCTTATATCAAATGGCAATGTAGAAAGCTTCTGAAGCTACCTGGTTCTCTGGATCCTCTTCCCATGCATGGGGAACCATATTTCTCATATATCCACTTTTTAAAAACACGGGATCAAGTCTAAGCTTTGAGCCCCACAGACTCCAGGGAACCACAAGGTAACTCTCCTTGTATGAAAGGGGGGTTCGTGGTGAAGTTGGGTATCATTTCAAACTGACAGCTCCTTGAAGGACCCACTAATACCCAATGACCGTTTGAATCCTCTTCACCTGTTTAGAGGTTGGAAGTGAGTGGTCAGCTCAGCTAAGGATCTAGGCTGCTTCGTTTGCTTAGCCTTCCTTAAGTGATCCAGATTTTCACTTTGCAATGTTGGAACAGATGACACTTAGTATCTCAAAGTTCTCAGCTGAAACAGGAAGAAAAAGGGCCTAATTCTAAAACTGTATTATTTATATGAGCGATTTTATGAACCATTACCTATTCTAAGCACCCTATATCCATTATTTCATAACAGTCCTGCTGCTGCTAAGTCACTTCAGTCGTGTCCGACTCTGTGCGACCCCATAGATGGCAGCCCACCAGGCTCCCCTGTCCCTGGGATTCTCCAGGCAAGAACACTGGAGTGGGTTGCCATTTCCTTCTCCAATGCATGAAAGTGAAAAGTGAAAAGTGAAAAGTGAAAGTGAAGTCGCTCAGTTGTGTCCGACCCTCAGTGACCCCACAGACTGCAGCCTACCAGGCTCCTCCGTCCATGGGATTTTCCAGGCAAGAGTACTGGGTGGGGTGCCATTGCCTTCTCCTCATAACAGTCCTATATGGTGGTATTGGTTTAGCCCTATGTGGAGTTTTATGAATATTCCCATTTTACAAATGAGGAAACTAGATGAGATGAATAAATAACTTGCCTATATCACGTAGATTTGGAAAAAATGGCAGGCTTGGAATAAAATCTGGAACTCAAATTTTCTTTTCCTTAAATTCACTCTGTTGTACTTCTTTCAATGGTTTAGTTACTTTAGGCATTAGTTCCTACAACCATAAAGTAATATGTTGTATTTGAGTGCATAAAGAAAATGTGTGTGTTTGTAAACAGAGAAAATATTTTATATGCACATATAGTAATAAATATACATATCATATTTTTCCTAATTCAGTTTTTCCTTCTGTATTTTCATATATTATACATTTTAGTGCTTATTAGAATCAATGTACATACTTGCTTTATTAAAGTAGTGTCTCTTTTCTCCAGAAATGTCATTAATAAATGAATGTTATATTTAACAATTTGGCATCTTAGGATCAAACACATGTAAGAATAACTGAGCTATTCAAAGAGAGACTCTGACAATACAAGTACTCATTGATCCAGTCCTAATGCAGAAAAAATATCAAGGACTCACAGGAAATAACTAACATGTAAGCACACTCTGATCAGAGTACATGATCAATGAGACATATTCTTTTGATTTGATCAATCAGCAAAACATTTTGGAACTGCAGTTTGGGAGGATTTGAAAAAACAAAGAAAATAAAACTTGCTCTCATTAGGGTAAAAGTAATTATCCTGCCATTAATCTATTGATTAATTTAACACATAGTTAAATGTATGATACTGTGATAATCATAACTAATGAGTGTACTAGAAAAAAATATTGAGACTTTAAGCAGGCCTATTTAAAGACTGATTTGTTTGACTAGGAAAGAAACATGTGAACCACCCCTTACAATTTTGTAGCATTTATTTTAATTTTACGTTGAATACAGTTACCAGATCATTAGTTTTATTTAACTTGTTGACTTCAAGCCTTTTTGTAATGCAAGAACATCTTTATTTGAAAGACATGGATACTCTACTACTGTTGCTACAAGAATAAATAAATACACAGACATGTACTTAAAGGTTGATACTATAAACATGTCAGGATGTATGAGGCTAATTTCACATCTCTATCATGAGCACATCACATCCTACAGGCATGATAAATTTATCAGGTGTATGCACAGAGGACTTTATAAGTGAAATAATGAAGTACTTCATTTTATATATGGGATCTAAGGAACTTATATGATTCTCCTATGTGCTACTGCTGGAGAAGGCAATGGCACCCCACTCCAGTACTCTTGTCTGGAAAATCCCATGGACGGAGCCTGGTAGGCTGCAGTCCATGGGGTCGCAAAGAGTTGGACACGACTGAGCGACTTCACTTTCACTTTTCACTTTCATGCCTTGGAGAAGGAAATGGCAACCCACTCCAGTGTTCTTGCCTGGAGAATCCCAGGGACAGGGGAGCCTGATGGGCTGCCGTCTATGGGGTTGCACAGAGTTGGACACGACTGAGGCGACTTAGCAGCAGCAGCAGCAGCAGCATGTGCTACTGCAAGTTGATAGCAAAGCCAGAACAGATGCATGCAGTGTACAGAGAAAGAACATTTTAAGATAGGAAGAGAGATGATTCTAAGTTTCTGGATTACTGTCAATCTATAACATTATACCATTAAATTTGTATTTTCTTTTAGCAGAATGTAAGTTTAGTACTTAGCCTAGCCAAACACATACAAATACAGTTTGGAAGGGAACAAAAAATTGTATCCTGGGACTAAATATAATTGACTGTATTTACAAATAAACATCTGTGTATATCAGATGCTTTCATATATGAGGGATACATGCTCAACAGAACAAAAAATCATATTTTTTTCTTGTCACATTCCTACTTCCTCCCTTCTAGTCCACTTGATATTTAACATCAACTTATTCTTACTCCCTGCTCTGACAAAGCCCCAATTTCATCAAGTGTACTAAGTTCTTAGAACACCCAGCTAACAGGTCTTTTCATTTATTTTCTGGAGTGACTCTGTCTCTTTCATGCACAGAAGGTGCTGTGACTGTGTGGAGATGTGAGCTTTCTTATGTGGATGTGTCTGTTTCTTTCCTGATTCTGCAATAGAGGGAGATTTCAGCCTCATCCATGAATAGCAGCTGGGGGTAGAAGGTAATTGGGAGTGGCTACAATTTTATCTATCACTACTGTCTGCTAAATAGAACCCTTTCCTTCCTACTCAAAAGAAAGCATAAAAACATGGACTCTGCTATAGTCATAAAAAGTTACCTTCTGAGATTTGAAGATGTTTCTAGTAGAAATAGGAGAGGAAAGAAGAGGTTAGTAAAACTTGAATGTGCTCCATATCACATGCTTTAAAAAATTATTTAAAAGTTGCTCAAATTAGAATATTTCTGAATCTAGTGTTTCACAATGCATTAAAATTTCACTTAAAAGTATAGTTGACCTCTAAAAAAAATATGGGTTTGAACTGCACAAGTCTACTCCTACATGTGTGTTTTAAACAAATATACAATTAGGGCTTCACATCTTTGGATTCAACCAACCTAGGACCATCCACAGTTGTTTGACTCCACAGATGGTTGAATCTGTGAATATGGAGGGCCAAGTGCACCATGCCATTTTATATAAGGGCCTTGAGTATCCATGGATTGATATCTGCAGGGACTCTTGGAACCAGTACCCTATGGATGTTTTCGCTTGTTGTCCAATCTGAGTCATGTCCGACTCTCTGTAGTCCCGTGGCCTGTGGCATATTGAGCTCCTCTGTCCTCCACTGTCTCCCTGAGTTTGCTCAAATTCATGTCCATTGAGTCAGTGATGTTTTCTAACCATCTCATTCTCTGCTGTCCCCTTCTCCTTTTGCCTTCAATCTTTCTCAGCATGAGGATCTTTTCCAATGAGTCAGGTCTGCAAATATCAAGGGACAACTGTAATTGTAATTTTGAGAAATTTTAAATGATAAATTTTTGGAAAATACTGTATTTCTTACTTTGTACTTTAATATTTACTCATCTGATAAAGACTGAATATCTATGGATAGCAAGGGACTGGGAACACAGAGATGAATACAAAAATGAACACTGACATCTAATGTATAAAAGAAACAGTACAGTAGCAATCTGTGTAACCAAGAATTGTCTATTCAGTTTAAGAACCTAAGGTATCTATAATCTTAGAATCAGAGAAGTTTAAAACTGAAAGAGTACTTAAAGTGAATTATTACTCTAACTGATTCATCCTAAGATAGAAAAAAAATGTGTCCCAGAAATTTAAATTTCCATTTAATAATTACTGAGCCTATTCTATATGCCAGGAGCAGAGGATACAGCAGATAACAACATAAATTAGGTCCTGCTTCACTGCTCCTAGTCATTTCAAAATATGTGATGAATGCTGTAAAAAAGAAAGTCAAGAAAACTAAAGGAGCACTTACCTAGATTTGAAGGGTTTAGGAGTACTTACTGGTGGAGGTGACATTTAAGCTGAATCTTGAGAGTTGAATAGAAGCTTTCTATCAAAGGGAAAGAAGGTGATGGTGAGATTTCAAGCCAAGTAGGTTCGAGAAACTGAAAGAAATTCCACATTGCTATATAGTAAAGGTGTTCCTGAGACGAGGTAGAGAGATCAGCTCAAATTATTCAGGGCAGTGAAGGACTTTTAAAAGATTTTAAGCAAGAGGGTGACATGTTCATATTTGCCTTTTAAACTGCTCCTCTGTCTTCATACAGTGGATGGAGGAGAGGTAACATTAAAATAAGAGAGGGCTACTAGCAGATAACTGAAGACATCCAAGGGAAAGATGATAGGGACCTGAACAAGATTAGTGCAAGTGAAGATGGACACCAAAAGAATGGATTTGAAAGACCCTTGGGAGATTAAATTGGAAGTATTCTATTTGGTGACTGAATAGAAGTAAGATACGTAAGAGAAGGAATCAAGGATAACCCTAGATGTCTAGCTTGTCCAATAGAGTATAAGGAGAAATTCAGATTTTTAGTAAAATAGTTTACTTATTCAGTTACATATGTTAAAATTTGAAGAAACTAGAAAATCTGAAAATCTGGAGATGGCAATTAGAAATTCAAATCATGGATTATCTCTTTAAGGCATGAATTGACCCCTTCTTAAGTATTTCATAGCATGGCTGTTTGTCAGAGATCTTAATACCTTTTTTCAATTTATTATTTTCTTTTTATTACAATATTAATAACTTCAAGGAATTGAGAAAGATTTGCTTTCCCATCTTTCTCCATTCCTTGAAGACAGTAAAAAATACCTCGTTTCTGGGATGAACGTTAATGTCTGGAATAATCTGAGATAAAGAGTAGACAACTGTAGTAAATGTGTGTTGGATTGAAATTTTACTGACTAAATAAAGCAAAGCTATGTGTTACTATTGCAAGTGATAGAATTTCAGTTGGATCCAGATCAATCAGGGCCTGGTATGCTAAGTCAAGACTTTGGATTTATCGTTTTCATTTTGACTACCACTCTAATTGTTAATGTCTAAAAGAATTATTCTATAATGATTTATGTGCAGTTTAGTGGACATTTATTCCTATCCTCGTGAATGTCAGATATGAATTATGTGTAACCTTGGAAGTTATCATGTTCCTTATTCAAATGGTTAATGATAAGATAAGGCATTGGATTCTGTTTGCTTTTGCTAAGCTAATGTCCCTTTTTTTTTTTTCATTCCTCTTTGACATGAATACAAAAAGAGGTATGCTCTTGCCTTGGTGCTCTGGAGAACTGGGCTCTATTTTGGATCTGTCTCTTAATTTACACATATGTATTTGCATCTTTATCACTTCATCTGTAAATTGGTGTTTGGATTAAATTATACCTAAATACACTAGAGCTTTAACATAGAATGAAATTACACCTAAAGCAAACTAGGACTAAACTGCTGATAGCTCCTTCCTAAATCAAATCCTGTGATCCTTTGGTCCTACCTTAGATTTCATAAGTTTAAACTTTGCTTATTATGAAATCTACCCATCTTAGATATTTTTCTTTTATTAAGAAGCAAACTGAATTCGTCTAATAAAATATTCGCCAAAAGCACTAATTATAATAATTACTTATCAAACTTAGTGCAGATGTGTTTTAAAAGATCAACTTTATACTTTCGTTTCAAAAATTCTGTTAATGTTATTCTGAGTAAGGCAAGGGTTTACAGCTGTAATTGAGAAATTCACAATGATTATGAGTTAATTTGATAGATTGCCAAATGCATGTTAATTTTTATTCTTGTAAAATGTATTATTTCCCTGTTTAATTGAAGGAATGATAACAGACCATTGTAGCGATTCCCTAATTGTAAGTGGTACGCATTGTGAATTAATCACATGGATGACAATCACTTGTTACTAGCTACAGCTCCATTTTTGTGTATAAAATGCCTATCTAAATGGTTTCACTTCAGCATCCCTAAAATAAAAAAAAATAGTAGCCTTTTTTAAATATTGAAATAGCTATCAGCCATGTACTCCACACACGAATGTAAATACAGAAAAAATATCTTCAGTGTTTTATTATTGTGATTTCTCAAATTATTTTCAGATTTATTTTAAATGTAATAGTCTACACCAGTTCTGTGATGGAGCCATCAAAACAGTAGCACTTGTCCATACCTAAAATGTGGCCCAGTATTAGAGAAAAATTAAATTTCAAATATTACATAATTAATTATTTTAAATATAATTTAAAATAGCCACCTATGGCTAGATGTAACTCCTGGACAGCACAGGGCTATAATTATTATACATTATATAAATGTATACTGCCACTACTTAAGTTTCAAAACATAATTATTACTTGAAAGATTTCACTAAAAAATAAGAATTCTTTTAATGAAATCTTTCAATTAAAATAATTGAAAATACTACATTTTAAAATATATATACATTTAAATATATATATTTAGTTTTCAATTTCATAACACCTTCTTAAAATACTATGTCTTAATTGTAGCTAGCACCTAAAAAATAAAGGATACTTTTGATTTATGGTCTTTGTATTTATATTTATCCCCTTTTAGCAGCATCAAAATGCTGATTCATTACATGTTTCGCATGTTCATTTCTTTTATTTCTTGATATTTAAAGTCTTTTCAGGCTTGCTAATTATTAAGATTCTTCTTCGCCAAAGTAACTTTAATTCTCTCTCTCTCTCACACACACACACACACACACACACACACACACACACTGCCTTTCCTTTTACACTATACCTTATAGTGCCTTCAAGCAGGATAAAATCCCTCCAAAAAGAAAGCTAGTTAAATTTCTGTAACACTGTGCCTTCAGGCTGCATTCTTAGAAGCCAAAGAACACTGCCTCTTCCTGCTCTACCCAGAATGAAGCGCAAAGTGTAGTTGGTAGTTTCTTCCACAGGCAAATGCCCAATTATCCTCTGGAATTCTCAGGGCCAAGTTCTAAGAAAGTAAAGTTGCTCAGTCATGTCTGACTCTTTGCAACCCCACAGATTGTAGTCTGCCAAGCTCCTCCATCCATGAGATTTTCCAGGCAAGAATACAGGATTGGGTTGCCGTTTCCTTCTCCAGGGGATCTTCCTGACCCAGGGATCAAATCCGGGTCTCCCTCACTGCCTGTGTAAATGGTGCAAATGTATGTTCTTGGGTATTTTGCACTAACAAAATAATATTCCAAATTATTCACCCTTGAAAGTGATCTCAAATGGCCACTTAGTACAGAATAATTGTTTCGCATTAGTAGAGATAAGAAAGACTATTAGTGAAGGATAAGACTTCCAAAGATGGACTCATTCTATCTCCCTGGGGTACTGATACTTGGGACAACTCTACACATAGACACTGGGATGGTCTTCATAAATCACCACTCTGGTCCTGTTACTTCTTTAAGAAGTTCCTATTGCCTCTGCCCCATTTGCTTAGAACAATAATCTCCAGAATTGTTAATATGCAATTTTGTTTAGGAAAATAATAATTAATATATACTCATATGCATATTTATATCTCTATCATACTCATATAGCTACTGGATATGCACACAGTATTGGAAGTTTTATCATATGATTTTGATGTTTTGGAAAATATAAAACACAGATGTAGAGAATGGACTTATGGTGAGGGAGTGAGAATGTGGGATGACTCGGGAGAGTAGCATTAACTTATACACACTGTTAGATACAAGGTGGATAGCTGATGAGAAGTTACTGTCTAGTATGGGGAGCCCAGTGGTGCTTTGTGATGATCTGGAGGGATGGGATGAGGGGAGGGGAGGGAAGCTAGGAAAGGAGAGGATGTATACATAATTATGGCTGATTTGCATTATTGTATGGCAGAACCCAACACAACATTGTAAAAATTTTATGTCAATGTATGGCAAAAACCACTACAATATTGTAAAGTAATTAGCCTCCAATTAAAATAAATAAATTAAAAATAAATTAATTTTAAAAATTAATTAAAATATCTAAATTAATTTTAAAAAAGAAAAACTGTTTTTATATTTGCTTCCTCATGGTTCATTATTTGTAAATGGGACACAACTCATGTTTGGACATCACTGGCTTAGAGAAGGAGTCCAAACCCTGTATCTGGGTTTTCAAGGACCAGGTGATGACTCTTCCCTTTCTCTGCTACTAATTTTCCATTACTTCTCTGCATTATCCTTCTGTATAAATCATTTTGAAATTCTGTTTTGAGGTGAATTTTTCAAATTGAAGTATAGTTGATTTATAATGTTGTGTTAGTTTCTGGTGCACAGCGCCCCCAAAATAATGTATATTCTTTTTCAAATATTTTCTCATTATGGTTTATTGTAGGATTTGAATATAGTTTCCTGTGCTGTATGCTAGGACCTTGATATTTATTTTATATACAGTAGTTTAAGTCTGAACTCCTAATTTATCCCTCCCTTACCTTCTTTCCTATTTTCTAAATAAGTTCATTTGTATCATAGTTTAGCTTCCACATACAAGTGATATCATAAGATATTTGTCTTTTTCTTTCTGACTTCACTTGGTACGATAATCTCTAGGTCTATCCGTGTTACTGCAAATGACATTATTTCATTCATTTTATGTGAAGTTTTAAAAAATAATTATTCAACAATTTTATATTAGCTATTTAAATAGAAAAAATGATATCTTCAACAAGTGTTTTGCAAATATAATTCAGAACTCTATATAAAACATCCTTGGCTCCCTCTATAGATATATTAGAAGTTCTTCTAAATACACTCTGAGAATTTTGCAATCTGAACTTTTTAAAATATTGTCAATACTATATTTTCATATTTCTCCCACTAATCTTCTTCTCTCTCCTTCCCTTCCTCCATCTGCCATTTCTTAATTCAGATATATGCACAGCAACTCATTTAAATTTAATGAATATTCAGCTTGTCCACATATAAGCCATGGTCAATGAAATGTCAGATAGAATGGCATGTTCTCACCCCATAGAATCACAGAAATTTGCACAATGGCACTTAAAAGTAATATGCTGTATTCTGAGAATATTGTGATATAGACATTGTATTCTGTTTAACAACTATATGATTTTTATATTTAGTAAAGGAAATGTGAGCAGTTGTTAGATATTTTAGTGATTTAACTTTAAAACAAATCTTCTCCTACTAAAAATAAAAAATTTCTTGATCATTTTAATTTAAGAAAATCCTATAATTTTCAGGTCAATCAGGATTATCTGCTTTATAACTATAGTTATTTGGGATTCATAATTAACTTTCTTTACTCTCTCTCTCTCTCCCTCCCTCTCCCCCACCCCTTCCTTACCTTCTTCCCTCTCTCTGTCACTTCTCTCAGTAAAACTAATACAGAAATACATCAGGGATTTCTGCAAACCAGCCATGATGGAATAGCAGGGATAAAAATTATCATCTTACCTTAAATAACTAGAAACCTCAACAAAATATACGAAGCAATGATTTTTTAGACAGTGGACAATAGGCAGCTGAGTACAGTGATCCCTGAGAAAAGGAGCAAATGAGAGGAACCCTAGACATATCAGCTCACTGTTTTGAGAGAGTTCCCAGCCATATTATTGGACAGGAGACCCCATTAAGAGACTGGCAGTTTCTCCAAGTTGAGTAGTCCAGAGTTCATCATTCAGAAGAGGCTAGAATTTGCAGTATAAAATATTATGTAGAAAGATGGTAGGAGAGAGAGATACTCCGACGGTCTTCAGAAAAGTCCCTTTGAGTTTTTCTGCCAAGTACTTATTTGCACTTTCATGTGAGGTAACTACTGAAAATACGGAAATAATGACCAGAAAAATTAGAAAGATTAAACTCCAGGGATCACAGCAGGGTGGGAGTGGTTTGTGTTCCAGTAATCCAAAATAGGCCAAACTCCTAATCCACAGGATATGGGGTCAGAGTCATCAAGAGTAGCACCTGCAGTATTAGAGACACATTAGCTATAGATTGAGGGGTAGTATGGACCTATGATCAGATCAGATCAGATCAGTCGCTCAGTCATGTCCGACTCTTTGCGACCCCATGAATCGCAGCACGCCAGGCCTCCCTGTCCATCACCAACTCCCGGAGTTCACTCAGACTCACGTCCATCGAGTCAGTGATGCCATCCAGCCATCTCATCCTCTGTCGTCCCCTTCTCCTCTTGCCCCCAATCCCTCCCAGCATCAGAGTCTTTTCCAATGAGTCAACTCTTCGCATGAGGTGGCCAAAGTACTGGAGTTTCAGCTTCAGCATCATTCTTTCCAAAGAAATCCCAGGGCTGATGTCCTTCAGAATGGACTGGTTGGATCTCCTTGCAGTGCAAGGGACTCTCAAGAGTCTTCTCCAACACCACAGTTCAAAAGCATCAATTCTTTGGCACTCAGCCTTCTTCACAGTCCAACTCTCACATCCATACATGACCACTGAAAAAACCATAGCCTTAACTAGATGGACCTTTGTTGGCAAAGTAATGTCTCTGCTTTTGAATATGCTATCTAGGTTGATCAAAACTTTCCTTCCAAGGAGTAAGCGTCTCTTCATTTCATGGCTTCAGTCACCATCTGCAGTGATTTTGGAGCCCAGAAAAATAAAGTCTGACACTGTTTCCACTGTTTCCCCATCTATTTCCCATGAAGTGATGGGACCGGATGCCATGATCTTCGTTTTCTGAATGTTGAGCTTTAAGCCAACTTTTTCACTCTCCAATTTCACCTTCTTCAAGAGGCTTTTTAGTTCCTCTTCACTTTCTGCCATAAGGGTGGTGTCATCTGCATAAACTTAAAACTTTGAAAGGGTGAAACTGATTCTAAGCACCTTGGTAGAATATCAGAACAAAACCTAAGAGTTATTTAAGTGAAAGTTGCTCAGTCATGTCTGACTCTTTGCAACTCCATGGAATATACAGTCAATGGAATTCTCCAGGCAGGAATACTGGAGTGGGTAGTAAGCTGTTCCCTTCTCCAGGGTATCTTCTGAACCCAAGGATCAAACTCAGGTCTCCCTGGATTGCAGGTGGATTCTTTACCAATGAAGCCCAAGAATACTGGACTGGGTCGCCTATCACTTCCCCAGTGGATCTTCCTGACCCAGGAATCGAACCTGGGTCTCCTGCCTTGGAGGTGGATTCTTAACCAGCTGAGCTACCAGGGAAGCTCAATAGTTAAAGGGTTACAACAAATCCAGCCACCAACAATGTAAAATTGTATGTCAAATATTAAATAAAAAGTTGTTAGTCATGCAAATAAGTAGGACATGGACCCTATATTCAGAGGAAGAATCAATCAACAGAAACAGACTCAGAGATGACAAAAAACACAGAATTGAAAATGAGGACATTAAAACAACACTGTTAGCCAGTTTAGCCAGCTATATCAGAATACCAAAGACTGGGTGGCTTAAACAGAAAGCATTTATTTCTCACAGTTTTCAGTTCAGTACACTCACTCAGTCGTGTCTGACTCTTTGTGACCATGGACCGCAGCACTCCAGGCTTTCCTGTCCATCACCAACTCCCAGACCTTGCTCAAACTTATGTCCATTTAGTTGGTGATGCCATCCAACCATCTGATCCCCTGTAGCCTCCTTCTCCTCCTGCCTTCAATCTTTCCCAGCATCAGGGACTTTTCAGATGAGTCAGGTCTTTGCAGCAGCTGGCCAAAGCATTGGAGTTTCAGCTTCAACATCAGTAATTCCAATGAATCTTTAGGACTGATTTTCCTTTAGGATGGACTGGTTGGATCTCCTTGCAGTCCAAGGGACTCTTAAGAGTTTTCTCCAACAACACAGTTCAGAGGCATCAATTCTTTTGTGCTCAGGTTTATGGTCCAACTCTCTCATCCACACATAACTATGGGAAAAACCATAGCTTTGACTAGATGGACCTTTGTTGGCGAAGTAATGGCTCTGCTCTTTAATATGCTGTTTAGGTTGGTCATAGCTTTTCATCCAAGGAGCAAGTGTTTTTTAATTTCATGGCTGCATTCACCATCTGCAGTGATTCTGGAGCCCAAGAAAATAAAGTCTGTCACTGTTTCCATTGTTTCCCCATCTATTTGCCATGCAGTGATGGGGCTGGATGCCATGATCTTCATATTTTGAATGTTAAGTTAAGCGAGCTTTTTCACTCTCTTCTTTCACTTTAATCAAGAGGCTCTTCAGTTCCTCTTCACTTTCTACCATAAAGGTGGAATCATCTGTGTATCTGAGGTTATTGAAATTTTTCCCATCATCTTGATTCCAGCCTGTGCTTTATCCAGCCTGGGATTTCTCATGATGTACTCTGCATGTAAGTTAAATAAGTTGGGTGACAATACATAACCTTGATGTACTCCTTTCCCAGTTTGGAACCAGTCTGTTGTTCCATGTCCACTTCTAACCATTGCTTCTTGACCTGCATACAGATTTCTCAGGAGGTAGAAATCTGTGGTGGTCTGGTAGTCCCATTGAAGAATTTTCCGTAGTTTGTTGGATCTACAGAGCCAAAGGCTTTGGCATAGTCAATAAAGCAGAAGTAGGTGTTTCTCTGGAATTCTCTTGCTTATTCAATGATCCAGCAGTGTTGACAATTTGATCTCTAGTTCCTCTGCCTTTTCTAAGTCCAGCTTGAACATCTGGAAGTTCATGGTTCATGTACTGTTGAAGCCTAGCTTGGAGGATTTTGAGCATTACTTTGCTACCATGTGAGATGAGCGCAATTGTGTGGTAGTTTGAGCATTCTTTGGCATTGCAATGAAACATGGTTTTAGCAGCTGGGGAATCCAAGGGCAAGGCAGCAGCAGATACTCGTTAGGGCACTCTTTTCTTGTTTGCAAATGTTCATCTTCTCTTCATATGCTTACACAGCAGAGAGAAACAGCAGAAAGAGAAAGTTCTCCTGTCTCTTCTTATAAGGACATTGATTGCATATCTGAGAGTTCCTTCCGTGACCTAATGTCCTTTCAAAAGCCTCATCTTTTATACTATCATACTAGGAGGATAGGATTTCAATATATAGGATAGAGGGGGAGGAATAAATATTCAGTCCATAAGAACAGCTATTAAAAATATACTTCATGTGGTCAAAGAGACAGAGGAAAATGTGACACTTTAAAATAATGAATGAGAAATATAAAAAATACCCCAATATAGTATCTAGTGATAAAATATACAACACATGAAGGAAAAATTAGGATCTTAGAATGGAATTAAGAGCATCAGAAATGGTACCTAAGTGTATAGAAGACCTATGTTTTCTCATTTGCAATCTCTTTAAAACCTAACCATTTAAAAATATATTAGCCATTAAGAATTATTTTGATAACTAAATCTAACTTCCAGATTATTGATTTTTAAAAATATATTTATTATTGCTATTAATGATGCTAAAACAAACACATTTAAAGAACTTTTTCTTAAAATTGATATTTCATTACTATAATTTTATTGAATGTTTTTACATAATAATGAATTATTATGTGAGGTATCATTTGAAAGAAGGATTCTATTACCCAAAAAGAAAAAATAATTAATGCCTAGGAAAACATATGTTTTATCTAAACAGCCTCTGGGTTGGTCTTTGTTCAAACTCCATGACATTCTCTGTGTGATTTTCTTGTCTTAAGCTTGATGTCACCTGCTTCAACTCCAAATTCATTTGTATGTAATGCCCTTCTCCCCATCCTTCATAATGCATCTAGTATCTTCTGTGATAACTTCTCTGATCACCATATGTATTTTACTCTCTTATGGTCTAGTCTGACATACCATAATATTTTAACATTATGTTCCCAGTGAATAATAATAATTGAACAATTGATTTCTTCTCCTCATCAGTATACAGGAAGTATACATAAAATAGTTGACAACTGCATGTATCTGAGCATCTCACCCTACAAATGAGATAACTGGGCCCAGAAATCCAAAATCACTTAAATTGAATTGGAGTCTTGACCAAAGTTGGTTTCCTGTGATCTGGCCCATCTCCTATCCATTCCTTCAAAAAAGAATCATGAATACTTTCTGCCTACTGTTTTCAGAGATGAAATTATTGAAGATTCTGGCATGGGTAATTGCTAGTCTTGGCTTCATGTTGTGGATTGACCCTCCAAACTTAAATACTGTAAAGAACTATATTCAGTATCATAGTCAGAGTGTCAAATTTTGTTTGGGTTAATTAGGCTTAATATTTTAGAATTAAAGAGATTCTTAAGGAGGTTTACATTAAGTAAACCCAAGAGTCAGGTCAAATTTTATTAAGTTTATGTAAATTATGACCTTTACTAGAATTCTAACTTCTCCTCAAAATAATAATGAAAAATGTGAAAAAGTAGGATTTAGCAACCTTTTAAAGGAAGCATGGCTTCATTAATGAAGTTAACGAAGATCTTTTGTGTAAATACATTTCTTGGTATAAGAATTAAGTAGAAACAATAAACCAGATATAAAAAGGGGGTTGCAGAGGCATTAGAGATGTAAAGGAATCTGTAGAAAAGCATATATTATACCCACACCCTCCAAATAGGACGCTCAATTGTTACCAAAGGCAACAATTGGAAAAGAGATTTAATACTTAGTTTGAATGACCTCATATTGGCTTAAAAATCAATAACTGGAGACTAACCACTGCTCTTATGGTAGAAAGCAGAGAAGAACTAAAGAGCCTCTTGATGAAAGTGAAAGAGGAGAGTAAAAAAGTTAGTTTAAAACTCAACATTCAGAAAAGTAAGATCATGGCATCCGGTCCCATCATTTCATGGCAAATATATGGGAAAACAGTGGAAACAGTGACAGACTTTATTTTGGGGGGCTCCAAAAGCACTGCAAATGGTGACTGAAGCCATGAATTAAAAGAAACTTCCTCCTTGGAAGAAAAGTTATGTCCAACCTAGACAGCATATTAAAAAGCAAAGACACTGCTTTGCTAACAAAGGTCCGTCTAGTCAAGGCTATGGTTTTTCCAGTGGTCATGTATGGATATGAGAGTTGGACTGTGAACAAAGCTGAGCGCCGAAGAATTGACGCTTTTGAACTGTGGTGTTGGAGAAGACTCTTGAGGGTCCCTTGGACTGCAAGGAGATCCAACCAGTCCATTCTGAAAGAGATCAGCCCTGGGATTTCTTTGGAAGGAATGATGCTAAAGCTGAAACTCCAGTACTTTGGCCACCTCATGTGAAGAGTTGAATCACTGGAAAATACTCTGATGCAGGGAGGGATTGGGGGCAGGAGGAGAAGGGGACGACAGAGGATGAGATGGCTGGATGCCATCACCGACCCGACGGACATGAGTTTGGGTGAACTCCAGGAGCTGGTGATGGACAGGGAGGCCTGGCGTGCTGTAGTCCATGGGGATCGCAGAGTTCAACACAACGGAGTGACTGAACTGAACTGAACCACTGCTCTCTCTACTACATTTTGAAATCTTTAGAATAATATCTGGCTGTTAATCTTTTGAGTACCCATAATGTGCTTGAGGGCATGCTCAGTTCTTTGTAACCCACGGGCTGTAGCCAGGCTCCTCTGTCCATGGGATTCTCCAGGCAAGAATACTGGAGTGAGTTGCTGTTTCCTCCTCCGAGGGATCTTCCTGACTCATGTATCGAACCCATGTCTCCTGTGTCTCGTTAATTGGCAGCTTGATTCTTTACCACTGAGCCAACTGGGAAGCCCAAGTATCCATAATATCTGACTCTGAAGGAATAATTTAATGAGTAAATAAATTAAGAATGAATGAGCAATAATATAAAAATGTTATGGAATTTTTCTTGCTATAGGATCACTGTAGTTTTGAGCCAGTTTCTATTTTCATCCTCTTAACCTGAAGTGAACTTTTAAGTAGCATGTTAAAAGTAAATGCTATGAGATGGGCCAAAAAACATCCTGCTGTGATTTATGTCAAAGGGCATTCTTCCTATGTCTTCATCTACAAGTTTTATAGTATCCAGCCTTACATTTAGGTCTTTAATCCATTTGAGTTTACTTTTGTGTATGGTGTTAGAAAATGTTCTAATATCATCCTTTTGCATGTAGCTCTTTAGTACAACTTATTGAAAAGAGTGAAGTAAGTCAGAAAGAGGAAAATAAATAAATATTAATACATATATGTGGAAACTGGGAAAAGGGTACAGATGAACCTATTTGCAGAGCAAGAATAGAGATGCAAACATAGAGAATAGATGTGACACCTGGGGCTGGGGGCGGGCTGGGATGAATTGGGAGACTGGCATTGACATACGTACACTGCCATGTGTAAAACAGATAGCTAGTGGGAAGTTATTGTATTCTGCAAGAAGTTCAGCTCCGTGCTCTGTGGTGACCTAGATGGATGGGATGGGAGGGGGAGGGACAGAGGTCCAAGAGGAGGGGATGTTCATATATATACAGCTGATTCGCTTCATTATACAACACAAACTAACAATATATAAAGCAACTATAGCCCAATTTTTTTAAAAAAAGAAAATGCTAGCTGTGACTTCTCTCACCTTCGTATATAAGCTCTATATGTCACATACAATTGTATTTTGTGGGGATACATGATGCGGGCTTCCCTAGTGGCTCACTGGTAAAGAATCTACCCGTAATGCAGGAAATGTGGGTTTGATCCCTGGGAGGATCCCCTGGAGAAGGAAATACCAACCCATTCCAGTATTCTTGCCTTGGAAATCCCATGACCTGAGGAACCCAGCAGGCTACCAGCCCATGGGGTTGCAAAAGAGTGGGACACAACTTAGTGACTGAAAACGACAAATACATGATTACTAGAGACACTTGACCAATGAGAAATTTTTTTGTTTGTTGAATCACAGCTTTATATGTATTCAGTTATTTGGGCACATTGAAAGAGAGTCAAAAAGATAATAGTCTTACCTGTACTATTTTAGATTTTTAAGGAGAAGATATATTCCTTAAATAATTAAAATTCATGCAAAGAAATTTAAAAGGAGAGTCACTAGTAGAAAGAAAAATTTATAATAAAACTAACCAAATTTGGGTGTGAAAGATAAGTGGGCAGGTTTGAGGTAAACTCCTCGGTGGTTTTCTGAAAGTTGCTCAGTCGTCTCTGACTCTTTGTGACCCTATGGACTATATAGTCCATGGAATTCTCCAGGCAAGAATACTGGAGAGGGTAGCTTTTCCCTTCTCCAGGGGATCTTCACAACCCAGGGATTGAACGTAGGTCTTCCACATTGCAGGCAGATTCTTTACCAGCTGATGCACAAGAGAAGCCCAAGAATACTGGAGTGGGTAACCTATCCCTTCTCCAGCAGATCTTCCCAACCCAGGAATCCAACCAGGGTCTCCTGCATTGCAGGAGCTGTCAGAAGCCTGGTTGTTTCCTAGAGGAGAGCAAATTGATCTGGTCTAACAATGATAAAACAAGAAACAGAGGGATAAGCCTGTTATTTAGAACTGTTGTGGGACTAGCAACGTTACCCTTGGGAATAAGACTGGGGTGAGATGAGAGAATTTCAGTTATAATTCCATTGTTATTTGAATATCCCCTTTTGTCACCAATATGTTATCAACTGTGAATCTATTAATATTTTTTACACAATTTTAATAAGAGGCATGTCCCTCAAGATAGCCAAAAGGTCTTACATTACAGATTTTGACTAATAAACAAAAGTTTTTCATCCACTGACAAAATCTTTGAATAGCATGCAAAGTCATCCAGGTTTGGACAAACCTCAGAAAGTTGGCCTTTGGCTCCTCCTTTCCACTTCTAAACAGACAACATGAAACATAAAGGAAGTATCACTAGACACCATACTAGCACAGCTCTTCCTGAAACATATACTCATTATCATTTTCTTAAGTAATTTTTAAATGGCTGACTCTTCATGCAGAATCTTATTAAAGCCAAACACAATGGAGCAAAATAATTTAACACATTTCAGACCCCTTCTCTTAATTCCACCTGCCAAGATCCTTGTTCTTGAAGCCACTTGTTATCCTATGATTTTTAAATCAACTGCTGTATCCAAAACTAGGCTCTTGGGAAGGAGGAGGTTTGAGGGTATATAGACACTGAAATATATAATACATATAATTCTAAGTACATAAATTCATTAATCCATTTTCTTTAACTTCCAGCTAACCATACTCTGACAATGTAATGTGGATGCAAACAATCCCTCTAAGGAATGAGAATGCCAACTTTGAGGTCATGCAATCCTAACAGGGATTTAGCCTCTAAAAGAGGGTCTTTCTACTGCCAGTTTATTGCCCTGCCATCGTCACTCTACTTTCTTCAGCAAGTCTTTTTTAAAGAATTAGTGACCCATTGATAGGTGCACTCATGGTGTGTGCAGCCCTATCGCTTAACACTGTGAAATTCTGTCTGCCAGACGGTGCCACAGGGAAACGTTGTCACTGGCAGGTGGCTGGTTTGCCTTGATGTTGCGATACCTATTTCTGGAGAAGATGCTTTGCTCTCCTTATTTTGTTACTCCCTCTCCCTGACAAAAAGCTGTCTTCCCAAGAGGCTTCCCCCCATGTCATGGAGCAGAGTTCATTTCTGTCAGGCCTCAGGTTGATAGCCATCACAAGAGTAATATCCAAACATAAGAAATTGTGATAATTAAACTTTTTTTTTCTTTGCACAGAATAACTAATTGTAAAAATTGGCAGTCAGCCTGCCATTTGAAAGTGAAGAAAACATCTTGTTTTAACATCTGAGCAGGGATTTTTTTTTGTAATCTGTAAACAATTGGACCATATGTAGTGTGATGGGAAACATGAAGGCTGTGATAGAACATCATTGAAGGAACCTTGTGTTTAATCACTGTTCTTTGATTCACTGAAATAGAAATTAGCTTTTTAAGTTCTGGGTTTTATCATGATTTTAAAGAGACAGTTCTTTTTCTTAAAATAGCAGACAACACCCAACAATTTACCAAGTCATTACTGTGATACTGGCAAAGAATTCCAATTTTTAAAAATGTAAGTGTGTTTTTAAGACACCTAAACAGGTAACAGATGTAGCCATGGGCTTTTATAGCCTTTGTTTTGGTCTGCAATCCACTTCAGTGATACAAAGAATCCCCACACAATATAGTGCAACTCTTAGTAGATTTTTTTTTCTAAATAAATCCTGTTATTTAAATTAAAGCAAAAAGGATCATCTCTGATTAAGTTATTTTTTTTAATGAAGTGATATCCTTTCCTAATTTTTGCTGTATTTTCCAGTTTATGATGTAAGCATCCACAACTAAACCATGATATTAAAAAAGTAACTGTTAGCTTTCAAGTGGTAACTGTTTAAGTCCTTATATTTTTTTGCAAGATCCTAACATACCATGATTACATTTCTTTATATTCAGCTGATGGTATCTAAAGAAAAATAAATGATCAAGAGAATTTTGAAATCATAAGTATAGCAGCAATCTATAACACTGTACAAAATAGACGTTTTTGAAACAAGAAGAACACTAGGTTCTCTGTCTCATTTGCCACTAGCTAGATTTCAGTTTTTATACGAATAACTACATCTTTCTGTGCCTTTGTGCCTCTTTCCCAAAAAAGAAAATAGATAGCTAAATCAGACCAGTGATTTATAAAGGCAGAAGGGATAAGGAGAATCAGAGTCACATGAAGAACTTTTGTAAAACACTGTTGGGACAGAAAATGTCTTCTTTTGCTTCCTCTTACCTTATTGTCCCCTCAATCTCTACGGGTGGGTCACCTTGTGATTTCTGAGAAGTGTTGACACAGGATGTCCCTCAATAAAGGCCTATTTAATATAACTGAACATTTAAAAGCATTTCAGTGTCGGAGGTGCTGTTATCTCATGTTTTGCAACATGAGATAGGCTCAAATGTTTTTTTCTTGATAAAGTCTTGACTATTTTGACTTGATCATTTTGACTATCTTATTGTGTCAATTTCCTACAGTCAATTTAAATAGGAAGAACATGCATACTGAGGCTTTGTCATACACATCTCTATGCCTCAACTGGCTTCCAACTTCAGTTTTCTGGAAAGCTGCACTCATAGGTCTCAACCAGCAAGTTGACAAAGGAGTGTTCCATTTCTCTCCTGTAAAAGTTGTACTTACCTTGTTTTCAGGAAACCAACCTCCGTTTCCAAGGAAACAAGAACAAAAAGGCAGTTGGCAGCTAGCATCTGGGACTTAGAACTCTCACATGTCAATTTCAACTGCTGGCTGCCGGCTCAAACCTAAAAATATGGAATATTAAAATCACCTTCATATTTTTAACACACAAAGGATATCAAATCAATTTTTTTAATTTTTAAATAATTGAATTTAATAGCCAATCATATAAAATCTTCAAATAATATAACTAATTAAATGCCTTTTAATTGCTAGAAATAGCTCAATACAACTCAAGTTTTATTTTAAAACAGTAGTTAAAATCATAGGCACATATATATAGCAGGAATTTGTTTTCAGTTTTACACCATTTGTTTTGAAATTTCCTCTTTTGCATAAATTATGTTGCTTTCTTATAACTTTCTATATTCCTAATTTCTTTCTTTAATCTTGAGAACTGTGTCTTTTGTTTATGCCATACAGCTTTGTAGTCTAAAGTGTTTTAGTAATGAGGCATCTTAAAGATGTGATTTCATAATCTTAAGCATGTATATACCCACATGAGCACAATCTGCTCCTTCTGAGTATCACCTGCTTGCGTGCATGGCTTTGTCCCTGAGAGATGATCACTCCTCACCATTCTGCAATCTCCTGGCCTTCTTGCCTCATGGCTCCTGATTCATTTGAGTTTGTACATTCCTGCTGAAAGACAAACCTGGCTGAAATGGAAGATTTTCATAGGGAAGCAGTGAGAAATGAGATTTTTTTTTTTCTTCTTCATGGAAGGCAGAAACTTGTGAAAATACTTTGAGTATTTAGACATTCATAGGAAGTGATTAGGGAGAAGGCAATGGCACCCCACTCCAGTACTCTTGCCTGGAAAATCCCATGGACGGAGGAGCCTGGTAGGCTGCAGTCCATGGGGTCCTAAGAGTCGGACACGACCGAGCAACTTCACTTTCACTTTTCACTTTCATGCATTGGAGAAAGAAATGGCAACCCACTCCAGTGTTCTTGCCTGGAGAATCCCATGGACGGCGGGGCCTGGTGGGCTGCCGTCTATGGGGTCGCACAGAGTCGGACATGACTGAAGCGACTTAGCAGTAGCAGTAGCAGGAAGTGATTAATTGCCAGGAAAATAGAGTTTTGAATTGATACCTACATTCCATATTGGGTTGTATTATTTTATCTTTTTCTACCATTTGGTTAATATCGGCCAGTTAAAAATGAAAGTCTTTTAGAATTCTCTCTTTTGATTGTTTTGTTAGTTTATAGTATACCAGGTTCTTTGAACTCTGGATTGCTTTTGGATGAATGTTAGTAGGTAAAAATTTGTGGAAAATTGTACACAGCTATTTTTCAGATCTGCAATGTGGATTCATATTTTTATCAGTAACCTATTTGTAATGAGCAATAGGATAATTTTGTATAACTTCAGAGATTATCTCTATGTTAGAAATTTACAAGCAAATATTGTTTCTTTCCTTTAAAATAGAAATAAAGGAGATATAAAGGTAAAAAAATTAGGAAGGAATCTTACTAAATTTCTGTTTTCAATATCCTGAAATATGTATATTTCCAATTATTTTTTTCTTGGTCCAACATCCTAGAAATTATACTTTTGATTTGCAAATTTAGATAATGTTTGATATTTTCACTTTTTTGTGGGGGATGGGAAACACACGGAATTCTCATATTCAAGATCTTTCACTACCATTAGAAATTCAACATTTCATGAGAGAAATAATCATACTTGCTTTCAGACAATAGTAAAGGCTATGGAGCAACTGTTTATAGAGAATACATTTTATGAATGATAGAATTAATTTTGAAAAATCTCCAAAGTAGGAAATATTACAACCTTTACTCTAAAATTTGTTCAAATCAAACAGTAAGACTAATCTCAAATATTATTGTCTTTTAGAATATTTTTGGCTTGAGGTATAATTCACATACCATACAATTCACTGTTAGGAAGTATACATATCCATAGTCTTCATACACACACAAGATTGCAGCCCCATCACCACTTATTCCAGAATATTTTTGTCACACTAAAAAGAAATTTTACACCTGTTGGTAGGTGCTGTTCAGTCCCTCCCTCTATTCTCTGATAGTAACTAGCCTACTTTCTGTCTCTATGAAATTGCCTATTCTGCATATTTCATATAACAGAATCATGTAATATGTAACTTTTTGTGTTTGATTTCTTTCATTAAACATAGTATTTTCAAAGTTTATCCAAGTGGTGGAAAATATCAGCATTTCCTTCCTTTTAATGTTTCATTGCATGAATATGATTAACCAGTATATTTGTTCATCAGTTGATGGAAATATGTGTTGTTTACATTTTTGACTATTATGAATCTTACTGCTATAAACACTCATATACAATTTTGTATGAACATGTTTTCATTTCTCTTGGGCATTTACATGAGAAGGGAATTGTTGAATCAAATGATTTCAAGATATTAGTTTAATTATGCAAGTAATTTCATTATAATGTTGGAAATGGAACCCCCCCCCCAAATAAAACAGAACCATATGCAATTTTACCCACCTATGGTTATTTTTAAGACCATATCAACAACAAAAAGCAAGAAAATACTTGCATAGAGTTAATTCATCATTGGTAGAGCGATTTTTATGTTTTTGATTTTATTTGTATAATGAGATTTTAGTAACAGAGGATTTCATGTAACATATCACTGAGATATTGTTTATATTACTTCCATTTTAAATTTTAGGAAAATATCCAGATGTAGGCTCAGGATATCTGGGTAAATTAGCTATTCTGCAACCTAATAATCATAATGCATCACTAAAACAAAGATTTTAATTCATATTCAACATAGGATAGAAAATAATTTTATTTTAAATAAATTGACATGCAAAGAGTTCAATAAGAAAATGTCTCTGTGTTCTAGTAGTCATTCTTAACATACTCAATTACTGTTGAAATACTTCAAATATACTACTATAGCACTGAAATAATTGTACTTGAGCCTTGAACAATGAGGGTTTGACTGCATGCTTATCAGATCAGATCAGTCGCTCAGTCCTGTCTGACTCTTTGCAACCCCATGAATCTCAGCACGCCAGGCCTCCCTGTCTATCACCAACTCCCGGAGTTCACTCAGACTCATGTCCATCGAGTCAGTGATGCCATCCAGCCATCTCATCCTCTGTCGTCCCCTTCTCCTCCTGCCCCTGATCCCTCCCAGCATCAGAGTCTTTTCCAATGAGTCAACTCTTTGCATGAGGTGGCCAAAGTACTGGAGTTTCAGCTTTAGCATCCTTCCTTCCAAAGAAATCCCAGGGCTGATCTCCTTTAGAATGGACTGATTGGATCTCCTTGCAGTCCAAGGGACTCTCAAGAGTCTTCTCCAACACCACAGTTCAAAAGCATCAATTCTTTGGTGCTCAGCCTTCTTCACAGTCCAATTCTCACATCCATACATGACCACAGGAAAAACCATAGCCTTGACTAGACGAACCTTTGTTGGCAAAGTAATATCTCTGCTTTTGAATATGTTATCTAGGTTGGTCATAACTTTCCTTCCAAGGAGTAAGCGTCTTTTAATTTCATGGCTGCAGTCACCATCTGCAGTGATTTTGGAGCCCAGAAAAATAAAGTCTGACACTGTTTCCACTGTTTCCCCATCTATTTCCCATGAAGTGATGGGACTGGATGCCATGATCTTCGTTTTCTGAATGTTGAGCTTTAAGCCAACATTTTCACTCTCCTCTTTCACTTTCATCAAGAGGCTTTTTAGTTCCTCTTTACTTTCTGCCATAAGGGTGGTGTCATCTGCATATCTGAGGTTATTGATATTTCTCCCAGCAATCTTGATTCCAGCTTGTGTTTCTTCCAGTCCAGCGTTTCTCATGATGTACTCTGCATATAAGTTAAATAAACAGTGTGACAATATACAGCCTTGATGTACTCCTTTTCCTATTTGGAACTTGTCTTTTTTTCCATGTCCAGTTCCAACTGTTGCTTCCTGACCTGCATACAAATTTCTCAAGAGGCAGATCAGGTGGTCTGGTATTCCCATCCCTTTCAGAATTTTCCACAGTTGATTATGATCCACACAGTCAAAGGCTTTGGCATAGTCAATAAAGCAGAAATAGATGTTTTTCTGGAACTCTCTTGCTTTTTCCATGATCCAGCAGATGTTGGCAATTTGATCTCTGGTTCCTCTGCCTTTTCTAAAACCAGCTTGAACATCAGGAAGTTCACGGTTCACATATTGCTGCTTATACTTGATTTTTTTTTTTTCTGTTAGTAAATACCACAGTACTACATGATCTGCAGTTGGTTGAATCTCTAGATGCAAATGTGGAAGAACCTTAGATTAAGGAGGAAGCACATGCGTGAGAAAGGGCCAGCTATAACTTACAGGCAGAATTTGGATGACATAGATAACCAGCACTCCTCATCCCCACATTGTTCAAGGATCAATGGTTGCTGCTGCTTGCTGCTAAGTCACTTCAGTCGTGTCCGACTCTGTGTGACCAGTAGTTTAGCTTATTTTTTTCTCATTGGCTTACAGTAATAGCGTCTTACTGAGTTTGGAGTTTCAGATTTACCAACCTTTTACTTTGTAGTCTTCTTTCTTTAGATGTATACATTTGTGAGTGTCTTTTTAAAATAAAGTGTATATGAGTGTGTGTGTATACAAATATACTACATATATATGTATACATATACATACTACATATACATATATATTACATATATATGTATAGACATATACTTTATAAAGTATATATACTATATAAAGTGTATATATATATATATTTTATAAAGTCTCTAAGGTATGTGTATAAAATATACACAAACATGTATGTATGTGTGTGCATGTACTCTGTCTCTATCTGTCTCTCATTATAGTTGGGAAATCTTTACAAAAATGAGTATCTCCATTTTGTAGTAATATTCACCAGTGTCCAGTAATTTACTTCCATTCACAAAATGAGACTGTCAATGACTTTTTATAAAGAATCTTGTGTTAATTTTCTTTCTTGAAAAACAATAATAATGTCATATGTACAGAATCAACCCAATTGGCCTTTCTTTTGTAAAAACAAAACCTGCTATTCAAACATTTCTTATTATAATTTATTGAACATAGCCTGCATTAGTCAAAGAAGTTTAAAATAATAGTCTGGACAAAGATGCTCTATTTTAAAAACAGAAATACAAAGGAAATACATGGAGTGTCTAATAGTACATCATCCTCTGGAAAATATTGCCCTTTATTGAAAGAACTTCTCTCTCAATGTCTTTTATTCCCCTTTTCTCCCCCTGATGATCCTCAATTCCTCTCTGTCAATCGCCCCTACAGTCTTTCACTCTTTCACTGGTTTCTTTTTGGTCATCCAATTATTTATCTGTGGTGTTAGAGAAGTGTGTTGGAGAAGTGTTGAACCATGGTGTTGGAGAAGACTCTTGAGGGTCCCTTGGACAGCAAGGAGATCCAACAAGTCTATCCTAAAGGAGATCAGTCCTGAAAATTCATTGGAAGGACTGATGCTGAAGCTGAAACCCTAATACTTTGGCCACCTGATGTGAAGAACTGACTCATTGGAGAAGACCCTGATGCTGGGAAAGATTGAAGGCGGGAGGAGAAGGGGACAACAGAGGATGAGATGGTTGGATGGCATCACTGACTCAATGGACATGAGTGTGAGTAAACTCCAGGAGTTGGTGATTGACAGGTAGGCCTAGTTTGCTGCAGTCCACAGGGTCACAGAGAGTCAGACACAACTGAGCAACTGAACTGAACTGAATAATTTATCAATGTAGCTTTTCATCTAAATACTTTCATACCTAGGCTGGCTCAGAGCACTTAGTCATTTTCATTCAATCAATTCAACTAATATTTATTAAATGCCTAATATATTCCTAATTATTTGTGAGAAGTCCCTGGATACTGAAAAAAGCAGATTACTCAGGAAATCCATAACATCATTCTTGCTTTAGTGTAAATATGATGTATACACACACAAAATAATTGGAGAAAACAAGGGTAAGAGACAAGGTGTATTTTTAAAGACAAACAAGATACATGAACTGGATTCAGTTCAGTTCAGTTCAGTCGCTCAGTCTTGTCTGACTCTTTGTGACCCCATAAATTGCAGCACGCCAGGCCTCCCTGTCCATCACCAACTCCCAGAGTTCACTCAGACTCACATCCATCAGGTCGGTGATGCCATCCAGCCATCTCATCCTCTATCATCCCCTTTTCCTCCTGCCCCCAATCCCTCCCAGCATCAGAGTCTTTTCCAATGAGTCAACTCTTCGCATGAGGTGGCCAAAGTACTGGAGTTTCAGCTTTAGCATCAGTCCTTCCAAAGAACACCCAGGACTGATCTCCTTTAGAATGGATTGGTTGGATCTCCTTGTAGTCCATGGGACTCTCAAGAGTTTTCTCCAACACCACAGTTCAAAGCATCAATTCTTTGGTGCTCAGCTTTCTTCACAGTCCAACTCTCACATCCATACATGACCATTGGAAAAACCATAGCCTTGACTAGATAGACCTTTGTTGGCAAAGTAATGTGTCTGCTTTTGAATATGCTATCTAGGTTGGTCATAACTTTCCTTCCAAGGAGTAAGCGTCTTTTAATTTCATGGCTGCAGTCACCATCTGCAGTGATTTTGGAGCCCCAAAAAATAAAGTCTGACACTGTTTCCCCATCTATTTCCCATGAAGTGGATTAGGAAAAGACAATTTCAGAGAAGAATGAGGATAACACTGGATAAGTAAACCACAGAGGGGTGACGACCTTAATATATCTTGAAGTATACCCAGGAAGAAGTCTCATTTTATCGAATTTTATCAAACTTATAAGAAAAAAAGGGACCCAAAACCCTGCAACATAAAAAAGTTTAGTGGAGTGTGAAGAAAACATCTAACTTGGGTTACTCCTTTACGGAAAGTAAGACTTTCTAATGATAAAAACAAACAAACAAACAAAAACAACCCTCTAATATTCAAGATAAGCTGGTAACAAAATGTTTGAGCAGTAGATCTCCCAAATGATACGAATTCATTGTTGACCATTATATAAAGTGTTTCTATAAGCTGAGATAATACAAAGAGTTAAAACGACTCATTGTCTAGTGGTAGACATAGGGCTTCCCTGGTGACTCAGACATTAAAGAATCTGCCTGTAATGCAGGAGAGGCAGGTTCAATTTCTGGGTTGGGAAGAACCCCTGGAGAAGGGAATGGCAACCCACTCCAGTATTCTTGCCTGGAGAATTCCATGGACAGAGGAGCCTGGTGGGCTACAGTCCAAGGGGTTGCAGAGAGTTGGACACCACTGAGTGACTAACACTTTCGCTTTTCATATCAGACACAGGAATATAATGTATGGACATGAGGGGTAGGGCTTGGAAGGGGAGAAGATATTTTAAAATATATTAATGGGGTTGCAGAGTAATAAAATTGTGTGAAATGGAACTAGTGATTTGGGAGAGAAGCAGTTAATACTATATGTAATGAGCTTGAATCTGATACTGTATTTGATCATAACACTTCCTTAGACCCTGGTGTTTAGGAACCTGTCATGTAGAAAATCAGATATGAGACTGGATATACAAGTGGCTGCATCCTATAATTAATTGCAAATTACAGTATGACAAAAATGGATATATACATTTGAGTTTTGTACATGAGTAAGTCTTAACTTAAATCATTATGATAGATGCATTCCTGAGGTTTTGTTTTGCTAAGCCTCATCACCTCTTCGCACTTGCCCCTTTCTTATTAAACAGCCTAGATCCCTGCAGTAGCAAGTCAATTCCATCTTTGTTGTCTTAAACTTTATTACTATCTTTGACTCTCTAGTGTTCCTGACTTTATGGAGGCTTATAGAATGGAATCTAAACTGCTTTATATGCGTAGTTCTCCTTTGTTAATACTAATATTTCTACTTTAATATCCTTTGATGGATTACAAAATACCTTCAGTGACATCATGATATTGTATATCCTTGTTCTATTGCACAGTTGCTGTTGCTGTTCAGTCACTAAGTTGTGTCTGCCTCTTTGTGACCCCATGGACTAGAATACACCAGGCTCCTCTGTCCACTATCTGTCCTCCTCCACTGTCTCCCAGAGTTTGCTCAAATTCATGTTCACTGGATCTGTGCTAACAATCTCCTCCTCCACCACCACTTTCTCCTTTTGTCTTCCATCTTTCCCAGCATCAGGGTCTTTTCCAATGAGTCGGCTCTTCACATCAAGTGGCCAAAACATCAAAGTTTCAGCTTCAAAATCAGTCCTTCCAATGAATATTCAGAACTGATTTCCTTTAGGATTGACTAGTTTGATTTCCTTGGTGTCCAATAGACTCTCAAGAGCCTTCTCCAGCACAGTTGAAAAGCTTCAATTCTTTGGCATGCAGCCTTCTTTATGGTCCAATTCTCACATGTATATATAACTACAGAAAAGCCATAGCTTTGACTAGATGGACCTTTATTGGCAAATTTATGTCTCTGCTTTTTAATATATTGTCTAGGTTTGTTATAGCTTTTCTTCCAAGGACCAAGCACCTTTTAATTTCATGGCTGCAGTCACCATCTACAGTGAGTTTGGAGTCCAGGAAAATAAAATCTGTCACTAATTCCACAGTTCCCTTCTATTTGCCATGAAGTGATGGGATTGGGTGCTATGATCTTTGTTTTTGGAATGTTGAGTTTCAAGCCAGCTTTTTCACTCTCTTCTTTCTTCCTCATCAAGAACTATGGCCATTTTTGGAGGTCTGATAAGTCAAATGTTTTATTCACAGTTATATACAGTTCATACAAGCCTAGTCAAAACTAGAACTCAGGTATTTAGACTCTGGTCCTTTTAAATGTAGAAGATTCCTCAGGCCTCTGAAATGCATAGGTAAACGCTGTACATAGTACAAATGGAACACACATCCTTTGGGAGATTGTTAGAGTGACAAGTATGTAATAGGCAAAGTAGCACTGAGGTGAAATTTCTCCCCCTGAAAGTGTGAGCAAAGGCAAATAAACACATACATACACTTATGTGAAGTGAAAGTCACTCAGTTGTGTCTGACTCTTTGCGACCCCATGGACTCTACAGTCCACGGAATTCTCCAGGTCAGAATATTGGAGTGAGTAGCCTTTTCCTTCTCCAGGGGATCTTCCCAACCCAGAGATCGAACCCAGGTTTCCCGCATTGCAGCTGGATTCTTTACTAGCTGAGTCACAAGGGAAGCCCAAGAATACTGCAGTGGGAGCCTATCCCTTCTCCAGCAGATCTTCCTGACCCAGGAATCAAACCGAGGTCTCCTGCATTGCAGGTGGATTCTTTACCAACTAAGCTATCAGGGAAGCTCATATAACTATGTATATAATCTTAATGTAAGATGCTATCTCTTGATAGTTTATTATGCCTTAGGTGTTGGGACAATACATGATTATTCATTTTCCAATTTATGTCTCACAGTAACTTTATTGGAAAAAAGTTTACATAAGTGAAGTCACTTGGGCTTGGGTTGTTTTGTTAGTCTTGATATACAATTATTATCTGAAAAAGAAGCAATACTATATTAAGTATGATAATCTACTCATCTTAATTAAAATATGTAATGAAAATCTATGAATCTTAAAATACGAGAATATATATGCAAATAGCATATAAATGACCAGCAAAAATGTGAAGAAATACACTAGACAAAATACTGTAACTATGACACGTAGGTATACCACATACTTTTTTAAATATATACTTAGGTGTGGATATATGTCATGTATTTATAATATTATTATTTAGATGATTCTCTTTGCTTATTAGATTATTAATTTACTTTGAGTAAAAGCCATTAAGAAGATGGGGAATCATGGTGATGTAAGGCAGATTTTTTAATTTAATGCAGTGTTCTTTCCATGCTTTTAATCAAGCACATTCTATGTCTGTCATGTGTCTCTGTTATGCGGTAAACCAGTGAATCCTGGGTAATTACATAAGAAAGAGAAGTGATTTCAACAGAGAAAAAAAATCCTAAAAAAAATTAGTTATGCCAAGTCGGTAGAATCAATCTGAGTATTTCTGATGATGGAAAATGATTATCTGAAATTCAGAAAAGCCCTTTGAATTCCATTTTAGGTATTAGTTTCAATAGCACATCTCACCAAAACTGTAGTCCCAGTGATAAAAAACTGTAAAATTGACTGATCTGAGTCATGTCTTTATTCTTCACTTGCCTATTAGATTTTGAAGGTGCTAATGAACTGTGAAATGGCCAAAGGCAGGCAGCCAGAGGGAAAAAAAGAGAGAAGTCACAGACCTGGATCACCACAAAATGAGTAATTAGTCACTGAATAATGGGGAATTCAACTACATTAAACCTCTATCTGCTGCATGTATTTTCTATCAAAACTAGCTAGAAATGTAGCTCAAAATCCATTTTCTGAAGTTCTAAAGACTGTGTCCATTACTTTAACTACAGCTGAAAGTGTCTTCTCAGAGTCCTCAGGTGGATTGAGGATGGAGAACACAGCCATTTTTTCCATGAAAGATGGCTCATTAGATGATAGAGCAAATGTATTTTTGCAGATTATCCTATTCCAAATGTAGAATACATTCTCTATATAGATATATGTCCATTCTGCACCAAGATTTTAGATGCTTTAGCCCAATCCTCATCAGTGCAGGATTTTTATTGTACTAATTTTGATTATTTTCTGTGACCCTATTGATATATGTAGCAAGGTTTTATACATTCTTTTAAAATATTCTTTTCCTTTCAATATCCTTGATTTATTACAAGATACTGAAAACAGTTCCTTGTGCTGTACATCAGAACCTTGTTGTTTATCTAGTCTAAATATAATAGTTTCCATGTACTAACCCCAAACTCCCAGTTCATCCCGTCCCTCCCCCTGGACAACCACAGTCTGTTCCCCATGTCTACGAGTCTCCTTCTGCATTGCAGATAGGTTCATTTGCGTCATGTTTTAGATTCCACATATGAGTGGTATCATATGGTGTTTGTCTTTCTCTTTCTGACTGACTTCACTTACTATGATAATTTGTCGTTGCATCCATATTGCTGCAAATGGTATTGTTTCTTTCTTTTTTGTAGCTGAGAAATACTCCATTGTATATATGTTCCACATCTTTGAGGGCGGTGGGGGGTAGAGCTGCTTTACACTGTTGTGTCAGTTTCTGCTATACAGCAAAGTGAATCAGCCATACAGATACATATATCTCAGCTTTTGTTTGGGATTTGCTTCCCATTTTGGTCACCACAGAGCTGTGCTATATACAGTATGCTCTCATTAGGTATCTACTTTATACTGCTGCTGCTGCTGCTGCTGCTAAGTCGCTTCAGTCAAGTCCGACTCTGTGCGACCCCATAGACGGCAGCCCACCAGGCTCCCCCATCCCTGGGATTCTCCAGGCAAGAACACTGGAGTGGGTTGTCATTTCTTCTCCAATGCATGAAAGTGAAAAGTGAAAGTGAAGTCCCTCAGTCATGTCCGACTCTTCACAACTCCACGGACTGCAGCCTATCAAGGCTCCTCCGTCCATGGGATTTTCCAGGCAAGAGTACTGGAGTGTGGTGCCATTGCCTTCTCCATAATATACATATGTCAATTATGTAGCAAGTTTTGTAGTAGACGTCTTGGTCCATGATTGATTTCAATAATCATCAAGTTTCTGCTTGGAAGAAAGCAAAACATAATTTGGTGCTACGTATTAATATGTGTGGGAGTGTATGTGTTCACATGCTAATGCACCTGAATGGATTTTACTTCATGATACCAAGAACCACTGACACCAAAGAGGAGAACCTGGAAGATAGCTTATAACTTTTTATCTATGTAAGGAATATAAGTATGAATATATAAAGCAACTCTCTGGCAATGAGTTATTCCTATTTTACTGAATCAGGATTCATTTTCACTAAACTAATAATGTAAAACTTTTAGATAGAATTTAGATTCTGAAAACCTACTTTGTAAACATTTTAGTTCTCATTGTTCTCCACTTTTTTTTTTTTTTTGGCTTTCAAATAGAATGATTGATTTTCTTCTAGGCTTCTGTATGAGGAAAAGATGTATTCTGCATATATCTTTATCATCTTGGAGCTCGTAGAAAAGAAAAGTAAAACAATCTTCCCTTTCTGTTTTATTTTTAGAATTTCAGGTTTTTATTTTATTTCCCAGATACTTGACAATGTAACTGGTAACCGAATTTACACCATTTCCTTATCAGGACATTTAGGAGCAAAAGCTACTGTACATGCAACTTTAATTGGATATAATCTTAACATGCTAGTTCAATATCACTGCTGTGTCATTATAGGAATATAAACAGATTATTTTTTATCAACTGCTGTGGACAGTGTCAAAAATCTATCAAGAATTTTAAGTTTGATTGTCCAGGAACTCACTCATAAACACTAATGTTTTATTTGCATTGTCAATGCCATGCAATAGAAGGTGTTTATTTCTTAATGAGTTTAAGTTAATCACAATATGTTAGGGTAAGAGTTACCTCCAAAACTTCTTTCAGGAAATCTGTAAGTCTTCCTCAGTGCTCAGGATTCTAAATATTTGGCAGTTTATTTCAGCATTAGTCAGTATTCCTGGAATCCATCTTTTCTTTTAGTTTTACTTTAATAGAGCCTCTGACTTTTGGAATTCTGGTATTTCTATTATTGTTAATAATATTACTTCTGTTAATACTACAACTCTTTTTTTTTTTTTTAATACTACAACTCTTTCTGACATGTCATTGCAATAAAGTAGGAAACTGACAAAGCCATTCTACATTCTCTAAAATGAGTAACTCTGTGCATTATATGATTCACCTCCTTGGCTACATCTAACTTTTTCCTTGGATTTTGGTACCTGAATATGTGCATGTTAGTTTTCTGTGGGTGCAGAGTCTGTGATATCGTGTGGACACAGGGTTTGAGGGTGCCCTTTTTAGAGCAGCCACGGTCACAGGGTGAGCAGTTGCTCAGAGAGCCACGAAGACAAGAGATTATGCAGAGCAGGATAAGGAGATGGAGAAAGAAATGAATCTACAATTCCCGTAGGTAGTGATACTACATTTTACTTATATAAGACACTCCTGTATTCACTAACAAGGACTGTATCCCATGTTTTTGTGTTTTAATTTAAGCTACTTTGCAATGATCTCTTTGTCTTGAAGCTAAATATGCCTTAAGATTACTTATGGAACTCATAGTTTTTTTTAAAAAATGTGAATCACTTGGGCTGTTCTTGTATTGTTTGTTTTCTTTGAAAAAATCCAAAAGCTTACTAAAAGCTTGCTTTTACAAGGGATTTGGGGGAAATGATAAAACTGTGTCTTAATTATGGTTATACAGCTGTATGCATTTGTCTAAACTCATAGAACTGTCACTAAAAAGAGTGAATTTTGCTATTCATAAATTAAAAATAAAAATCTAAAATGTTTTTCAAGATTCTGAATATACTGCTGTATAATTTTGATTTTTTAAAACTCTATCTGATACAAGAAATGTGAAATCTGGGTTGTCAATCTCCCCCTTTTGGTTTGGAATATGGGTTTCAGGAAGACAGAGAGATTGTCTTATTTAAGACTTTATCCTGATATCTAGCATACTATGGTCATTTAAATGACCAGAATGAATGAATGAATAACTTGTGTACCTAATGGTGCAGGATCATAGCCAGAATATATTAAATGTCCAATATCACTAGCCAAATACCAAACACATGTCAAGAATGTATATGGTTTACAGAATTTGTATACTGAAGATACACAGTAGGTATAAACACGTCTCTCTCTCTCTCTCACTTCTTTCTTTCGTCCCTCCTCCTGAATCCAGAAAGGATCATAATTCTTCACAATTATGTGTTTTCTTATCTCCACATTTTCCTATTTATTCATTCAACACATATTTCTTCGCTTCTATCACTTGTACCATAGGATCTGGGCTGCAGTGGAATGTCAGCTTCATGCTTCAGGAATCTTGATTATGTTGGTCAAATTTGGTCTGTGTACTTCTTCCAGTTATGCTCACTTATTCATGTCTACCTTGTTCCCACCTCATCATAAATGAAGAAGTAGAGACATGGATTGTTTAGGACATAAATTAACTTGGCCAAGATCACAAAACTATTAAGAGACTTAAGAGTCAGCTCTGGATTCAAACCCATCCTTGTGATTGCAAACACTCCATATTTGTTCTCTCTCATTATCAGATAACACATCATGTGCTATCTCACTGTTCTACTATGAATGGGCTCACTCAACATGTCTCTAGCTGTGATCTGTTAGTATTGTTGTTTTTAAGATTAGTTCTTCCGTAAATTTTCCTCTTATCTTTATCTAAACTTCTACTTTAGTTACTCTATAGCTTAAGCAAACACTGTATTATATCTACTGAATTTCTACTGTGTATAGGAACAATATATTCCTTATACAAGCATGGACCTGGCGTTATCAATTCATTTCATATTGAATCATCTTATTGGTTCAGCATGGTATAAAACTATCTATTTTTCAATACTGGCCTACTTTAAATATTAGAACCATTAGTAAATTAGGTTCACATTTTTTAATATGTTTTTAAAAAAGCAGTTTTAGGTTCATAGCAAAATTGAGTAGAATATATACAGATTTCTCATATATCCCTTATTCTCATAAGGAATAAGGGATTCCTTATTCCTTGCTACCAACATCTCTCAACAGAGTGCTTTATTTGTTGTAATCAATGGACCTACTTTGACATGTCATTCTCACCCAAAGTTCAAAGTTTAAGGTTCATTCTAAATGTTGTACATTCCATGAGCTTGGACAAATGTGTGTCATATGTCTATTATAGTATCAAACAGCCCAATTTCATTGTTCTAAAAGTCCTCAGTGCCCCACCTACATATTTCTCTCTCTCCCTTAATTCCTGGCAATCACTAATCTTTTTTTTTTTTTTTTTTTACTGTCTCTTTTTATAGTTTTGCTTTTTTCAGAATATCTTATAGTTGGAATTATACAGTATATAGCTTTCATATTTACTCTTTTCACATAATAGTATGCATTAAAGTTTCCTTGATGTTTTTCATAGCTTGATAGCTCCATTACTTTTAGCACTTAATCCTTTATCTGGATGTACCACAGTTTATCCATTCTACTGAAGAACACCTAGCTTGCTTCCAAGATTTGGAAGTTATGAATAAAGCTGCTACAAGGTATCTGTGAACCTTTACTCCCATTGTAAATGCGAGTGAACACTCACTCCCATTGCCCTAAACAAATGGGTATGTATGTGTGCATGTATGTATGTGTGTGTGTATATATACACATATATTCTGCAGACAGAATATAATTTCAGTTTCCATATATATAGTAAATAGGTATGTTTTCAGAACAAGAAATAGGATATGAATATCAATCAGAAAGCTTACAGTATAAGCTGTTTGAAGAACAATTGTGCTCAATCATTGGCAACATCTTTGCCTTTGAATTGACACCAGATAAGTGAATAAGAAAATTCATGGATTACACTCTTCCATTCACATGCTGTTATGTCAACCAACATTCCCCACTTAGTAACTTCTTGGCATCCACATGAATTACTAAGGTCACTTATTTTGGTATATTAAGTGGAAAAAGAAAAAAAAAAAGAGTCTCTGAGCAAAGAAACTTCAATTAATTTAAAACAATAATGGGCTCTAAAATAACTGCATTTTAACAAGGAAGTTCATTAAACATTTTCTCCAACTCATAACCATTATTTTGCTTAGTCAGATGTTTTCTCAAAGGAGAGTTCATTCATTTTAACTGCTTAAAATGCATGATGAATGAAGCAATTTGCTTTTTTATTTACATTTTACCACTGATAATATTTTATTAAAAACACTAGCACAAAAGACCACATTGTGACTTTAATCAGTACTAACTTTCTAGGGCAAAGCTTTGTCTTACATTTAAAACTTTGGAGTTATGTTTGTGAGTGGTACGAAATAAGATGTCCCTAGCAATTACTAGAATACTGTTATAAAATTAATACATGCCCCTTGTTTAACATAAACATAAGTACATGCAGATTAATGATCTCTGTTTTATAACAATTTTTTTCAGAGATAAATGAGAGTTGCAATGTTTAGATTACAGAGAAATTATACTGTATTAAAATGAGTTGTTATAGTAGGGACTTTTTAAAATATATTTCAAGTCTGTGAGCAGGTAAATTGGAACTGACCATGCGAAATTTCTAAAACAACATTATCAACATCACTTGTATGTTTCCATTCCAATATAGCAGTACCCATAGATTTTCTTATTTTTTTTTTTCAGTGTACAAAATGTGTTTCAGAATGTGTTTTAAAATCTACTCATTACTGGCAATCATCTAACAATTAATATGCATAAGCAGCTTCTTACTACTCACAATACCCATAAAATTTGGAAGCTAAACATTTTATTATCAGTTACAAATTGATCTTTTAAAAAAAAGTTTCAGTGAATAAAGAGAAAACCAGGATGTTGTGAATAGGGTAAAATTTTATTTGGGGTTAACTTTCTATATTTTTTGTAGATAGTAGTTTTTTCCTTAAATTTCTATAAATTATAATAGTTTTAAAAGATTACATTTTTGGATTTTCCAAGTAGATAATCTTATTATCTATAACAAGGAAAATCACACTATTCTGAGTATTATATATCTGCTTTTTTTAACCTCTTTCGCTGCAAGGGCTAAACCCTTTAGTATAATCTCAAAAAGTAACTTTGAACTGAGAAGTTCTATCTTGTTACTGCATTGAATTGTAATGCTTAGAATGTGTCTTAATTAAAATGACACATGTTGGAGATTTCTGTTGAATAGCTTATAAATCAAGGAAATTTTCTTTTTATTCTTGATTTGCTAAGACTTTTTTTTTAATAAAGAATAAGTGTTGAGCTTTATCAACTTCTTTTGTGAGATTTATTAAGGCGATCATAATTGTTCTTCTGTAATCTATTTATATGAGTAATTATATTAATAAATTTTGTTATATTAAACTGAGATAATCCCATGATAATGGTCATAATGCATTATTCTTTTAATAATATTTTTATAAACAACAATATAATTGTAATAACACTATTTTACTTTGATAATCTTGTATTGAAGATTTTCGCATCTTTCTTTGTATAAAATTAGCTTTTCTTATTATCCTTGCCCAGGTTTAAAATTAGCATTATTATAGTTTCATAACAAATGCTAAATAACTTCCTCTGCCTCCCTTTTCCTTTCACACTCTCCCTCTTCTCTCTCTTTCTCCCCTCAACCCCATCCCACCACTTCTCTCTGCACTAGAACATTAACTTAACAAAGAGTTATTTGTTCATTGCCATTTTTGTCAGAATTAAACTATTGGGCTTAGAGTCCATGATAGAAAAATATCTGTCTCGTACATAATATCTTCTACAGTTACTGGTCTACTAGACATCTGTGTTTCTTGAATCTGGTGATTTAAGTTTTCCTATAAAATAAAAAGTTTTATCTGTGTGTTCAAGCATAAAAGTTCTATATATGTATATAAAATTATACATACTAATCTCAAACAATATATAATTGTGCACCCTAATGTTTTTAACATTAATTTTTGCCTCTCTCTTCTCTAAACCAATTTCTCAGACTTTCCAAAGGTTTGTCTTATTTACTAGTCTTTTCAACATCTTATGGAAAATTCAAACAAAATTTTTGGCCAAACCAATATTATTTTTCTAATTTATTTGATTTAATTTTGTTTTTAGCTTCATTAATAGAAAATTTAGTTTATTTATAAGGGATTTTGTAGCTTTAAATATTTCCAGCTTTGGTCACACATGACAGGTTTTGATTCATAATATTCTTGTGTCATTTTTATTTCCCATACTCTGTAATTGATTTTAATTTGTTCCATAATTCACAACTAATTTAGATTATTTTCCTTAACATGGAAGTATCTGTGCAGATAGATATCCAAGATCTATGTATACGCAAGTATACATAACACTATAATGGGTAGTTCCCTGGTGGCTCAGAGGATAAAGCATCTGCCTGACATGCGGGAGACCCGGGTTCGATCCCTGGGTTGGGAAGATCCCCTGGAGAAGGAAATGGCAACCCACTCCAGCATTCTTGCCTGGAGAATCCCATGGACAGAGGAGCCTGGCAGGCTACAGTCCACGGGGTTGCAAAGAGTCGGACACGACTGAGCGAGTTCACTTCACTTCACTTCACTTCATACATAACACAAGTGTATGTGTAGGTATATATGTGTGTGTGTATATGTGCATGCATACATGTATATGCATACATTTACTTACTTGGTAAAGCTTTCTTTAGTATTCATTATCTATTAACTCTAGTTTGTCATTTATCTTATTTAAATACACAATATAGTTACCTTTTTTCTATTCAATTGTGAACTTATATTTTTATGATGACGTGAACTTTTTAATATTTTAAAATTTTATTCGTTGGGTTATAGACATGTAACCTTGTGTAAGTTTAAAATGTTAAAAGGCATTGAATTGATACATCTCTATATTGCAATATGATTAACTCCATGCTTTTAGCTAACACTGCTATCACGTCACATAATTATCATTTCATTTTTGTGTTGAGAACATTTGCAATCGAATCTCTTAGCAACTTTGAAGTATAGAGTACATTATTGTTGACTATTCTCTGTGCTGTGCATTAGATCTTCAAAACATACATATCTTCTAGTTGCAAGTTTGTACCTTTTGACCAACATCTCTGATCCTCCAGTCAATTAGCCCCTGACAACCAGTGTTCTACTGTTTCTACAAAGTTAACTTTTTAGATTATCCATATTAGTGATATCATATAGTTGTCTTCTTGTTATGGCTTATTTCACTTGGCATGATATTTTCTCAAGTTCTGTCCATTTGCCACAAATAGCAGAATTTCCTTCTTTTTCTCGGCTGAATAACACTGCACATTGTGTGTGTGTGTGTAGTGCAATAAACTTGAGTGTGCAGGTATCTTTTTGCAATCCTGTTTCCATTCCTTTTAACCTTCCCAGGGTCATCACTTGTTAAATTCTGGGGCTATCGTTATTGTGATTCTCACCAACTCACACTGGTCACCATACCAAGTCTGACTTACGGCTACCACCTCACTCTGAGCCCTCTGTAACTACTATCTTCTATAATAAATGTCTTCTCCTAGATAGGTTTTGGACTTTGTATTTTTTTTTTTTTCCATTCAGACTGATTAAGTCCATTTCCTGCCTTTTGCAACTTTCACATAATTTCTGATATTTTGTGAAACAGCTGCCAACAGAGAACTCTGTTCTCAAACCATTTAATAGGATCATACCATTCTCCAAAGGAATGTCAATAGAAATGATGTGCTACAATGACAGTTTTGAAGCAGGCGTATCTTTCCCATCTTTTTGGTTTGCACCTAACAGCTCATTGCAGAGGACAGAATGGCTCCAGGGAATGGCAGAGCCACAGGGTAGAAGGAACCAAGTTACCTGACTTATCTAATGGGGAAGTGTCACTAACCAGTCCAGAACATGCGCATCGGCACTCTATTGTTACATATACAAGAAGCAAACAATTGTGTGAAGCCACTGAAATATTGCTTAGTTTGTATCATAGCTGCTAAAATTATGCTACATCATTAGTCATGTAGGTTTAATTTCTATAAAAATATATATCTAGGATTTTCTATGACTTTTAATTGGATATATACTTAATTTTGTGTATTGATCTAATATCTCTCAATTATCTTTTACATATAGATTCACTTTAAAAGTTTAAGCAATGTTTTTCATAATGTTGAAACTTTGAATATATATTGTCATATATTACTCAAAAGTTCTGATTGATTTTCAGATATCTGGTGGCCAATCACTTTTGAGATATGGAAGAAATATGATTTTTCCAAGAACACTGGTGTGTTTAACACGATTAAAGTTTTAATGACTATACATTCTAAGATGTATATGATTATAATAGCTTTCTAACATGTTTATAAATAACTATAAGTATCTAAGTCAAATAAACAATAAAACCTCCTACATATAAACATACAAACAATCTAGATATACACAGCAATGTTTAAAGAGGCTTACATTTGTTTTGAAAATTCCTCCGTGTCCTGGCTTTGTATATGAAGGCCAAAACAAATTTCACAGCATACTGTATAGGACCAGTTTGTTTTTTATTGAGGTATAACTGACATATAATATTGTATTCATCTTAGGTTTATAGTGATTCAATATTTGCATATTTTGCAAAATCTACAAGAAGTCTAGTTAACATCCATAACATACAGATACATTTTTTTCTTGTGATGAGAACTTTTAAGATTTTTTTCTCTTAAAAACTTTCAAATATACAACACAGTATATTTGAAATATAATTATATTTCAATCATAAATATATATGATTAGCTCTAATCACATTGTGGTACAATACATCCTGGAAATTTGTACCCTTTGACTCCCTTCACTGCTTTGCCCAACCCATCCCCTAACTCTGGGCAAGAACTTATCTATTCCTTGTATCTATGAATGTTTTTTTTTTTTTACTTTTTTTTTTTTTAAGCTGGCAAAGGATCCACCTGCAATGCAAGAGACCCCCCGTTCTATTCCTGGGTTAGGAAGATCTGCTGGAGAAGGGATAGGCTACCCATTCCACAGTATTCTTGGGCTTCCCTTGTGGCTCAGCTGGTAAAGAATCCACCTGCTATGTGGGAGACCTTGGTTTGATTCCTACATTGAGAAGATCCCCTTAGAGAAGGGAAGGGCTACCCACTCCAGTATTCTGGGGGCTTCCCAGGTGGCTCAGTGGTAAAGAATCCCCCTGCCAGGGCAGGGCAAGCAGGAGATGCTGGTTCAATCCCTGGGTCGAGAAGATCCCCTGGAGAAGGAAATGGCAACCCATTCCAGTATACTTGCCTGAGAATCCCATGGACAGAGGAGCCTGGTGGGCTACATTCCATGGGCTCGCAAAGAGTTGGACATGACTGAGTAGGCGCGGAAATACAATGCGATCATACAGAATTTGTATTTCTCAGTCTAATGTATTTCGTTTGGCAAAGTACCCTCAAGGTACACCCATGTTGCAAATGGCAGGATTTTATTCATTGTTATGGCTGAATAATATTCTAGCTTTACATTATATACCATATTTTCTTTATTCATTAAACCATCAATGGATACTTAGGTTGCTTCCATGTCTTAGATACTCTAAGTATTGCTGAAATGAATGTGCAGGTGAAGTTATCAAGTTAGTGTTTCCTCAGGTAAATACCCAGCAGTGAAACTGTGGGATTATAGGTTAGTTCTATTTTAAATTTTTTGAGAAGCCTGTATACTGTCCTTCATTGTAACTGCCCCAATTTATATTCCCATGAAAAAAGCACAAGTATGTCTTTTTCTCCACATCCTCACCACCATTTATTTCTTGTCTTTTTGATAATATTTCTTCTAATAGGTATGAAGTGATACCTCATTGTGGTTTTGACTGTATTTCCCCTATGATTAATGATGTTAAGCATCTTTTCATATATACTTGTTAGCCATCTGTCCATCTGATCCTCTGCCCATTTTTATAACTGGATATTTTAGGTCATTTTTTAGAGTTGTATGAGTTCTTTATTTTGGATATTTCCCCCTTATCATATATTTGCATTTTCCCCTAAGGTTTCCTTTTCATTATGTTGATTGTTTCCTTTGCTGTGCAGAAGCTTTTTAGTGTATGTGATCCCACTTGTATGTTATTGTTTTAGTTGCCTTTGCTTTTGAAGTCAGCTCCAAAATTCATCACCACGTTTGATGTCAAGCAGCTTACTATGTTTTTTTCTGACAGTTTCATGGTTTCAGGGCTTACACTCACATCTTTTTAATCCATTTTGTGTTAAGTATTGTGTATGTTGTTGAGAATGGTTCAGTTTCATGATTTTATAGGTGGCTGCTCCATTTTCCCAACATTATTTATTGAAGAGATGGCCCTTTCTCCATTATATATTCTTGGCTCCTTTTCATAAACCAATTGACCATATTTGGATGGATTTATTTCTGGGCTTTCTGTCTGGATGATTCAAGTCGGGGTATTAAACTGGGATATCCCTGTTATTATTGGATTGCTATCTATTTGTATCTTTAGGTCTGTTAATATTTCTTTATATATTAGGTGCTCTTATGCTTGGTGCATAAATAGTTACAATGTTGTATCTTCTTGTTGGACTGACTGCTTTATCATTATTATAGTGACCTTCTTGGTCTCTTATTACAGTCTTTAAGTCTCTTTTGCCTAATGTAAGTATGGCTGCCCCAGCTTTCTTCTGGTTTCCATTTTTATGGAATATCTTCTGCCATTCCTTCATTTTTAGTCTGTGTGTGGCCTTATACATGAAGTGAATCTCTTTTAGGCAGATACAGATTTTGTGTAAATTCAGCCACTCTGTTCTTCTTGATGAGATAATGTAGTCCACTTACATTTAAAGTAATTGTGGCATGGACTTATTAGCTTTGTATTAGTTGTTTTCTGGCTGTGATGTAGTCCCTTGTTTGTTTCTTCTTCTGATTTCTGCCTTTTGACGTGATGAGCTTCTGGAGTGATAGCTTAGATTTCTTCCTCTTTGTCTTCTGGCATGTAATATAGGCTACTTCACTCTATTGCCCTTTACTGCTATAAGCAATAAAAATCTGTGGCAACTCTACATCTGACAAGCGACCGGTGCCATTTTTCAAGCAGCATTTGCTCATTTCATATTGCCATGCCACATTTTGGTAATTTTTGCAATATTTCAAACTTTTTCACTATTATATTTTTATGGTATACTTTGATCTATTATGTCACTACTGTAATATTTTTGTTTTATATTTTAAATTAAGGTTTATAAATATTTTTAAACATACTGATACTGTACACTTAACAGAACACAGTAGAGACATGACCTTAATACACTCTAGGAAACCAAAAATTTGTGTGACTAGCTTTATTGAGGTGACCTGGAATATCTCTGAAATATGCTTGTATAGGTTTTTACTTTGTGATTACCTTGAAATGTATGTAAAATAGCAAAATAGATTGTTATAAGTTTATAACAACTTAAGTTTGAGTGCATTCTAAAGCTTTACATTTTTACACCCCCACCAAGTTTTATGGGGCTTCTCTGGTAGCGGTTGCTCAGACGATAAAGAATTTGCTTGCAATTCAGGAGACCTGTTCCATCCCTGGGTTGGGAAGTTCCCCTGGAGAAAGGAATGACAACCCACTCCAATATTCTTGACTGGAGAATTCCATGGACAGAGGAACATGGCAGGCTACAGTCCATAGGGTCGCTAAGAGTCAGATATGACTGAGTGACTAACATTTTCACCAAGTTTTATGTTTTTGACATTATCATTTACTTCTTTTTGTCTTGTATACATATTAACAAATTATTGTTATAGTTATCATTACTTCTGCCTTTTAACCTTACCTAGCATTATAAGTGATTTACCCACCAACTTTACACTGCTGCTGCTGCTACTGCTGCTAAGTCGCTTCAATCATGCCCGACTCTGCGACCCCATAGACAGCAGCCCACCAGGCTCCCCCATCCCTGGGATTCTCCAGGTAAAAACACTGGAGTGGATTGTCATTTCCTTCTCCAGTGCATGAAAGTGAAAAGTGAAAGTGAAGTCGCTAAGTCGTATCCGACTCTTTGCAACCCCATGGGCTATAGAGTCCATGGAATTCTCCAGGCCAGAATACTGGAGTGGGTAGCCTTTCCCTTCTCCAGGGGATTTTCCCAACCCAGGGACCGAACCCAGGTCTCTAACATTGCAGGCGGACTCTTTACCAGCTAAGCCACAAGAGAAGTCCAAGAATACTGGAGTGGGTAGCCTTTCCCTTCTCTAGCGGATCTTCTTGACCCAGGAATCAAACCAGGGTCTCCTGCATTGCAGGTGGATTCTTTACCAACTGAGCTATTATGGTGAGTCTATGCAAGCCCTTTTAGAACTGTTGCTCAGTTCACTATAGCTTTGTGGGTGTTGAACACACAAACTCCATTGGCTTTCAAAGATGTTTTCTTTTGGAGGAGGTGATCTCTCAGGTGTAAGTCTTAAACATTGGGGTGCCAGATGAAGGACTCAAACCCTTCACTCCAGGAAGAAGCTCAGAAACACATGGAGTTTCCTCTTGATTATAGGTTGCCAAACCAATGGTAGGGTTTATGGTGAGATTGTGTATCAGCCACTCCTATCTGCTTCAATGTGGGTGTTTTTCTTGTTTGCCTGATGCATAGGAATTGTTGTTCATTATTCAGTAGCTCAGTCATGTCTTATTCTTTGTGACCCCCTGAATTGCAGCATGTCAGGCTTCCCTGTCCGTCACTGTCTCTCGGAGTTTGCTCAAACTCATGTCCAGTCGGCTCTTCACATCTGGTGCCCAAAGCACCAGTGTCAGTCCTTCCAATGAATATCCAGGGTATTAGGACTGACTGGTTTGATCTCCTTGTCCAAGGGACCGAAGATTCTTCTTCAATACCATTTTGAGAGCATCAATTGCTCATCTAGTTTGGGGGCTTATTTGACAGGAAATCATTCCATCTATAGCTATCGATTTGGTTTGGCTGTGGAAGGTGAGTTCAGGAACTTCTTGCATTAGTACCTTTGACAAGAACCCCAACTGCTTTCTTAAAAAAATTTATACATGTATATTGCTTAATTTTGGATTCTGAGAACAGAGAAGAAACTCAAGATGAGATTCCCTCTATTACTGTCATTAAACTCAGAAGAAAGTAGGCTAAATGAACTGGAATAAAATCTCATTATATTTTCATGTACTTTTCAAGGAAAGACATACATAAAGGTGGCAATGGGCTCTTGCTTAGGTTATAGGTAAAAGTGCTTCTCAGGGAATGCTTGTTTCTTCTCTTCTCAGATTTTTACCTTTTCCAACACATCTGCTCCAATCTGTGGACATAGAATGCAAATGAGCACTGAAACCAAACTGCCTCTGCAATCCTGATGGAAGAAAGGAAACTACTGCAGCCATGGTCATAGTTTAGATTACCTTGCCTTAGGATCTGGACTGTTCATACATTTTTTTACAGCCTAAGGGCTATGTAATATTCAGATGGTACAGAGGTGATATTCTATAATAATCTAGCATTTGCAACTCATCATGAACTCTACATGAAAGGTCATGGTAACTTCCATCTGTGGTTATAATTACTCTATTCATTATTTTTTGACCAAGTGTGCTGGTATACCCACACATTCTTCATGATTTCAGTGTTTGCCCACTTGGCGTTTCTGGAATCTATGCCAAGGGTACAGTCTACTGTTGCTCATTCATAGGGTGATTTCTATCTAGTTTTATAAGTGAGCAATGTAAACTCAGAAATGTATTATTTTCTCTGTTCATTACTTCATTCACTTAGTTGAGGCAATGAGTGTTGCTTGTTACCCTGAAATCCCTACAGATTAGCAAGATAGCAATTTATCTTTTCTTCAATAATTCTCATGTGAGGATTCAGAGGAAAGTCTTCCTTCTGACATTAATTCCCTTGTGACCTATTACCTGACTGCTAAACCAGTGCATTTTAGATTTTTGTTCCAAGTTTAGGTAATGTTTTCAATAATAATAATAATAATAATAGAATGCTGACTGTTGTAATAAATCCTAGTGCCTATGGCTTAACATAATGGAAATCAGTTGAAGTTAACCAAAAAATAGATAATTTTTCACATCACAACAGTTCCATACTTCCTGTACGTTCTGCTGGATTCCTCCTACTGATTCTCTTTTCTTTCATCTTTTGGATGAACTGTTTCTAATAACTAGAACCAAGTTTGTTATAGAAAGAGATGAGAGAGTAGGCACACATGCTTCTTAACTCCATTGGCTTAGAATCAATACACACTGTTACCACTCATTTTTTGTAGGCAGGAACTGAGTACATTGCTCAGATGTTGGAGGTAGAATCCTTACAGGTTTGAGGTGGTATCTCATTGTGATTTTGATTAGCTTTTCACTAAATGAATTGTGATGTTGAGCATTTTATATACCCATTGACCTTCATATAAATATTTTGTATAAATAACTTTCCTCCATTTTCTAATTGATTCTTTTGTTACCATTGAGCTTTATGAGTTCTTTATGTATTTTGCATATTAACCCTTATTGGATATATGGTATGCAGAAATGTCTTTATTCAGCAGGTTGTCTTTTTATTTTGCTGTTTCTTTGCCTTTTTAGTTTGATGAACCATTTTTAGTTTGATGCAGTTTCACTTCTTTTTACTTTATTGATTGTGCTTTAATGACATACATGTAAGTATAGTGTGATAGGAGTCTAGTTTCATTGTTGTTCAGCTGTTCAGTCACTAAGTCATGTCTGACTATTTGCAACCCCATCAAATGCAGCATACCAGGCTTCCCTGTCCTTCACTATCTCCCTGAGTTTGCTCAAACTCATGTCCATTGAGTCAGTGATGTCATCCAAACATCTCATCCTCTGTCATCCCCTTCTCCTCTTGCCCTCAGTCTATCCCAGCACCAGGGTCTTTTCCAATGAGTCAGTTCTTCGCATCATGTGGCCAAAGTATTGTAGTTTCAGATTTAGCATCAGTCCTTCCAATGAATATTCAGGGTTGATTTCCTTTAGGATTGACAAGTTGATTTCCTTGCATTCCAAGGGACCTTCAAGAGTCCTTTCCAGTATCACAGTTCGAATGCATTAAATCTTCAGTGCTCAGCCTTCTTTATGTTTCAACTCTCACATTCATACATGACCACTGGAAAAACCATAGCTTTGATTATACGGATCTTTGTCGGCAAAGTGATGTGTCTAATTTTTAATACTCTGTCTAGGTTTGTCATAGCTTTTTTTCCAAGGAGCAAGCGTCTTTTAATTTCATGGCTGCAGTCACCATCTGCAGAGATTTTGGAGCCCAAGGAAATGAAATCTGACACTGTTTCCACTGTTTACCTATTTCTATGAAGTAATGGGACTGGATGCCATGATCTTTGTTGTTTGAATCTTGAGTTTTAAGCCAGCTTTTTCACTCACTTCTTTCACCTTCATCAAGAGGCTCTTTAGTTCCTCTTCACTTTCTGCCATAAAGTGGTATCTGCCATTTCTGTGGTATCATCTGCATATCTGAGGTTGTTGGTGTTTCTCCCTGCAATCTTGATCTCAGCTTGTGAATTGTCAACCCCAGCATTTCATATGATGTACTCTGCATATAAATTAAATAAGCAGGATGACAATATACAGCCTTGACATATTCCTTTCCGAATTTTTAACCAGTCTGTTGTTCCATGTCCAGTTCTAACTGTTGTGTCCTGTCCTGCATACAGGTTTCTTAGGAGGCAGCTAAGGTGGTCTGATAGTTCCATCTCTTCAAGAATACTCCACAGTTTGTTGTGATCCACACACTCAAAGGTTATATCATAGTCAATGAAGCAGAAATGTATATGTGTATATATGTGTGTATAGATATAGATATAGATATAGATAGATAAATGTATATATTGGAATTGCTTTGCTTTTCCAGCTGATGTTGGCAATTTGATCTCTGGTTCCTCTGCCTTTTCTAAATACAGCTTGTACATCTGAAAATTCTCGATTCACATACTGCTGAAGCATAGCTTGAAGAATTTGGAGCATAATCTTTCTAGCGTGTGAGATGAATGCAATTGTGTGGTAGTTGGAGCATTCTTTGGCATTGCCTTTCTTTGGGATTGGAATGAAAACTGACCTTTTCCAGTCCTGTGGCCCCTGCTGTTTTCCAAATTTGCTGGCATATTGAGTGCAGCACTTTCATAGCATCATCTTTTAGGATTTGAAATAGCTCAGCTGGAATTCCATCACCTCCACTAGCTTTGTTTGTAGCAGTGCTTCCTAAAGCCCACTTGATTCACACTCTAGGATGTCTGGCTCTAGGTGAGTGACCACACCATCATGGTTATCTGGGTCATTAAGAGCTTTTTTGTATAGTTCTTCTGTGCATTCTCGCCACCTCTTCTTAATCTCTTCTGCTTAGGTCCTTTCGTTTTTGTTCTTTATTTTGCCTAGTGTCATTGTTTTACATGCAAATATCTACCCTTCTGAACACCGTTTACTAAAACTGTCATTTTACCATTATATATTCTTGTTCCCATCGTCAAAGATTAATCAACTATATGTGCTTGGGTTTATTTCTGAGCTCTCAGTTCTATCGCATTGACCTATACATCTTTTTTCATGTCACTGGCAGGCTGTTTTGATTATTTTTGCGGTTTGGGAAGTGTAATTCTTCCTGCTTTGTTCTCAGGAATCCTTTGGCATTTGGGATCTTTTTGTGTTTATTACTAAGTATTTTTATGTTACTATAAATGGAATGATTTTATTTTTCAGATAATTTGCTAGTGTATACAAATGCTTCCCTCATAGCCCAGTTGGTAAAGAATCCACCTGTAATGCAGGTGACCAGTGTTTGATTCCTGGGTTAGGAAGATCCTTTGGAGAAGGAAACGGCAACCCACTCCAGTATCCTTGCCTGGAGAATCCCATGGACAGAGGAGCCTGGCAAGCTACAGTCCATGGGATCACAGGAGTCGGACCCAACTTAGCGACTAAACCACCACCACCATACAAATGCTACTATTTTTATATTAAGTTTGTATCCTGAAACTTTACTGAACTCATTGATTAGATCTGTTTTGTAATGGAATCATTAGGTTTTCTATACAAAACCATGCTATCTGCAAATAGAGACAACCTTTTCCCTTTCAAATTCTGATTTATATTTACCTGCTTGGTTGCTGTGGTGAGGACTTCCAGGACCATGCTGAATAGGAATTCTGAGACTGTGCATCTTTGTCTTGTTTCTGATCTTCGAGGAAAAGCTATCAGTCTTTTACAGTAGGAATTTACTTGAGTAGGAAATTACTTGTGGGCTTGCTTATACCCTTTATTATTTGGGGGTTCATTCCTGATATACTCAATTTATTCAGAAGATTTTATCAAGAGTGGATGTTGAATTGTGTCAGATGATTTTTTCTGCCTCCATTAAGGTGATCATGATATTTGTCTTTCTTTCCATTAATGTGAAATCACATAAACTGACTTGTATATGTTGAACTATCCTTACTTCCTTCGTGGCTCAGATGGTAAAGAATCTGCCTGCAATGTGGGAGACCAGGGTTCCATCTCTGGGTTAGAAAGTTCCCCTGGAGAAGGGAATGGCAATCCACTCCAGTATTCTTGCCTGGAAAATCCCATGGACAGAGGAACCTGGTGAGTTGCAGTCCATGGGTTCACAAAGAGTCACACATGACTGAGCAACTAACCCTTTCCTTCGTTCATCTTTATATCCCAGATATAAATCCAACTTGGTCATGGTGAATGCTGCTGTTTATGTGCTGAATTTGGTTTGCTAATATTTTACTGAAATTTTTGCATCTGTATTTATCAGGGATATTGGTCTGTAGTTTTCTGTTATTATTTCTGTGTTTCGTTTTTGCTGTCAGGGTAATGCCAGCCTCATAAAATGAATCTGGAAATGTTCCTTCCTCTCCAATATTTTTGGAATCTTTTGAGGACTGGTATTAATTCTTTAGATATTTGGTAAAATTCACCAGTTAAGGAATCAGTTCTGAATTTTTTTTCAATTGGGAGGTTTTTGATGACTACTTCTCTTTTTTCTTATAGATTGGTATAGTCAGAATTTGTTTCTTCCTGATTCAGTCTAAGGATTTACTGTTTTTAAGACTTTTTAAAATTTCCTGTAAGTTATCCAATTTGTTGATGTGCACTTATTCACAGTAGCTTCTTATGCGCCTTTGTATCTGTGGTATCCGTCATAATGTCTCCTTTTTTATTTATATTATTGTTGATTTGGGTCCTCTTTTTCCCTTGGTTACTCTAGCTAAAGAGTTGTAAACTTCGTCTTTTCAAACAACCAACTTTTTGGTTCATCTTTTCTATAGTTTTCCTGTTCTCTTTTTTGTGCATTTCTGCTCTAATCTCTATTTTTTCTGAAGGAATAGTTAGGTCATTTGAGATTTTTCTGTTTCTTAATACAGGCGTTTGTGACTGTGAACTCTTAAAACTGCTTTTGCTGCATTTTTCCATGTTTGTTTCAAGATGCTATTTCATTTCCCTTTTAATTTCTTCTCCCATCCTTTGTTTTTTCAGCAGCGTACTGTCAGCCTTCTGTATTTGCGGGTTTTGCATCTGCAGATGGCCAACTGTATTTATGGCACTATGCTATTTTATATAAAGGAACTGAGCATTCTCAGATTTAGGTATCCACAGAGATTCCTGAAACCAGTGCTGTGGGAATACTATTTGGGAATTTTCCAGGTTTTGTCTTCTTATTGATTTCTTAGTTTCAGACCAGTGTACTCAGAGAGTATACTTGGTATGATTTAAATCTTCTTGAATTTGCTAAGACATGTGGCCAATATATGGTTTATCCTAGAAATCATCCTATGTGCACCTGAAAGAATGTGTATGTTTTTGAATAGAATACTTTTTTATGTATCTCTATTAGGTCTGTTTGGTCTATATCGTTCAAAGTTGCTCTTCCCTTGTTCAGTTTCTGTCTGGATAAACTATCCATCATTTGGAGTAGAGTGTCAAAGCTATGGTTTTTCCAGTGGTCATGTATGGATGTGAGAGTTGGACTGTAAAGAAAGCTGAGAGCTGAAGAAGTGATACTTTTGAAATGTGGTGTTGGAGAAGACTCTTGAGAGTCCCTTGGACTGCAAGGAGATCCAACCAGTCCATTCTGAAGGAGATCAGCCCTGAATATTCATTGGAAGGACTGATGTTGAAGCTGAAACTCCAATACTTTGCATCAGGTGGCCAAAGAAGTGACTCATTGGAAAAGACCCTGATGCTGAGAAAGATTGAGGGAGGGAGGAGAAGGGGATGACAGAAGATGAGATGGTTGGATGGCATCACCGACTTAATGGACATGAGTTTGAGTACACTCCGGGATGGTGATGGACAGGGAGGCCTGGAGTGCTGCAGTCCATGGCGTCGCAGAGAGTAGGACACCACTGAGTGGCTAAGCTGAACTGAACGGATCAGAGTCCCCAATTATTATTGCTTTGCTCTTTAATCTTCTTAGGTGTTGCTTTATGTATTTAGATGCTGCAATGATGGGAGCATAAATATTTATAATTGGTGTATCTTCTTGATGAACAGACCCTTTATCATTGTGTAGTAAAATTATTTGTCTCTTTTTACTATTTTTAAAGTCTATTTTGTCTAAGTGTCTCTATCCCTTTTTTTTTTTTTTTGGTTATTATTTGCTTGAAATATCTCTTCAGTCCATGTGTGACTTTAAAACTAGACAGCATATTGTGCTGTGCTTAGTTGCTCAGTAGTGTCTGATTCTTTGTGACCCCATGGGCAGTAGCCTACCAATCTCCTCTGTCCATGGGGACTCTCCAGGCAAGAATACTGGAGTGAGTTGCCATGCCCTCCTCCAGGAGATCTTCCAGACCCAGGGATTGAACTCAGGTATCCCACACTGCAGGTGGATTCTTTGCTGGGAAGCCCCAGATAGCATATTATTGAATAGTTTGATCCATTTATATTTAAAGTAATTATTGGTAAGTAAGGAGTTACTGTTTTGCCTTTTGTTGTTTTCTGCTGTTTTGTAGATTCTTTGTCCCTTGTTTCTTAGCCTTCAGTGTTTTCTTGCACTTTGATGTCTTACAATATCAGGATGCTTTGATCTTTAGCATGTTCTTTTCTGTAATTACTGCAGGTTCCTCCTTTGTGGTGATCATGAGGCTTACATAAAATATCTTAAAATTATAACACCGTACTTTAAACTTGTAACAACAGAATTATAAAGACTTATATTTTTCTTTTCTTTACCTTCACATTTTAGGTTACTCGTGTTACAGTATCTGTTTTTTTAAGTTGTGTAACTAATAACAAAATTTTGTACTTCTGGTTATTTTTACTATTTTTTCTCTTTACAATGATTTACACATAACCATTACTATATCATATTACAGAATCCAACTTTGACTATAGAATCCAATTTTAACTATGTAATTATCATTATCAGTGACTTTTACATGGCCTTATTAATTAGCATCCTTTTATTTCTACTTAAACACTCCTTAGCATTTCTTATAAGGCAAGTCTAGTGGAAATGAATTGCCTCAACTTTTGTGTATGTAGGGTCATCTTAATCCCTCCTCCTTTCTGAAGGACAGCTTTGTCAGGTATAGTATTCTTGATTAACAGGTATTTTCTTTCCATATTTTAAATATGTCATCTCATTCTCTAATAGCCTGAAAAGTTTATGTTGGGAAATCCTCTGATGGTCGTAGGGATTTACTTGTACATAACATCTCTTTCTTCTCTTTCTGCTTTTAATATTTTTTGTCTTTCACTTTTGGTACTTTGGTGTAGCCATATTTAGCAGCTCTTGGGCCTCTTGGATTTGGAGGTTTATTTCTCTCCCTGGCATTAAGAAGTTTTAAGCCATTATTGCTTTAAATATACTTTCTGTTCCTTTCTCTTTTCCCTCTGAATTCTCATAATGTGTGAATGAATATTGCCCTTTTTATTTGTGTACCATGTCTCATAAGCTTTCTTTAGTCTTTTTCATTTTTTTTTTCTTTATTTGCCCCTCTGACTGGATAATTTCAAATGTCCTGTCTTTTAGACCACTGATTCTTTCTTTTGTTCTCAAATTGAAACTCTCTATTGAATTCTGCCAATCTTTATCATATTATCAGCTCTGGAATTTCTAGGGTTTCTTTTTTTACAATTTCTTTGTTGAACTATATTCATGCAATTTTGTCTATGTGTTCATGTAGTTCACTGAACTTTTTAAAGAGGATTATTCTGAAATCTGCAGCTCATAGATATACAGCTCTTTAGAATCAGTTCTAAGACTTTTTTCAGTTTTCTTTGGTTGTATTATATTTACCTGATTTTTCATGACCCTGTTTCCTTCTGTTGTATCTGCATATTTGAATAAGTGGTCTCCCCTTCCAAAATTTTGTAGATTCACTATGCAGAGCAGTTCTTCACTAGTGAGCTCAGTTTGGATTTCTGGCTGTGTCTGCTGGTTATATCCTTAAGAAGGCTGGACTTGCTATGAGGGTCTGTTTGGGGACAATGCAACTGTCTGAGTGCTGAGGTCAGTTGGAAATGGGGGTCAACTGTGTCACTGGTTTTGTTCTCTGCCCAAGTGAGTCTACAGGAAGGGGTTCACAGTTGTCTGGATTCTCTGGTAAGGTTTACTGTCAAGACTGTCAAGGCTGGGTGTTATTTGCAGCAGTAAGAAAAGCTATGAATTAGTTTCCCTGCTTTGGCCAGACAGCAGTAGAAGGGCCTATGTGGATCACTGGGGACCTGAACAGAGCAAGAGTACATTTGCACTTTGGTCTACATCCTGGTCTTGCTCTGCATACAGGAAAGCCACTGCTGTGTTCTTTGTTCAATACCACTGTATGCAGAGCTGTTGGATGAGACACGCAGCTTCTCTGGTAAGGTTCCCTGGTCAGGAGGGCTAAAGGCTCTATTCAGCACTAACTGTGGCTACAAACTGGCTTCCCTCCTTGGCCACAGTCAGACAAACAGCTCCAGGCCTCAAGCTGATCCATGCCTCTAGTTTCTGCCCAAACATACATCCTCAGGCTTTGTTCTGGGGGTGATCAGATCTGCTTGTCTATTGGCCTCAATGTTATTCAGTTATCCAGCTTTCCAGGTGTTCTCCCCAGCCTTTGCTGTCAGATGAGACCGGGGTCAGACCCTGTTGTGGGTGAAACTATGACTCTGCTGGCTTCTGCCCTCCTCAGGCAACTCCCAAATTTTCTGGTTGGGCAGAGAAGCCAAGATGCACAGAAAGTGGAGCTATTACACAGCTCTTTCATCAGCCTTGGAGCCTGTTCTGCCCACAGGCCCTAGCAGGACTCCTTGTTTAAAAACTTCAAGTAGGCAGACCTGAGCCCTGCTGAGCTCCCTGGTCAGACTGCCTCTCCAGCTTGGTTCTGCAGATGAGAAAAGGGGCTGGTTGACATTACTCCTTGGGCTTTTGCAAATAGGAATTTGGTCTGTAAAGAGCTGAGTGATGGTTGTTGGGAGTCCCTCCTCCTCTTCTCTGCCACAATCAGATTTGTAGCAGTTGAGCCTCACAAATTCCCCTGCAATCTTCCTGAGGCAAGTCCAGAGTAAATGTTTTCATGAAGTGACCCACAATGCCTGGGGTTTTGGATGTAAGCCCTGGACTCTTTTTTTGACCACTGGAAGAACCATAGCCTCAGGAAAGAGACAACATTGTGGGGTGACTTCTCTTACCTGTCCAATGCAGTCCATCTTGGTTTCTATGGTGCAAAGAGGTGCTTCTTCCTCATTCCCATCTTCTAGGATTCTCTCAGTGGTGTGTTGTCCATGAGTTATAATTGTTAGCTGTTCTAGTGAGGGAACGGAGAAGGCAATGGCAACCCACTCCAGTACTCTTGCCTGAAAAATTCCATGGACGGAGGAGCCTGGTAGGCTGCAGTCCGTGGGGTTGCTAAGAGTCAGACATGACTGAGCAACTTCACTTTCACTTTTCACTTTCACGCATTGGAGAAGGAAATGGCAACCCACTCCAGTGTTCTTGCCTGGAGAATTCCAGGGACGGCAGGGCCTGGTGGGCTGCCGTCTATGGGGTCGCACAGAGTCGGACACGACTGAAGCGACTTAGCAGCAGCAGTGAGGGAAAGCTAAGTCAGGAAGAACTTGTGTTACCATCTTGATGAAGTCACGACTCTCTCCTTGAATAGAGTTCTTAAATAAATTTCCTGGGAGTTGTATTTTAGTGTATTGTTTTCTATAAAGGCAAGCAAATCAAAGTTGAATTTGTAGACTTATAAGAATTTTTTAAAGTTGACAAATCAAGATCTAAATGGCCAAATAAAATGTACGGATGGCCCAAAAGCACATGAAAAGATATTCAACATAAGTAGTAATTATTAGAGAAATGCAAATAAAAACTACTATGAGGTATCACCTCACACTAGTCAGAACTATCATCAAAAAGTTTACAAACAATGCTGGAGAGGGTGTGGAGGAAAGCGAACCCTCCTACACTGTTGGTGGGAATGTAGGTTGGAGAACAGTATGGAGGTTTCTTAAAAAAATACAAATGGAAGTACCACAGACGCTGCAGTCCCACTCCTGGACATATATTTGGAGAAAACCATAACTCTACAAGATACATGCACCACGATGTTCATTGCTGCACTATTTATAATAACAAAAACACGGAAGTAACCTAAATGTCCATTGACAGAGGAATGGATAAAGAGGATGTGGTACATATATCAAAAAAGTAGGAAATAATGCCATTTGCAGCAACATGGACGGACCTAGAGATTGTCATACTGAGTAAGTCAGAGAAAAACAAATATCATAGGATATCACTTACACGTAGAATCTAAAAAGATGATGCAAATGAACTTATTTACAAAGCAAATATAGACTCACAGAGGACAAACTTACGATTACCAAAGGAGAAAGGTAGAGGGGAGGGATAAATTAGGGATTAACATATACACACTTGTATGTGTAAAATAGGTAACCGACAAGGACCTACTGTATAGAGCAGGAAACGTTACTCAATATTCTATAATGACCTATGTGGGAAAATAATCTGGACACGAATGGACATATGTATAACTGAACAGCTTTATAACAAACTAACACAACATCATAAATCAACTATACCCCAATATAAAATTAACTTAAAAAATGCTTACCTTGGAGATGAGCCCAGCTAGAAAATAAAGATACTTATGAATAATATGCATGATGCAGTGTGGGGGCACTTGATTTATTTAATAAAAAAAAGCAAGGTCTTTAAAGAATAAGCTATTTGGAAAGAACCGAATGAGAATAGGTCCTGGATACTTAGAAGTTTCAAACTGAAATCAAAAAGATTGCCCCCCCCCCCCATATGTCCACTCAAAAGCAAGGTAACAGGAACTAAAAAAATAATGAAACATGCCCAGAACACATTAACATTATGTAAATCAAGTCAATATCTGGATACATTTTTGTGATAATTAACTATAGTATCTTGTTAAACACAAAACAAGAAATCAACATGACAAATCCTCAAGAAAAATTAGATTCAAACACTGTTAATTATTTGGATTGAGTTTCCAGAAATAGAATTAACTGCTGGAAAACAGACACACATACCACTGCACAATCACATAAACCACACGCTCAGGAGTGAACCGTGCCAAAGAAGGAGGAAGACAGATTTAAGCAAGAATAACAAGAATAAATGAACATTGCATGTGGTATTGAGATCTAAAAGGTCTGAACAGTTCTACATGCAGCATCTGCAGCAGGAAGGAACACAATTATTTACATATAAACGGTCTGCTTACATATAAGGATCACATAAGTAAATGTCTACATTAGGCTGCAAATGTCATGCGAGAAATACAACTGTCTGATTGATATGCAGAATGTTTGCCAGGCTGGTGACAGCCAAAGTAAGTTCAAAGTCACAGGAAATGTTGTCATCAGCCTAGTGTAAAAATGTACAATTACTTGCTATTCTCTTTCTGTTTAAAGGTGACTACTACTATCTTTTCCCTAGGCTACTTGTTCACTGTAGCTTATTATCATTACAAAGTATTAAAATGGATTAGCTTTTCCATATTGTGTTCATATTGGGAAGGGCATGTTTTAGACAGCTCACTGACAAGGTTTTTGAAAAAAGCATTTATTCTTCCACTAAAAATTACCAGGCAGCTTGTTTTTGAGAATAAAAATCTCTAAATTGCATGCTTGCAAATTTCTCTTTCCCGATAATTTCATTTAATATAAAGAAACCAGAGAGAAGAAGTGAGCAGTATCTAATTAATATCTTCTAATGCCCAACTAATGTCAAGCATGACTCCAATTTATAACTGAATTGTATTTTTACTTTGAAAAATTCAATTACAGTTACTGACAGACTTTGAAATGCCACATTATTTATATTGGCAAACTTTGCAGGCTCCCAGTATATTTATTAACATTCTTTCCACAGAAGAAAGCATATATACAGTACAGATCACTGCATTCTTCATTTTTTAATCCTTCAAAGTTATATGTATGTCTAGCAGAGCAGCAAGGGGCTGCTTCAGCCTGAGAGAGTCAAAAGACCAAATAGAGGCAGACATTCATGTGTCCTTCTTTTTAATTGTCCGGGCAAAACAAGATAACCTTGACATTTCACTACTCTCTCCGGCTCCTGCTTCCTTTTCTGCATTCTCTTTCTCGGGTGCCCCACCCCAGCCTCTCCCAGCTCCTGCCAGTGTACAGTCCAACCACAGGGTCCTCCTCTGTGCACACATCAACAATTTTGAGCTGTGAAGAGGTTCGATTGCCACACGGGTGACTCCGTTGCAACGCGCAAATCATTTACTGGGATAGCTTGAGGACATGACAATGACAGAGAGACATCTGTTGGGTAGATAGGAGGCAAAAAAAAAAAAAAAAAAAGGGTTATTCACAGCTGGTGCATTAGTCCTGCTAGCCACCAGGCCACTGCCGTGTCCCCATCCTCCAGTTTGCCTTCCGTTCCTTCTGCCTGCTCCCTGCTGTCAGCTGCCAAAAGATATCTGTTCTCACCCTTTGCTGAATGAAAAGGTGCTAATGCATGACTTCAGGATATGTCAGAACATACAGTACTTACAAGTGTTTGGAGATGCAGCCAACCTGACCACGGGGAAAAGAAATGAGGAAAGAGTGATTTTCCTGAAAACGAGAGGGGAAGTAGTCAAGGGTCATTCCTTTTCTTTGACCTTACACGGTGATGTTTGGGAGGGGACCTTTCTTAGCTTCAAGCCATCTCTCTCCATTTTTTCTCTCCCTGCGCAACATATTTACTATCTTTGGCAATTTCAAATATTCTCAGAAAATACACATTCTGCAAGTGGTTTTTGGTTACATTCCTGCAATCTGACTTGGCAAACATACCAGTTAACATAAACGATTTAAAATAAATTACAGGACTATTCTAGGAATATTAGTTAGTAGTTTTATTCTTTTTATATGCAAAGGAGGAAGAGAGAAAATTAGAGGGGGGCTTCTCTAGTGGCTCAGATGGCAAAGCATCTGTCTATAATGTGGGAGACCCGGGTTCGATCCCTGGGTCAGGAAGATCCCCTGGAGAAGGCAATGGCACCCCACTCCAGTACTCTTGCCTGGAAAATCCATGGATGGAGGAGCCTGGTAGGCTACAGCCCATGGGGTTGCAAAGAGTCGGACACGACTGAGAGACTTCACTCAAACTGACATTCCACTTTGCCCATCATAGCTGTAATCAGATGCCTCACTGCAGAGCTTCCCTGGTGGCTCAGGCAGTAAAGAATCCATAATGCAGGAGACCTGGGTTCAATCCCTGATTCAGGACAATCCCCTGGAGAAGGAAATGGCAACACATGCTAGTATTCTTGCTTGGAGAATTTCTTGGGCAGAAGAGTCTGGCAGGCTATAGTCCATGGAGTCATAAAGAGTCGGACACGACTAAGCAACTAACACACACAATATATATATTACTCAAATGCTTATCCCTTTCAAAATATTTATACTCTTGCTGCTAAGTCACTTCAGTCGTGTCCAACTCTGTGTGACCCCATAGATGGCAGCCCACCAGGCTCCCCCGTCCCTGGGACTCTCCAGGCAAGAACACTGGAGTGGGTTGCCATTTCCTTCTCCAATGCATGAAAGTGAAAAGTGAAAGTGAAGTCGCTCAGTCGTGTCCAACCCTCAGCGACCCCATGGACTGCAGCCTACCAGGCTCCTCCATCCATGGGATTTTCCAGGCAGGAGTACTGGAGTGGGGTGCCATTGCCTTCTCTTATCTCCTAGTATATAGAATCCATTCACTCACCTCTATGAAAAAGGTATTTGCCTAGGAACTGAGAAAATCTGGACAAGTCGTGAATATCCAGAATCTACATCTGTATCTTCAGGCTGATTTTTTTTTTTTTTTTTAAGTCTGATAGCACAGATGAGATTGGAGGCTTATCAAAAAACAAAAACAAAAAAACTAAGTTACAAGGAGGAATCAATGTTATAAACAATGACAACTATGCTACTAAGAGAGCGATATTTCACATATACACACACACAAATCACAGGTCTAGAATGCAAAACACAATTTAAAAAAGCATATGTAGTGGAAGTGAGGTTTTTATTGGGAAACAATGTCTGCCAAATATAGCACCACAGAGAGGATTATCCGTAAAAGTTTATGCTCTCAAACGACTGATTTGTTTGTAACCAATTCTCATGATATTTTTGTAGCTTACTGCTGCTGCTGCTGCTAAGTCGCGTCAGTCGTGTCCGACTCTGTGCGACCCCATAGACGGCAGCCCACCAGGCTCCCCCGTCCCTGGGATTCTCCAGGCAAGAACACTGGAGTAGGTTGCCATTTCCTTCTCCAATTCATGAAAGTGAAAAGTGAAAGTGAAGTCGCTCAGTTTTGTAGCTTAGGGGGAAAAAAAAAAGCTGGAGACTTTAGATGAGAAGTCAAATAAGTCAGATAAACTGAGGTCATAATATCCCTTTTTAATTAGAGTAGCTTATAATCTGCATATGTAGAATTTTCCAGAGGAGAAAAAAATGAAATTTGTTGCTTCAGAAATAATAATCCTTACTTCCTGAAATCAAAGAAATTGTCTTATAAGAGTGTAATCCATGAGTTATGACCTTAAATATAATTTTTATATATGGAATATTAGATTTTAATCCTATTTTGAAAGTATCAATAACAAGGCCATCAAAATTATTCCATTTATTTCACTTTAATTTACTAATAGGTTGTCTCTAAGTTATTATCTTTTATGTCTTTAGCAGAAAAAACTAAATTGATCATAAGTATGGTAAATTAAGTAAATTATGAAAATATACACTTAAACTATAAATGTTTCATCTAGTAAGAGTTATTAAAATACAGTAAAATAGCTATTTTAACTATTTGAATATAAAGGAAATTACCAGCTAAATTGTTGTTCTTGTGAGAAATGTCTCAAAAATGGGTTTTCTAAGAATCTTACAATCTAAATAATTGATTTCCATTTTATCAAGTACTTTTGTTTATTAGTAAGATAACTTTAAATTATACTAGAAAACAAATTCTTTGTAGAAAATTAAGGATTCTTTATATCTGCAATAAATTCTAAAATGCAATTTACAGAAACAACTTGCATCCTTGTTTTGTTACAGTAAATTATTGAGTTAAAACCAAACCATTTGGATCAAAAAATGCAAGGTAAAGTTTCCTTTAAAGAAACAACAGCTCAAATCCTTCACTGCATTTTAAAACTTAGGAAGTCATTCAAAGTAATAATTGTACTTTGCACATGTAGAATTATAGCTTTATCTAAAAACACGCAAATTATTTATAACTATATGCTATGTGAAAATTCAACAGCATTAAATCTTTACTTACTAAAATAAATATTTGAGAGGTTTTATACATAGAAACGAAGTGGAAAAATAAAAGCAAAAAAGCAAAATGGCTGTCTGGGGAGGCCTTACATATAGCTGTGAAAAGAAGAAAAGCGAAAAGCAAAGGAGAAAAGGAAAGATAAAGAATCTGAATGCAGAGTTCCAAACAATAGCAAGGGGAGATAAGAAAGCCTTCCTCAGCGATCAATGCAAAGAAATAGAGGAAAACAACAGAAGGGGAAAGACTAGAGATCTCTTCAAGAAAATTAGAGATACCAAAGGAATATTTCATGAAAAGATGGGCTCAATAAAGGACAGAAATGGTATGGACCTAACAGAAGCAGAAAATATTAAGAAGAGATGGCAAGAATACACAGAAGAACTGTACAAAAAAGATCTTTATGACCCAGATAATCATGATGGTATGATCACTGACCTAGAGCCAGACATCCTGGAACGTGAAGTCAAGTGGGCCTTAGAAAGCATCACTACAAACAAAGCTAGTGGAGGTGATGGAATTCCAGTTGAGCTATTCCAAATACAGAAAGATGATGCCGTGAAAGTGCTGCACTCAATATGCCAGCAAATGTGAAAATTCAGCAGTGGCCACAGGACTGGAAAAGGTCAGTTTTCATTCCAATCCCAAAGAAAGGCAATGCCAAAGAATGCTCAAACTACTGCACAATTGCACTCATCTCATATGCTAGTAAAGTAATGCTCGAAATTCTCCAAGCCAGGCTTCAGCAATAAGTGAACCGTGAACTTCCTGATGTTCAAACTGGTTTTAGAAAAGGCAGAGGAACCAGAGATCAAATTACCAACATCCGCTGGATCATGGAAAAAGCAAAAGAGTTCCAGAAAAACATCTATTTCTGCTTTATTGACTATGCCAAAGCCTTTGACTGTGTGGATCACAATCAACTGTGGAAAATTCTGAAAGAGATGGGAATACCAGACCACCTGACCTGCCTCTTGAGAAGTCTGTATGCAGGTCAGGAAGCAACAGTTAGAATTGGACATGGAACAACAGACTGGTTCCAAATAGGAAAAGGAGTATGTCAAGGCTGTATACTGTCACTCTGCTTATTTAACTAATATGCAGAGTACATCATGAAAAACGCTGGACTGGAAGAAGCACAAGCTGGAATGGAGATTGCCGGGAGAAATATCAATAACCTCAGATATGCAGATGACACCACCCTAATGGCAGAAAGTGAAGAGGAACTCAAAAGCCTCTTGATGAAAGTGAAAGTGGAGAGTGAAAAAGTTGGCTTAAAGCTCAACATTCAGAAAACGAAGATCATGGCAACCAGTCCCATCACTTCATGGGAAATAGATGGGGAAACAGTGGAAACTGTGTCAGACTTTATTTTTCTGGGCTCCAAAATCACTGCAGATGGTGACTGCAGCCATGAAATTAAAAGACGCTTACTCCTTGGAAGGGAAGTTATGACCAACCTAGAGAGCATATTGAAAAGCAGACACATTACTTTGCCAACAAAGGTCCGTCTAGTCAAGGCTATGGTTTTTCCAGTGGTCATGTATGGATGTGAGAGTTGGACTGTGAAGAAGGCTGAGCGCCGAAGAATTGATGCTTTTGAACTGTGGTGCTGGAGAAGACTCTTGAGAGTCCCTTAGGCTGCAAGGAGATCCAACCAGTCCATTCTGAAGGAGATCAGCCCTGGGATTTCTTTGGAAGGACTGATGCTGAAGCTGAAACTCCAGTACTTTGGCCACCTCATGCGAAGAGTTGACTCATTAGAAAAGACTCTGATGCTGGGAGGGATTGGGGGCAAGAGGAGAAGGGGACGACAGAGGATGAGATGGCTGGATGGCATCACTGACTCGATGGACATGAGTCTGAGTGAACTCCGGGAGTTGGTGTTGGACAGGGAGGCCTGGCGTGCTGTGATTCATGGGATTGCAAGAGTTGGACACGACTAAGAGACTGAAGTGAACTGATACATGGAAAATGTGTTTTAATGAAATTTTCCTTGTTTGAGCTTTAGTCAACTCCTCTAAATCTGGGTTTATTCTGCTGTAATAAATGATTCTTGTTAGTGATGATTATTTTTCACCTTTTTCCCAGTTTAGCTTTGTACATAAATATATGAAAATTTTCAGTGTAGAGAAATATTACTTTGCAAATACTTCAAAGTCAAAATGACTTTGTTAAAAAAAAATACTACATAAGCTTTGTATTTATAATTTATCCTTCCTTCCAAAAAATTGTTTAATTTCATATCTTACATATAGCTTAAGTCCAACAAATAGAATATGAATTGCTTTCAGAAAAATCGTGTCTAGTTTAAAATTATACCAGACCATGACTCAACCTGTATCAAACAGATTGGTAGGTAACAGGAAAATGTCTTTTCAGTGATTGATCTTTACCTCAACTCTGTGGTAAGAGAGATAAACCAGAAAAAGAATATAGGCACTTAATGGAGATAAGTTCATCCTGTTTCAAAATCAAGAATAAAGGACAAAGTATCTATGTTAATAAATTTTTGTAGTTTCTGAACTTTCCATTTTTTTGTGCTTTACATACTCATTCTTTGGTTTCATCATTACTATCAATTCTTAAGAATAAACTAGAAGAAAATATTAAAAATGTAATATCCATACCTTAGAGGGGATTGAAACACTCATATGAAAATATAAAAGGACATGCCTAAACTTATATGACAGAGACTACTTGTAATAATAGCTAACCTTTTATTTATTTTATGTGTCAGGCACTGGGTTCAGCTCCATGGAGGTTTCACAACAATTCAGTGAAGAAAGTAAGGCTCAGTGAAAAGTTGAAACATTAAAAAAATGAATCACATAATATCCTTATTACATCATTCCCTTGTGTTTGATGAAAAGTACCTCCAAGCAATTGATGTTTTATACATATATATATATATATTTATTTATGATGCTAATTTACTGACCACAAAATATACATTCAAATATTGGCAACATGATCTTCTATAATTGAAATAAATTCAAGTAGCTTTCCTTTTTGTCATTGCTATTTGAATGGTGGAGTTTCACCATTCAAATAGCAATGACAAAAAGGAAAGCTACTTGAATAGGATTTCAATTCTGTATGTGCAACATGGCTATCTATATATGAAAACTAAGCATCCATGGGGTTGCAAAAAGTCGGACAGGACTTAGTGACTGAACAACAACCAAAGAGACTAACAAACAATCCAGCATGCGCTCCTTCTCATTGAATTTTATAGTTGGCAGATTAGAAAAGTTATTATCCCGTAACTTAATTGTTTTCATGTGTTTAGATCCCAGCTACATTGTTTTAAGTTACTTTCTTCTATATAACACCTTCTTTGTGCCTTGAATAGAGTAGATTTTGAAAAAAAACATTTGTCATCTAGAACCCTATGAAGAGAGTCTGTTCTCCAAAAGCTAAAATTTAGGAAGCTATCTCCCTTACCAGAATTATTCAATCATTCCTTTACAGTATTTACTGCAGTATCGGGTTTGGTTTGGTTTGGTTGGTTGGTTTAAAAATGCAGCTCAAACATCAGAGGTAGGTTTAATGTGTGACAGACTTACTCTCATCTCAAGAAAGCCAAAAGGTTTTTCACGCCTCTTAGGGCACATGAAATGTCTGAGGACATTTTACTGAGATTGATTTAGTGTTTGTTTGGAGCAATAGTCCAGGAAATGAAATGGCATTGCTCTTACTATTATTTACCCCTAACATTAGCTTCATGGCTGAATCTGTGTCTAATAATTTTCTAGAATAAAACATGAGATACAGCAGTTTTTAAATGGCATATAATGTGCCTTTTGCACACTGAATCTCTGGCTTAGTATATTGTAGCATAGAGAATGAATAATTTTGAGCTTATTTCCAAGTCCTTCTTTGACTCATCATAGGAAACAAAAATAAGCAATGCTCTTTAGAAGAAGGAAAAAGCATATTGACTTTCCTATCAGTTTCCAAGGACTTTAAAGCTAGATGCAAAATTATGTGTTTCAAATGGCATGAAACATAAATAGAAACGTTTTAATGGTCAAGTCATAATTTGCCTTAGTTTTAACATGTCTACGATTCAAGCTTTATTTTTATCATTACTAAGAATTTCACAAACCATGTGATTTATATTATTTTTGCAGTTATATTCTGAATGACAGAATCTTTGAAAATATTCCAAAAATTTAATCCCCAATCAATAATCACATAGTTAATAAACTTACTCGACTAGTAAACTTGTGTTGATTTTTTTCATGGCAGGATCTTAACTATAAAGCAGAATTCAGAAGCTCGTTACAAAGAAAATCGTAAGTTGGTAGACACAAAGGTCCATTTCAGAGTAGTAGCCTTTAAATACACAAGTCTAATTCCCTTGCTATACTTGCATTTATTTGTCTAAATCCATATCTATAAACTATATCCTCCCAGAAATTGTTTTCATTCAACCTCATGAAATATTATTAGCATATTCTACAAATGTATGCTATGTTAATTCTTCCTTTCTTACATGAAAGGCACACAAGAAATCGTGAGCAATTTTTTGACTTAGTGTGGCACAAGATCATGGAATCTGGTCCCATCACTTCATGGCAAATAGATGGGGAAACAGTGGCAGACTTTATTTTGGGGGGCTCTGAAATCACTGCAGATGGTGACTGCAGCCATGAAATCGAGAGACACTTACTCCTTGGAAGGAAAGTTATGACCAACCTAGATAGCATATTAAAAAGCAGAGACATTACTTTGTCAACAAAGGTCCATCTAGTCAAGGCTATGGTTTTTCCAGTAGTTATGTATGTATGTGAGAGTTGGACTGTGAAGAAAGCTAAGCACCGGAGAATTGATGTTTTTGAACTGCGGTGTTGGAGAAGACTCTTGAGAGTCCCTTGGACTGCAAGGAGATCCAACCAGTCCGTCCTAAAGGAGATCAGTCCTGAGTGTTCATTGGAATGACTGATGCTGAAGCTGAAACTCCAATACTTTGGCCACCTGATGCAAAGAGCTGACTCATTGGAAAAGACCCTGATGCTGGGAGGGATTAGGGGCAGGAGGAGAAGGGGACAACAGAGGATGAGATGGTTGGATGGCATCACTGACTCGATGGACATGAGTTTGGGTGAACTCTGGGAGTTGGTGATGGACAGGGAGGCCTGGTGTGCTGCAGTCCATGGGGTCGCAAAGAGTTGGACATGACTCAGCGACTGAACTGAACTGATAGCACAATTAAAGGATGATTAGGGCAGCTGCCAAAAAAAGATGCTCACACTATGCTGCATCTCTCTCATACTGTGACTCATTAAGAAGAGAATAGCTCAATTATGCAGGTTATTCAAAAAGTTGCCTATATGTAACACTAAAATGAAGGAAAACAGTTTTCTCACTGAATTTTTTAAAATGTCCTCCTTGGGTAGCAAAGGGCTTCCACTCCACCTGACTGTAATAATTGGATATGATTTAGACTTTATATTTAATTTTAACTATATCAACATCATAATATTTTGACAGCATTCACAAGACCAAAGCTAATCACTGAAAACAAAGATAGGAACACAAGTGACCTAACTGGAAATGAAGTTTTTTAAATTAGCTTCATTAAATTTTATAGAAGAAATGACCACAGAATACCCAAGAAAAGAAACACACAATATGAAATTCAGAGTCTTGTGAATCAGATAACGATAACTTTGCAGTAGAATGTTGTATGGGCTTTCCTGGTGGCTCAGTGGTAAAGAATCTGCCTGCTAATGTAGGACATGTGGGTTCAATCTTTGGGTTGGGAAGATCCCCTGGAGAAGGAAATGGCACACATTCCAGTATTCTTGCCTAGAAATGCCATGGACAGAGGAGTCTGGTGGGTTATGGTCCACAGAGTCACAAAAGAGTCATACATGACTAAGCAAGTAAACAACAACAGAATGTTACATGTTAAACACTCATTTGTGCTCATGGTCCGTCACTTAGCACTATGGTCAGTCGGTCTGTTAAAAAAGATTGTGGAAAAACATTCATTCATCCATATGAGCTCTTTCTTATATTTCCAACTTCTTGATACAAACAGGCATATAATATTTCCTAGCCTTTGAAGTGAAAAGAGTATCAAGAAATAAAGCTTAAAAGAACACTGCAAGAGATATGAGCAGAAGTTCATAAATCACAGGCAAGTAAGAAAGCCAATGGTATTTTCAGGTATGCCTTTTTTCAGATTGGTTCATCTTGCTATATACAATGCCAATAGCCCTTCTAAGGAAAACTGCCCTACCCAAAGCCCTTGTTGGAGAGCCAGGCCAAGACAGCCACGTGTCTTCACTCTTTCTCCAAGTCACAGTTGCTTACGCCAAAGGTGGGATGAGGTGATCCAGCCAGCTAATTGGGCAGTTTGTGGAAGAGAGCTGAAAAAAGGCTTCTCACAAATGTGCAAAGTATGTGTCTATGAAGAAGCGATAACTAGAGCAAAATAAAGCTATGAACTAGAGAAAACATCAAGACTGATGGGGAGTGGGGAAGAAAAGGCATACCAACAATGCGATCACAGCTAGACAACATCGTGTGGGATGAGGCATCAGTGTGACGATATCCATATACTTCTGAGATGAGGTCCATCAAGAGGGCCTGACCCCAGGCCCAGCTATGGTGATTTTCTGGTTCTTCTGTATTTCTTGTCCTTCCCATGGGAACTCTGTCCCTTTTTGAACGATATCTGCATCTGCCTCTCGAACAAACCAGTAAGTCTTGTTTCCATACATCCAAAAGAATCTTATTAAAACGCCTATACAAATAGCAATGCTACCAAGAACATTAGCTTTGAAGACTCTTCTCATTCTTCCTTTCCTCTCTCTCACACCAGGCATTCACTTTATTTCCTACCAAACTTCTGCAGATCCTACAACCTCCTCCTCTCAAACATCCACTGTGCTCAGTGACAAGATAGGAGACATTATTCCCCTTGGAATTATTAACAGAGACTGTTTTGCTGCTAAGCAAGCTGATGCATTTCCACTTTCCTTCCTGTATACTTTTCCCTCTTGATCTTTTTTATGTGAACTATCCATTCTTGCTCCCAGTCAACCTGATTTCCTTTTTTAAGCAAACCTTCAAGTTAACTGAGATTAAGACTAATTAATGAGCCTGCTTGATTTTCAATCTTTAGTGTCTTCTAAGGAAGTATAACTGGCATTGATATATGAAGAGGCAAATATATTAACCACCTTTATGTGCTGTTGAATCCTTTTATATTAATCACTACTCTGCCTTATGTTTTATTCATTTATGAAAATTGTTTGCATTAGCACATGTTTTCCCAATAAAATTATAAATAATGAAAGACAGAAATGCCTTATTATACCAAATAAAACCGATTGCTCCATTAACTTGTTTTTCTCCAAAACTTGGTAGTTAACAGTGATACTTAAAATACTCTAGCTCTTTTCAAAGTCATACAAATATGCACTAAAAACATTCAAAATGTTGTTGCAACATTATAAGAATTGCAAATTTGATTTGTTATTCTGAAAGCTAACTAATAGACTTCTAAGAAACATTTTTAGAATTTGTGGTTCTGAGATGAGGAAATATTTTGCAGAGAATATCATTTGGAAAGCAGGTGTGTGGGGCAGGAAAGTGCCCCATAAACTGTAAAGTGCTATAGAAATGTAAGAGACCAAGCTATATCTCTTTTTCTGGAGACATGACTGCAAAAGCACAACAACAAAGAGCCTGTGGGAGCCTAAATATTCAAGAATTCAGAAAAAAAAAAGATAATTTCCTGAGTATTCTTTTTGGAGGAAGAGAATGACTAGCATTCTCAAAATCCTATAATTTTCATGCCTTGTTACATTTAAACTGGTAACATGCAATCTGTGCTTCTTCATAAGTTCTGATTGACAGCTTAATGGAACAGTCTGGTTCTCTGCCTTTCTGGATGATAAGTGTAAATAGTGTGGTTATCGGAAGGTAATACCCTACCATTAGCGGGTCTCCCCATAGTCTTTCACATCAATGAAAGTAATCTCGATATATTTACTTGCATGAATGCTTGCCAGGAAACTCAATCAAAGTGCTGGGAAATGCATGTGTCTAGAATGGAGACTTCATTGAAGGAACACCTGGTCACTGCAATGTTCCATATTAAGTATCACAGGCATGTAACAGGGGCTTCCCCACGTTGGAAGTGTCTTCCCTAGGTAGTTTCTAGTCTGCACTATTTTACTCCTAACATCTGTTTTTATCAATTGACCTCACTCCAAATTTCTCAGGGTTAGTTTTCCATTGGCTTGGAAAACAACATGACTTCCTATTGCTGATAAAGGAGGTGAAAGAAAGTGAAAGTCACTCTGACTCTTTGCAACCCCGTGGACTATAGAGTCAATGGAATTCTCCAGGCCAGAATACTGGAGTAGGTAGCCTTTCCCTTCTCCAGGGGATCTTCCCCATCCCGGGATCGAACCCAGGTCTCCTGCATTGCAGGTGAATTCTTTACCAGCTGAGCCACAAGGGAAGCCCCAAAGAAGGTGAGACCAGGCCAAAAGAAAACAGTAACAGACCGACTTGACTGGGACCAGACCCAGATTCTTAATAGAATCCTACTGGTCTTCTCTGTAATTTCAGCATATAGCTCCTTTGGCTATTTTTCATAAATATTATTTATTTCATATATTTCATAAATGTTATTTGTGAAAATAAGTAACATTTTCATAAATGTTATTAAGTGTTACTAAAATGTTAAGGAATATTTAAACAAAAGGCAAAAGCTTCATCTTATGTGAATGGAGACACACCTTGATCCATGTTCATAATCCGGATTCAAATGGGCACAGGGAACAGTAGAGGGAACTCGACAGAGGAAGGAGTAAAATCACCATGGATGAGGACAGTGGGTCCGGCTGGGCTAAGGAATCAGAAGTGCTTTAAAGCACTGCGAGAGTTGCATTAAGTTAGTCTCACACCTCATCACCCTTTCCCTGATAAGGAGAGAATAAATTAGAATTTTAAAATTTATATTACGAAAGCTGGATATGTGAAGCAGAAGGCAGTGCATCAAAAGAGAAAGACTAGCAATCAGAGAGGAAGCTCGGAGAGCTGTTCTTTACATTTTGTGCCTGGCTTAGTCCTAATAGTTAAAATTCAAGAGCTAAAAATTCAGTCATAGACTTACATAGCTGCCCAAGCAAATGTGGAGACTTCAGAAATTATCCAGCAAACCATCAGAGCCAATTACAAATCTAATCTTTCTCTTGTACCTACTTCATCTCCTATGTAATGTTAGGGTGGGAGGAATTCTAACCACTTTGCTGACTCGGAGTCTTTCAGACAAATGCTGAATCTGCCATGTTTTCTCCATATCCATTTGCTTCTCTCTAAAATGATACCTGAGATGACAGATGACATGGGTGGTTGGAGGCAAGGACACTAGAGATGCTTATGGAATTGTTTGAGCTTTGCTGGTCTAGACTGCAGAGTGAGTGGTTGAGCTACTTCCTATACTGATGACATCTGAGGTGATATCAGACTGAGAGCATTCCAGGAAGACCTGCCACCCTCTGTCACTGCTACCACTAGTGCAAGTGTCCTCTGTACAGGAAGCTCTCCTAAAAGAGCTTGACCATTTCCTGTGTAGACCAGACCCTAGCCCAACACTCTCTATACACGAATTCAATTGTTCTCAGGCCGGGGTAGCCCCTGGGGCTTGTCAAAGATTGGACAAGCTTTAACAGCCCTTGTCCAATCTCTGCTGCATTTCTGACATCCAATCTCCATCCCAACTCCAAAGTTACTTAAGAATTTCTAAGACATTTTCATGACCAAAGGAACAGAAGGATGCTAGGAATGCTAATCTGGGTTCTTCACTCTCTTCAAGCAGTCATGGCCACTGTACTGTTACAATTGCCATTGTAATTGCCATAGGCTAGAACTGAACTACCAGTGAAATATCCCCAAATTCTAATTAAGAAAAAAAGAGACAAAATCCCCAGTGATAATCGCTTTCTTCTCTACTTTGGTGTCCAAAAGATTTCAGTCTGGATAGGATATAAAGATGCTCTTGTTTATCGGTATGCTTTCCCTGAAACTCTTCCCATAGTTTGCCAAGATGGTAAGTATGAGCTCTCTGATTTCTCTCTTCTGGCCTTGGATGGACCCTCTGTGAAGTTATTCCTATTTTCAAATATACACTTCATGGGGGGAAGAGAGGATTTTTATTCATATACTAGTCCAGTATATGAATATTAATTTGACAAATTAATAGAAGTTAAAAAATCTAAACAAGCGTTTTCTCTCATTAAATCCAGATTTTTAAAACTATTGTTTTCTGGACACTGACAATTTCCTTTCATATATGAAAAGCTAAATGCTGACATCCTCTTTATTTTTCAATCCTGATACAAAAATAATAATTCTACCTGCGAAATATAGGTGTCTCTTGAAGAGTAGGGTAGGGATTAGGCACTAAGAAATACATACAAGAAAAAAATGCATATTAATGTATTCTCTCCCCAAATTCCATTGCACTTTGCAGAAAATAAAAAGACACACCAGAGACTAGGAGGATATATTCATGAAACAAACAAGTTAAAGGACTTGTATTCAGAATTTGCTGTTCCATTGCTAGGTCATGTCTGACTCTGCAAGCCCGTGGACTGAAGCATGCCAGGCTTCCCTGTCCCTCACTATATCCCAGAATTTGCTCAAACTCATTTAGAATAAACCTTATTTATTCATAATGCTGCTGCTGCTAAGTTACTTCAGTCGTGTCCGACTCTGTGCAACCCCATAGACGGCTGCCCACCAGGCTCCCCCATCCCTGGGATTCTCCAGGCAAGAACACTGGAGTGGGTTGCCATTTTCTTGTCCAATGCATGAAAGTGAAAAGTGAAAGTGAAGCCATTCAGTCATGTCTGACTCTTAGCGACCCCATGGACTGTAGCCTACCAGGCTCCTCCATCCATGGGATTTTCCAGGCAAGATTACTGGAGTGGGTTGCCATTTCCTTCTCCATTTATTCATAATGAGCTCCTCCAATTAAAAAATAAGACCAACAACCCTATTTTTAAAGTAGACAAGACATTTGAAAATACACTTTACAAAGAAAATTGACTTCACAAGGAAGATAGGCAGATGTCCAATAAGCACATATAAATGTTTTCAGCATTACAGATCATTATCAATATGCAACTTAGACTATAGTAAAACACTACTCCTGAATTGCTAATATTGAAATTGATGCTCAATACCAAGTATTACCAGAGATCCAGAATGATTAGAATTCTCATGCCTTGCTGAGAGCATGCAATGTGGGATAGTCATCTTGAAAAACAGTTTAGCAGTTTCTTGTAAATTTAATCATATAATTATTATATTACATGCTCTATCTTCTCTCAGTTCAGTTCAGTAACTCAGTTGTGTCCTACTCTTTGTGACCCCATGAATCACTGCACGCCAGGCCTCCCTGTCCATCACCAACTCCTGGAGTTCACTCAAACTCACGTCCATTGAGTCGGTGATGCCATCCAGCCATCTCATCTTCTGTCATCCCCTTCTCCTCCTGCCCCCAATCCCTCCCAGCATCAGAGTCTTTTCCAATGAGTCAACTCTTCGCATGAAGTGACCAAAGTATTGGAGTTTCAGCTTTAGCATCAGTCCTTCCAAAGAACACCCAGGGCTGATCTCCTTCAGAATGGACTGGTTGGATCTCCTTGCAGTCCAAGGGACTCTCAAGAGTCTTCTCCAACACCACAGTTCAAAAGCATCAATTCTTCGGTGCTCAGCTTTCTTCACAGTCCAACACTGTCTTCTCTACTCTTAGGTATTTTTCAGTAATAATGAAAACATGTGTCTACATAAATACTTGCAAGAAAATAGTAGTTTTCTTATACAACCGGCAGCAACCCAAATGTCCAGGAACTTATAAACAAATAATATTATATCCAGACAATGAAATATTACTCAAAAATAAAAAGGAACAAACTACTGACACATACAACATGAAAGTGAAGTGAAAGTCACTCAGACCTGTCTGACCCTTCGTGACCCCATGGATATACAGTCCACGGAGTTCTCCAGGCTATAATACTGGAGTGGGTAGCCTTTCCCTTCTCCAGGGGATCTTCCCAACCCAGGGATCAAACCCAGGTCTCCCACATTGCAGGCAGATTCTTTACCAGCTGAGCCACCAGGAAAGCCCATACAACAATGGAAGAATCTCAAAGGAATAATGCTCTATCAAAGAAGCTCTCCATAGTCCCCCCCAGACCACGGCCAATTCCAACATGTTCTAAAGCTACACTTAACAACATTGTGCTTGTATCTCCCCTGTCGCCAAGTTATAAACATTCCTACTCACCCAACCTTTCTCTTCTAGGGCAATATGTAGCATCTTTCCATCGTCATTTAAAATCAGATTCAACAATTAGCCTCTCCCGAGTTTCCCTCGGGGCTCTTTGTTCTCCTAGTTAACCTTCACAGCACCAGACATTACAGCATAAGCATAGGATAGGCAGGCTCTGTTCTTGGCGATGCACACATAGCTCAATTCATAGTGATAATTTACATGGCTATCTCCCGTAAGAATGGGCTCCTCAGATCAAGATCTTTGTTCGTTTCATCTGTACATCCCCAGGCATCTCTTAGAGCAGTCCGTACATAGTCCCCATCCAGTAAATGTCTCTTGAATCTCCTAGATATTTTCTTTGATTAGCCAGAAAGACAGTGATATGAACCATGCAATGTATAAATAAAAACAATAAACCTGTTTGCTGGTGATTTTGTTTTTCTATACTTATCCTTGTATATAGACAATAATTGTGGAAGGTAAATATACATCTTTCTTTTAATATTAAAGATAGCACCCTTATATTACATGTTATTTCAAAATCACAGAGACATATTTTAAGTCCTTGAAACTTTCTAGGAAACAAAAGCTACTTTTAAAACTATTCTCCTTTGTTTTTGAAAAGATGAAGATATTTTTATTAAAGTATGATTGTTATATATCATATTGGTTTAAGACATATATCTCACTGATTCAATATTTATATACAGCTCAAAATAGTCACCATGATGTCTAGTTACTATCTGCAACCAAAGTTATTATAATACTAGTGCAATATTCTCTATCCTGTATATTACATCATTGTAAACTTAGTTATTTTTTAACTGGAAGTACTTAGCTCTTAATCCCCTGTTCCCTGCTTTCCCTCTGGAAACCACCATTTTGCTTTCTATTTCTATGAATCTGTTTTGCCTGTTCTTTTGTTTTTAGATTCCACATATAAGTGAAATCATAAGGTGATTGTCCTCTATCTGACTAATTTCATTTAGTGTATTGCACTGTGGGTCTTGGGCTTCCTTTGTGGCTCAGACAGCAAAAAATCTGCTGGCACTGCAGGAGATCTGGGTTCAATCCCTGGGTTGGTAAGATTCCCGTGGAGGAGGACATGGAAACCCACTCCAGTATTCTTGCCTGGAGAATTCCATGCAAGAGAAGCCTGGTGGGCTATACTTCATGGGGTTGCAAAGAGTCAGACACAATTTAGCAACTAATGTTTTTCACTTTCTCTCTAGATCTATATGTTGTCGCAAATGACAAGATTTCATTTTCTGACTGAATAACTGTCCACTGTAAATATACACCACATGTCTTATGCAGCCATCGATCTATGGACATTTTGGTTGTTTCCTTATCTTGGCTATTGTAAACAATGCTGTAAATAAATACATTGTAAATAAACATAGGGGTTGCCTATATTTTTTTTGGAGTTAATATTTCTGTGTTTTTGAAATGAATACCCAGAAGTGAAATGCTAGGTCATTTTTTAATTTTTTTGAGTAATGACCACATTGTTTTCATAGTGGCTGTACCAACTGATATCCATGGCAACAGTCCACGCGGGCTCACTTTTATCTACATCTTGTTCAATACTTGTTATTTCCTGACTTTTTGATAATCACCTTTCTGACAGATATCAGATGATAATTCTTTGTGGTTTTTATTTGCATTTTCCTGATAATTACTGATGCTGGGCATCTTTGTATATGCCTGTTGACCATATAAAAGTTTGCTGCCAAAACATCTATTCATTTACTCTGTTCATTTTTTAATCCATTATTTGTTTTTGATACCGAGTTGTATAAATTCTTCCTATACTTTAGATATTAATCCCAGATCTGCTATGTACTTTATGAATATCTTCCACTTAGTATTTTACTTTTTTGTTTTGTCCATAGTATCCTCCACTGTAGAAATGCTTTTTTAGTTTGATATAGTCCTATTTGCATATTTTTACTTTTGTTGCCCTTGTCTGAGGCTACAAAAGTAAAGAAAATATTTCTGCTTCAGATTCTCAGAGAATTTTGCTGATAATAGCCACTCAATGTGTTTATTAAATCATTCAGTTATACTAAAACCTGATTGTTTTAATCATGCTAGAAATAAATAGGTCATCTCACAGAACAAAATCTTCTGTTGTAGAGAATCACAGCTTGTGGCATTTTGCATCAAGAAATCTCATAAAAATGTTATTTTACAGGTCCTTATTTATTTAGGCCACAACTAGAATAATTCTCTCCATGAATATTTCTATGTGAGACATTTGAAAATTAATTATATGTAAGAGATTAGTGAAGGGTAGAAGGAAATTTGGGTAATTTAGATGAAGACTGAAACCCTGAAATCACTCTTAATAGTAATTTAAAATATTAACATATAAAGATAAGTGATTTTTAAATTCTACTGTAGGAAACAAAAAATAACATAACTAAACAGAATATTACGAATATAAGAAATAAATTTCTGATTATCAGGCACAAGTTGCTAGCTAAATGAATTCTGAAATTCAGAAATCTTTAAATTACTGATAATACAGATTTTTTTTTTTTTTTTTTTTTGCCATCACAGCAGAATCTAGAGTTAATTTTCATATTGTGTTTCACGTACATTTACCACTCTTCTCTAAGGCTTTGAGGCCGAACTATCCTCTCTAACCTGCATTGGCTCAGCAAGGCAATAGCAGCAAGAAGACAGTCCTTTTCCAGGTCTTGCCCTCAGTGACTATGATTCAGCTTGTGATCCTGGGCTCTACCTAGAGCCTAGACTACCCTCTATCTCCAGCTCCTTCCAGCTTTGACCTCCTACACAGTGGAGGGGCAACAGAGCACTGCTTTTACAGATCAGAGCCAGCTGACATCCTACCGAAAGATGCACCACACCTCGAGCAGGCTGCATCTTCCTGTGAGACCCTTGTTTTCCTTGAACAGGTCTGAAGCTCAGCTGCAGGATAAAGGAGTTTGCCTTGTCTTTAGCTCCTTTCTTATACTCCCCTCAACATGGAGGCAGTAACTGTCTGAGATCAATTACTTTTGACCCCCCTTGTGAACCTTTTCCCCTCTTTCACTAGTTAACTACTTTCTCCCAATACATAGTCCCTTATATTAAATGTCCCCTATTCAAATAACTGGCATAGTCAGTCACCTGAATGGAACTTGACTGAAACAGATAGTAATTGGTCCAGGTTTGCTAAAAAAAAAAAAGCTTCTACAATGTAATTCAATTTACTGATGGAATGCCAACCTGTATTGACTTAGATCTTCCTTCCTTTAACATATCTGATCTAATGAGCTACATGACCATGTTTAGTTACTAATACTTGTCTCAATAAAAACTGGAAGCAGGGAGTATCAGAGTTTTCAAAAAAGACTCTTTTCTAATTTGATTTTATTATATCATCCTCAGCATAAAGAGACTGCAAAAACACACTTGGTTTTTGCAAATGTGGCTATCATTTCCACAGCACTCCTTCTTACACTCCCACTTACCAACTATTGGTCAAATGCTTTCTTTGGAACCAACATTTGGAGTCTCTTCTTCACAGTATACATAGAAAATGATTACTTTCTGCTTGCTACCTTAGCAGAATAATTGGAACAAATACATTTTAAGACTCACTCCAAGTGGTTCATTTGCAAGTATAAGTAAGTTGTTCGATGGATTTGGAAGTGTATCTTTTGTATGGCCAACTGTTCTTTTCTTAAAGTTAGTAAAGTTTCACAACTTTGAGGTTTGTGAAAAGGGAAAACTGTAATTTTAGCAGACAGTGTTGTTCTTAGGCGTGGACAAACTTGGGTTCCTGCCCAGCCTCCCAACTGTAGGATTGAGCTGCTCCATAGCTTGCCAGGGCCTCTGTTTTCTGCTAATAGACCACAAGTTTTCTTGTGGTTTTTCTATTGTTAAGGATGATAAAAACAGATTCTTATAGAAAACTCAGTGGAAATGTACAGTGCTTATACCAGAAACACTGAAAAAAATATTCTTATTTTAGTGTTCATGGTATTTCTCTCTCTCTCTTTTTTTTCCTTTTGGCAGAAAACAGAGGCACAGGCTGGCTCGGCTGGCACCTCAGCTCAGAAAAAAAAAAGAGAGAAGAAAAATCAGAAGAAAGGAAAATCGAGGCACAGATGGCATCAAACACTCTCAAAACCTCCATGATGAAAAGTTCTGAGAATACTCAGGGATTGGGCAGCCATCCCTTTGATGAAAGGTTTTTCAAAGAGCTCTTCCTCAATTTAAGTAAAAGAAGCGGGTTGGGAAAGTCTATTACAAAAGAAAGAAAGAAAGATTTAGTCACCCAAAAGAGAAAGCACGTCATGAAAAGAATATAGGCAGTCTGAAATTCTCTGGATAATTAAGTGAAAGAGGTCAGGGACGGTCCTAGCCTAGGATGATTTTTGCCTCTTTTAGGTAGACCTTCACCAAAGCAAATATAAAAATGACAACTGTACTAGGCAATTTGATTAGATAACCTTTCCATAAAGTCTTATAAGGCATAAAGTCCACAGAAGAATATTATTATAAGCATTACTGATACCCAATTATAGAAGCCAAATTCTCATCCTCCATGCTTCTCAGATAAGTATAAGAAATGCCCCCTTTCTCTACTCAACATCCTTTTACTGTATAGAATGAAAGGGTCATTTAGTCATGTCCTGGAAAAACTTACACTAAAATTCCCAATAACTGTAAGCATCAAGCAAACAGTAAACTTTAAAACTTTACAAGCTTTTACTAAATTATTACGCATCAGTAAAATTGAGACTTGTGCTCGTGTGTGTGTGCTTAATCACATCGGTCGTGTCCAACTCTTTGTGACCCCATGGACCACAGCCCACCAGGCTCTACTGTCCATGAGATTCTCCAAGCAAGAATACGAGTGGGTGTTGCCATGCCCTCCTCCAAGGGATCTTCCCAACCCAGGGATCAAACCCATGTCTCCCGTGTCTCCTGCATTGTAGGCAAATTCTTTACCGCTGAGCCATCAGGGAAGACCAAGAAAGTCCCCCTTGTCCCACTCAACATCCTTTAATTTTATAGAATGAAAGGATCATTTAGTCATGCCTCAGAAAAACTTACACTAAAATTCTAAATAACAGCAAGCATCAAAGAAACAGCTTTTGGTAAATTATTACACATCATAAAATTGAGGCTTTCCTCCTAATAATTTACTAACTATATCACTTACAAAAATGCAATAACAGCAAGTAATATTTAATTGATGTAGAGTAGGTATGCACTTTCAGTTTTAAGAACCTTTGAAATCCATTATTTCTGAAAGTCAGAATGAAATTACAATTTTTGTACAAAAAAGTATTCCAAAGGGATTGCTTTCTCTTTAAGGAAACAGTTTTAAGAGACTGATAAGAAAACATCAAAGGACTGCTGTGACAAATGATGTTGAATGTAAGTGAATCACAGGCTCAGTGAACACATTTGATTTCTTAAAAATATTCTCTAAATTGGTACCATTTTACTCTCTGCCAAACATCCTTCATCTTAGTCTAGCACCCCAAAGTAATGTCTGCTGCTTTCATATATCGTTCTCAGGATCCAGGCCTCAGATTGTCCCTTTCCAGCCATTAGATGAGGGTTGTCTCCTAAAATCTCTATCTAAAATCACCTGCTTGGTTTCTGTTGATTCAGTATTTTGTTAAAATGCAGTGATATCCATAACATGAATCTGCATGACTAGAAGCACTTTGCTTATGAGACACTCTTTACTGTCCTGTTCTTAAGTAAAGACACTCTTTACTTTCCTGTTCCATACTGGAAATTATCTATATACATGTTCTTTACCAAGGAAACCTCAAGCACTGTGGAGGGGATGATAGAGATGTGGGGAAAGAATATATCCTTTGAGATTATAACCTAAATGTATATATGAAGGCCATGTAGGTGCCATAAATATGTTCAGAGTGTAGCTTCTAGTCCATTCCATTCAATTATTAACATATAGCATTATAAAGGACATGTAAATAGAGTGTCCTACTTATCAAAGAAGTCAGAAATCTAGACGCTTAAGTGAATTTTCCAGTTGATAATATTTACTTACTTAAAATGTCATCATGTGAAGACTGTTCATAACATTTCAAAAGACATTACACCTATGGCCATCGTTCTTTCTGAGGAAGTTGTCAATATGAAAGGCGTTTCTGTGACGAACAGTTAAAATTCTAATTTTGACTTGAGGAAGACTGGATTCTTGACAAACATAAGCCAAGAGCTCGTAACCCACAAAGTCATGGAAACTAGGTTGTCTGTGCCAACACAGTGCTACTCAGTGACAAGGCAGCTGATAGTGAATTTAACAGGCTTCTAAGTAATTCAAAAGCAAATGATTAAAAGATTCTCAGCATCACCATTATTAGAGAAATGCAAATCAAAACTACAATGAGGTATCATCTCACACCAGTCAGAATGGCCATCATCACACACACACACACACACACACACACAAATTCTACAAACAATAAATGCGGGAGAGGGTATAGAGAAAAGGGAACCCTCTTGCGCTGTTGGTGGGAATGCAAATTGACACAGCCACAATGGAGAACAGTATGGAGCATCCTTAAAAAACTAGGAATAAAACTACCGTATGGCCCAACAATCCTACTACTGGGCATATACCCTGAGGAAACCATAACTGAAAAAGGCATGTGTACCCCAACGTTCATTGCAGCACTACAGTAGCTAGGACATGGAAGCAACCTAGATGTCCATCAACAGATGGATGGATAAAGAAGTTGTGTATATACACACAATGGAATATTAGCCATAAAAAGGAACACATTTGAGTCAGTTCCAACGAGGTGGATGAGCCTAGAACCATCATACAGAGTGAAGTAAGTCAGAAAGAGAAAGTCAAATACTGTATGTTAACACATATACATGGAATGTGGAAAGATGGCACAGATGAGCCTGTCTGCAGAGATCTGGAGTGTGGACTTATGGACGTGGGGTGGGCTGGGAGAAATTGAGAGGGGACCACTGAATCATGTGCCTTGCCTTGCGTGGAGGTGGAAGGCAAGTGGAGATTTGCTGTATGATGCAGGGAGCTCAAAACTGATGTTCTGTGATAATCTGGAGGGGTGAGATGGGGTGGGAGGTGGGAGACATTCACGTACCTATGCCTGATTCATGTTGATGTATGACAGGAACTGACACAATGCTGTGGAGCAGTTATCTTCCAATTAAAAAGAAATAATTTTTAAAGATGTCTCAAAAACAAACGATTAATCAAGGTTTAAAACATTTGATAATAAATAATAATTAAGTAGCTTGTGTTTTCTTAAGCTATAGAACTTTTATATAATTATTTCCTCACACTAAATTATCCTTGCATGATGATCTCTGCCTATAGGCAGAGAAGAAAAACTAACAAACCAAAAATGATTGAAAGCTTTTGCTGGTGGTGATTTGTTTGTTCAGCATCTAAACAGACCACTTAACAGACCACATTTTCAGGCACCTGTAGGCTCACCAAGGGATATCATGAAAATGACTTTTTATCTTTACGCTTTCTTTTTCTTGTTGTTCAGTCGCTAAGTCATGTCCAACTCGTTGCAACCCCATGGACTGTAGCCAGTTTCTTTAGTGGTATCAAATGAGATAATAGGTGCGAAGGCTGAGGTGAAATAAAGAGGGTTAAATACAGAAATCATCAGAAAACTGTGTGAACACATTATCCAATATTAGGCAAGAAAATGAATTATTTAATGTCATTCTCTATTAACCCAACAGTTAAAATAGGACCAAAATATACATAAAAATGAAATAAAACAATTAGGCAACACTTTAAATGGTTCATTATTATTAATTCATTTAGTATTCATTGTAACTGTGCTGGTCATAATGAATTCATTTGATATTAATGGGAATGTTCAGTAGCAATTTCATTATAATGCAGTTTTAATTCATGTGCCATTAGAGTAAAGCAATACCAAAATTTATAGTCATTTTTTGAATACTGTACATGATCTCTAATTTCAGGAAACACTGTAACAATGGTTGTCCTTTTTAAAAATTGGGGTGAATAACCCAGATTTAAGACAAACTAGGATGTTTGCCTTGAGCTACACCAGTGATGGTAAACTTGATGGAGTTTTGTGCAATTAAAAGGTTTTATGACACTTGAAAAATGAGGGGTAATGGCTACTTCAAAATTCGTCATATGTCAATAGTTGCCAATGTTTAACTGTTTCATGCCACTAGACTTGCTAACATAGTGCCACTAATGCAGTATCAGCCCAGATATTTTGAACTCCCATCCTATGCTTTTGTGGAAAATTGAGGTAAATTAGATATTTTAGCATTTCATTGGAATAAATATTGATTTTAACCATTTCCAAATAATATTTCATTCACACTCAAAAAAGTAGATAAAAACTATATTATCTTTCATGAATAGTATTAGGTTTTCTTGAAAGATGTTGAAGACAGTCTATAGAGAACTCCTCTGTAGAACTGCAGCCATAAGGTCTTAATAAAAACCTTAACAATGGCACCAGAAATGTGCTCAGTAACATATTTACTTTTACTTTCTCTGGAGGCAGACTGTAAACCATTTTGCTAAAGCATGTATCAAAACTAATGACAACAGACAACCAAAAACCCACAGCCTAGTCAACAGGCCCTCTAAAAGTACATTTAGGCAGGCTTCGCAGGTGGCCCAGAGGTAAAAACCCACCTGGCAGTGCAGGGACTCAAGAGACAGGGGTTCTATCCCTGGGTCAGGAAGATGGCAACCCACTCCAGTGTTCTTGCCTATAAAATCTCAGGGACAGAGGGGCCTGGTGGACTATAGTCCATGGGGCCACAAACAGTCAGATGTGACTGGGCATACACACACACCTCTTGGTAATGCATAAGAAAGCAGCCTACCTCAAAACTCCTTATTTGAAATCCTATATTCTAATACATTATTCACAAGCTAGGTAGCCTAGAGGCATATTTGTATAAAGTTTGTTCTTTTATTCATTATTTTGGAAATAACTAGAATGGTTACCTTAAATTAACTGGAATAGTTATCTTAAAATGCAATAAATGACTGCTTCATGTCTCCTCCAAGCTCCAAGCCAAATTTTAAAATGTTTAGAAGTAGTTTTTATAAATTTTATTCATTTAGTTGCTTTTCTTACTATTTAAAATGATTAATTAAAAATTGACAAAAATTCATGAAAGTATAAACTAATGGCAGAAAGTTGAAAAGGAGCTAAAGAGCCTCTTGATAAGGGTGAAAGAGGAGACTGAAAAGCTGGTTTAAAATGCAGCATTCAACAAACAAAGATCATGACATCTTGTCCCATCACTTCGTGGTAAACAGAAGGGGAGAAAAGTGGAGACTATGATAGATTTTACTTCTTTGGGCTCCCAAATCACTGTGGATGGTGACTGCAGCCATGAATTTAAAAGATGCTTGCTCCTTGGAAGAAAGGCTATGATGAACCTAGACAGTATATTAAAAAGAAGAGACATCACTTTGCTGAAAAAGGTCTGTATAGTCAAAGCTGTGTTTGTTTTTTCCAGTAGTCATGTACAAATGTGAGAGCTGAACCATAAAGAAGGCTCTGCACTGAAGAATTGATGCTTTTGAATTGTGATACTGGACAAGACTCGTGAGAATCCCTTGGACTACATGGAAGTCAAGTCAATCAATCCTATAGGAAATCAACCTTGAATATTCTTTGGAAGGACTGAAGCAGAAGCTCCGATACACTGGCCACCTGATGTAAAGAGCTGACTCATTGGAAATGACTCTGATGCTGGGAAAGATTGAGGGCAGGAGGAGAAGGAGGCGATAGAGGATGAGATGGTTGGATATCATCCACTGACTCAGTCAACATGAGTTTGAGCAAATTCCGTGAAATAGTGACGGGCAGGGAAGACTGGCATGCCACAGTCCATGGGGTTGCAGAGTCAAGAATGATTTAGTGAATGAAAAACAAGTTTAACCAAAGAGATACAGTACTTTTCCTCTGAAAACTCTAAAACACTGATGAAGGAAACTGAAGATGATTGAAAGAAATGGAAATATAGAACATGCTCATGAATTGGAAGAATTAAAAGTGTTAAAATGTCCATACTACACGAAGCGATCTATGAATTTAATGCAATCCATATCAGTATTTTCACAGAAAAAAAAATCCTAAAATTTGTGTGGAACCACAAAAGATGATGAATTGCCAAAGCAATACAGTAAGTGTCCTGCTAATACTAATCTTCAAGTTGTGCACTTTCAAAGATGTGAGCATGCATTCTGTTAACATCAGGCATGAATCAAACTGCAGCTTGCTCTTTGTCTCCTATTGCTGGTGATCTTTCAGCTGTACTATCTCCCATGCCCTCACCCTCCTCCAGTCAGTAACTCTTCTTGCTTGCTCGCTTGATGCCAGTCTGTGAATGCCAGCTTTTGTACTGTACTATTATACTTGTCAAAGTACTGTACTTTAATACCAAAAATGTTTTCTCTATTTTTCATGTTTGTTTATGCATGGTTTGTGTGAAAGAACTCTAATATAAACCTATTACAGTTTATTACTATATAGCCAATTATGTTAGTTGGGTACCTAGGCTAACTTTGCTGGACTTATGAACATATTGGACTTACAAACACGCTTTCAGAATGGAACTCATTCATATGTAGGGCACTTACTGTATTGAAGGAAAAAAAAAAAGAACAAAGCTGGAAGTATTACTTCCTCAATTTCAGTCTACACAAGTAAGCTACAGTCATTGAAGCAGCAGGGTACTAGCACAAGGACTGAAATATGGATCAATGGGACAAAATAGAGAACTCAGAAATCAATGTATACACTTATGGTCAATTAATCTACAACCAAAGAAGCAAGAATATGCAATGGAGAAAGGGCAGTCCCTTCAATAAGTAATGCTGGGAAAACTGGACAGCTGCATGGAAAGGAATAACCTTTTAATACTGTCTCACACCATATACAAAAATTCAAAATGGATCAAAGACCTAAATGTATTACCTGGAACCAGAAAGCTCCTAGGAACATAAGCAGAACACACTTTGACATAAATCATAGCAGTATTTTTTGGAGGATCAATCTCCTAAGGCAAAAGAAACAAAAACAAAAATAAATAAATTAGAGCTGATTAAACTTAAAAGCTTTGCACAGGAAAGGAAACCATCAACAAAACAAAGACTGCCTACTGAATGGGAGAAAATATTTGCAAAGGATATGATCAGTAAGGAGTTGTTATCCAGAATATGTATAAACAGCTCAGACAGCTCATTGTTGAAAAGAAAACAGCCCAACTAAAAAATGAGTGGAAGACTTGAAAAGATATTTTTCCAAAGAAGATATACAGATGGTCAACAGGCACATGAAGAGATGCTTAACATCACTAATCATCAGAGAAACTAAAGTGAAAAACACAATGAGATATCACCTGACACCTGTCAAAATGGCTATCATCAAAGAGTCCACAAATAACAAATGGATAAGATGTTTTAAAAAAAGGATGTGTAGTACATTGTACACTGTACAAAGTGGTACAGCCACTATGGAAAACAGTTTAGAGCTTTCTCAAAAATCTAAAAATAGAATTACCATATGATCCAGCAATTCAACTCCTGGGCGTATATTCAGAGAAAATGAAAATACTAATTTGAAAAGATATGTGCACCCCAATGTTTATATCAGCGTTTTCGGTAATAGTCAATATATGGAAGCAACCTAAGTGTTTATCAACAGATGATTTGATAAAGACTATGTGGTATATGTACACAATGGAACATTACCCAGACCTTAAAAAGAATGAAATAATGCCATTTGCAGCAATATGGATGTACCTAGAGATTGTCATAAGGACTGAATTGTCAGAGACAGAGAAATATTGTATGGCATCCCTTATATGTGAAATCTAAAAAGAAATGATACAAATGAACTTACTTATGAGACAAAAAGAGACTCACAGACTTAGAAAATGAACTTACAATTATGGGGTAGGGAGGACGGGAAGAGGGATAGTTAGGGAGTTTGGGATGGACATGTATACACTGCTATATTTTAAATGGATAACCAGTGAGGACCTACTGTATAGCACTTAAACTCTGATCAAAGTTATGCTGCAGTCTAGATGGAAGGGGAGTCTGGATAGATGTGTAAGTATATCTAAGCCCCTTCTCTGTTTGCCTGAAACTATCGCAACATTATTAATGTTATACCCCAATACAAAATAAAAAGGTTTTTTTAAAAGAAATACAACCTCCTACATATAAAGTAAACAAGAATATATTGTACATAGAGAAAAAAATGGGCATTGTTTTTAACAAATTTAAATATAGTATAATCTATGAAAATCACCATGTGTACACATGAAACTTGAAAAATGAAGGTGAAGTCGCTTAGTCGTGTCTGACTCTTGGCGACCCCAAGGACTGTAGCCTGCCAGGCTCTTCCATCCATGGAATTTTCCAGGCAAGAATACTGAAGTGGATTGCCATTTCCTTCCTTCTACACCTGAAACTTATTGCACATCATATATGCTTCAGTATACGTCAGTAAAAACAAAAGTATCGTTGCTACTTCTGTATTTAAAAATTGAGGTAAGAGTCCTCAAAAACACGAAAATCAGATATCCTAAGGCATTTCATCACAGGACTCAGGGCAAAGAGGCTTTCAGATAGACAAAAACAGAAGAGGGCAAACATGGCTGCCATCAGAAGACTCAGTGTTTTCCCATCATCCATGTGATGCTAATGGCAGAGAGTAACTTTCTTTCTCCATTTTCACCAGTTCCGATCTTGTCTCAAATCATCTTACAAACACGTACAAACACTCATAACTTAATAGAGCTGAAACAGGACAGTTTATTCCATCTTATCTCCAGTGTCCAAACTTTTGCATCCTAGAAATGGCACCACTAATCAACCAGTTGTTTGCAACTCTACATCCAGTTAATTGCTCAAGGGAAAACAAATATATATATATGGTTGTCTTCTCATTCATTTCTTTACTTTCTTCATATCTGATATTTTATAGAACAGTAAGTACTGTCTACTCTACCAGTAGTGTTCATCCTGAGTCCCATCAATTCTTGCCATCTCAAAAGTAATCCTAGTCCAATCTATTCTGTCTCTCCTGGACTATTTCAGGAGCTTTCTTTCTGATTTCCTTCTAATGCACACTTAATTTACAAAAGCCCATTATAGCAACTATCTCTAGTGATTCTCTAAATCATAAATCAGAACATATGATGCAAATTTTAAAACCAATCAAAGCTTTCCACTTTCCATCACAATAAACTCCTTACTATGGGCTGCAAGACTGCATGATACAGTCTCAATCTGCTTCTATCTTTCTCAACTTTTCATTCCACATCCTCCATTCACATAGACTTATTAACACACATATTCTTTCCCATCTGATAACCTTTACATTTCCATTGTTCAAAAAGCTCTTCCCCTCATTTACACTAGCCCCTGGTCTTACTTCAGGTTCTCCCCCAAGAGGACTTTCTTGAATACCCAGTCTATTCCCTACCCTAATTGCCACTCTCAATTATATTAGTATTTAGAGTATTGACCTCCCTATGTTTAATGCCACCTTAAAGTCAGAGACTCAGTCTTTTGTCCAGTAGTGTATCCTCACCGCCTACAGCAACAACTGGAGATGGGTAAAACCTCAATAAAATATATTCACTGAGTGAAAAGTGACTTAGTGACTCAGGAAAATGCAAACACACTGTGAGGTATAAGGTGAAGCTATGTTTTCAGAGTATAATAGGCAGAGGGAAGGAAAGGGAATTTTAAGTTGCCAGCACATTTATTTTTTAATAAAAAGAACAATTAATTTATAAAGTTACTGGCATATAAAAGGCTTGCTTTCTAATGTCTGCCCCCTTCCTTTTTGATCAATAGCAAATCTGTGCTTGTAAAGTCACGATTCTCTGTGAGGAGAGGATTAATTGCATACATGACTATTTCACTATTGGCCCCTACTGCACCCTCTATCAACTTGCAGTGAAATATATTAGAGACAAAATAAACTGTTTTGAAGCTTCTATTGATGTTTTCTTGTCTTTTGACTTCATGGACAGGATTCTGTGATGGATTAACCTTTATGAGGTCAGTATCGGCCCCTGGTTATTGATGTTCATGCAGGACCTTCACCTTAATACCACCTCGAGAGGAAGGGTTAGTGGGAAAGTTCTCTAGACAAATCAATTACATTAGATTTGTGTCCTCCATATTCCTTTTTAAAACCTATTTTAATGACTTCATATCTTATGCACTGAGGCAGGTCATTCATTAAGTAAAGCTGTTACTTTATAACTTGAAAATTAAAGTAGCCAAAAACATCATTTATGTGAGATGCTTTGTTGTTTACATAAGTAATGAAATACACTGGCATGAAGGTGAATTAATCCCCTTGTCCCATCCCCCATAATACTTTAGCAATTAGTGAAATGAAGTCATAAATGAGTTAGAGAACAGCCAAAACTTCAATTAAGGACATCCAAATGTGATCTCTCATATAAGTTTGCAAGATGATGGCAATTTATTCAGATAAATTTTAAATAATTGCATTGTGCCTTCTCAGGGGTATAGCATTTCATTGGGATGAATGATTAGACTAAGGCAGCATTTCTCAATGTGCAGATATTTATAGGTAGGACTAGTGGGCCTCCCTGATGGTTCCAATGGTAAAGAATTTGCCTACAGTGCAGGAGACCCGAGTTTGATCCCTGGGTTGGGAAGATCCCATAGAGGAGGTCATGGAAACCCACTTTTGCCTGGAGAATCCCCATGGACAGAGGAGACTGACGGGCTGCAGTCCATGGAGTTGCAAAGAGTTGGACATGACTGAGCGACTAAGCACAGCACAACATATGGAATTCAAAGCTGAAAGTAGCACGTGGGTTCTCAACTTCAGCAGTATCGCCCAAAACGTCACCTCCAAAGAGAGGCCATCCCTGACTACCCCACATAAAGTAGATCCTCTTCATTCACTTTTCTATCCCCTTATTTGTTCTTTTTTCTCTTGTCCTTATATACCATTACATTGTTCATCTTTGGTTTTCTGTTGTCTGTCTCCTCCACTAAAGTGTAAGTCACTTTAGACAGTGACTTCAGTGTATTCACCACTCAATCCCCATGCCAAGAATCATGTCTCTATAATATAGTTGATATTTGATATATGCTTATTGATAAGTGCAGATGTTAGTCACTCAGTCTCTTGAGACCCCATGGACTATAGCCTGCCAGGCTCTTCTGTCCATGGAGGTTTCCAGGGAAGAATACTGGAGTGGGTAGCCATTCCCTTATACAAGGGATCTTCTTAACTCAGGGATAGAACCTGGGTCTCCTGCATTTCAGGCAGATTCTTCACCATTTGAGCCACTAGGGAAATCCCACTGGTAAACACATAACTAATTTATATGCGATAAATAAATAAATAACTATATATATTTCACAGGAACTAGATTCAAGACTCTGTTTCTTTTTTTTTTTTTCTAATTTTATTTTATTTTTAAACTTTACATAATTGTATTAGTTTTGCCAAATATCAAAATGAATCCGCCACAGGTATACATGTGTTCCCCATCCTGAACCCTCCTCCCTCCTCATACCATCCCTCTGGGTCGTCCCAGTGCACTAGCTCCAAGCATCCAGTATCGTGCATCGAACCTGGACTGGCAACTCGTTTCTTACATGATATTTTACATGTTTCAATGCCATTCTCCCAAATCTTCCCACCCTCTCCCTCTCCCACAGAGTCCATAAGACTGTTCTATATGTCAGTGTCTCTTTTGCTGTCTCATACACCGGGTTATTGTTACCATCTTTCTAAATTCCATATATATAAGCCTCTGTTTCTATAGAGAAGAAAGACATTTGATTTCCTATATGTGACTATGGTTTCATTGTCAAAAATACAGATAACTTAAAAGTTAAATGGGTCTGTTCTCTGAGTTCTACCAGAAAGAATAATTCAAGGTAAATTATCCTGAAATTTAAGTCAACATTTCTGTTAGAAGTCCTCTGGCATAAAGTTTAAAAGGCTGTTAAAAACTGAACAAATTCAGTACTTAGCAAACACTTTGTAGTCATTTTTTTTGGCAGAATTCCATGACAAATTACATGTTTGAATGAAGAAAAATTACATATTGAATGTCATATGTACTTTGTAGAAATTATTTTTCAATGACCTAGGTAAAGTCCCCATATTATTGAATGTCCATGATAAAAGCAACATAGAAAAGTTCTGCATTAAATACTCCCATCTGTTCATGAAATGGGACAGTTTCTGGGGATATTTTAGAAACCGCACATTAGTTTTCTCTTGGCTCATTTCCATGTGCAGTTAGACTGATTTTTCCATGTAGACATGTATCCTGATCTGGGACTTGCCAGTCCATCAGGTTCTCCTTTCCCATTCTTCTTTTTTAGTGGTATTTGGAACTGTTCACAAAGAGGAGAATCCTAGGCCTCATGCTAATTTTACCGTGAAGAAGTGCTCATGATAGAAAAATCCCATGGGGCACCTTCGGAAGGGAAAGAGTTAGGCAGTAAAACTAAATTATTTTAATAATTTAGTATTACATCTTTTTGTGCCCTATTGGTTTCTGATTATTTAATAACAACATGAGAAGAAAAAACTAGTAGAGTTCTTCACTTGTAGATAATCTTAATTAATTTTTGGTAAATAATCCCAATGGGAATGTTGATACATAATTTTGTAGGAATTTTAAAAATTCAGTCACAGTGTTATAAAAATCTTACTGCTAATAAAATGTACTTATTATCTAAATAAATTTTCTGCATGCTTACATTTAAGAATAAAATTCTTAGTGAATCATACTTATTCAAGTATGAAATAAACATGGAATAATCTATGAAATAAATGATAAAATAACCCTTTAAAGAAATTAATAACAAAGAAAATTAACCTTTACAGCCTAAGAAGGAAAGAAATTTTAAAAGATTAATATGAATTCTTATGCTTTTTTAGAGAAGCATGTTTAGTGATAATAAAGCTTTTGAAAATAAAGTATGCATATATTTTAGAGTAAAATTTTTAGAGAAAAGTGAGTGAAAATACAATTTTAGGAGAATGAGAAATGTTATAATATTTCCAACTGTTAATAAAGTTTATCTTCATATTTTTAAGTAGATGATGAAAATATCAAATTGCTAGAATAGTTATATTCTAAAGGATGTATTTAAAGAAAGGATGTAAAAAAAAATAAAATAAAGAAAGGATGTAGCCACTTTTTTAACGTCAATATTTGAAGCTTCTGGAAATTACATCCTTTTAAAATGTAAAATTTAAACTATTTAAAATTATCATGAATATTTTTATATGCCAGCTTAAAAATACACAATTATTCTTTTTAAATTCTTTTGGAAATAAGAGCAAAGTATAAACAGTTGGAAGAATATAGTCTAAGATTATATTTGGAAGCTATGATTCTGCTCTCTATAGGTAAATGTTTAAAGAAATGCCCTATGAAATTCCAAATTATATTTAGTCTAGAAATATTTTTGACATGGTTCACTTCGTCATACAAGTTACGGTTCTGTGGGGCCTTTTTCAGTGTAACTATCAAAAATATCTGAACATTTTCTGAAGTGCTGTTTTTGTTACCTTGAAAATGAATTTGTGTGTAGTTGACATAATGTGTTTTTAAACTTGCAGCAATATTAACTTACATTATGGTGATGTTTGCATTTTTAAAGTCATCTCTTCTTTTTTGGAAATGAGGGGAAAGTGATGGGATGATTAGATATAAATATAATGCAAAATGAGAATATAGATATTTTAGATTGTTAGTGCAAACTCTCCATTCCAGGGTTATGGCAACAAGATTACACAGTAGGGAGCCTCAGACTTTCCTTCCTCCTATGGAAACACTGATTTAATAACAATACTGGAACAATTATTTGAGTGATTCATCTAGAAACTAGTTAAGAGATTGCTGCATCCTGAGTGAGTGTGAAATAAGGTTCCTTGAAGCCAATAGGAAAATACATTTAATCTTTTCACCAAAATTCCTCCTCTCAGCACAGAACGCATTAACAGGAAGAATCTCCCAGTTCCTGGCTTCTCCCTGGGGAAAGAAACAGGGGACTAATCCATACAATTTTCAGGGGTGGAGGCTACTTATGAGTCCAGTTTCTGTCCTATCTGAGAACACTGAAGGGACCCAGCATAATCTTGATGCCTGAGACCCTGAGAATAAAAGGAGATTGGTGGCATTTTGTTGTTACAGAGGACTCATGATGCTACACATAAAGACTTTATAGCTCACTGGCCTTACCTTCAGGATGGTGACAAGAAGAATGTAACATGTCTTGTGTTTCTGTGTTTTGAGTTACTGATTAAGGGATTAGTTTGTCTTGAAGCACTGACAGTACCCAGCATATTCTTGATGGCTGGGGATCACTGAGGACAAAGCTAAGTTCAGCATCTTTCTGTAGTACCAGAAGACCTAAAGAATAGCAAAGAAAGGCTAGTATAGCTTGATAATTCTCCCTCAGTGGGGAAACAGAGAAAAAGGGGGCACATGTTCAACATTCTGGGGCTTCAGTGATTCTCTCTGAGGGTCTATTTTTGTCTAACCTGTCTCTGAGCATGGCTGTGACTTGCCATAACCTAGATACCTAGAGGGGGCTTCCCAGGTGGCATTAGTGGTAAAGAATCCACCTGCCAATACAGGAGACACAAATGACCTAGGTTCAATCCCTGGGTCAGGAAGATACCCTGGAGAAGGGAATGGCTACCACTCCAGTATTCTTGCCTGGAGAATTCCATCGACAGAGGAACCTGGTGGGCTACAGTCCATGGGGTTGCAAAGAGTCAGACACGACTGAGCAAATGAGCACACAGACAGATACCTAGAGACTGCTGAGAAAATAGCTGGCAACATGATTCTTTAGATGATCCCCAATATGCTGGCAGACAGCAAAAGAAGAGATTATGAGGTCTTCAATGGACAAAAACAAAACAAAACAAAATAAAAAAAACTGGAAAATCTCTTTAATTAGAAATCTATATACACAAGTCAAGAAAAAGAACATCATATAACAGTTTTGAAAAATACCCCAAATTTTTAGATGGGATGATTGGTTCAGGTCTTTCTCTATTTGAAATTAGTCAATAAATAGGAAGAGATTTTATTTCTTTCACAAATGAGGGTATCATAATAAGAAGTTACAAAGAACATGAAGAAATAGGGAAATAAGGTCCATTAAAATAAATATGGAATTTGACCCTAAAGGACGTTTGTGAATTACTTATTTTTTAAAAAATAACTCTTAAAAAAAGGTTCAAAGAAATGAGTTCAGGAAAATGATACAAGAGCAAAGCTAGAATTTCAATAGATAGAATATGTTAAAAAGAAAAAGGACCAAGAAACTTTGAAGCTGAAAAATACAGTTTCTGAATTGAAAAATTCACTTGAGAGGTTTAACAGCAGACGTGATCAAGCAAAATAAAGAATCAATAGACTTTTATAATATTCATTTGAAATTTTGAAGAGGAAAAACAACAAAAAAAGAAAACCTAAGGATTTATGGGACACCATTAAGAATGTCACTACCCACTTTATAGTCCTAAAACAAAAGGAGAGAGAGAGAAAAGGACAGAAAGTTTATTTTTTTAAATGGCTGAAAACTTTCCAAAATTGGAGAAGAAAATGGGCATTCAGATTCAAGAAGCCCTATATAAACAAGTAAGAGAAACCAGTGAAGTCTGCACCAAGACATATTACAATCAAATTATCAAAATAACAAAAAAATATATAAAAAAGAAGAATTTTCACAAGAGAAAAGAAACAACAAATAAAAGGGAAGCCCCTTAAGATTATAACTGACTTTCTCAGCAGAAAGGAATGAGATGATATATTCTAAGTGCTGAAAAATACTGCCAACCAAGAATATTATATCTAGTAAAACTTCAAAAATAAAGAAACAAAGACTTTTGCAGGTGAACAAAAAGCTGAGGGAGTTCATACCAGTTGACTTCTCTCACATGAATTGTAAAGTAGGGCTCTTCAAATTGAAATAAGTAACACTAAAGAGCAGCACACAGAAGCAAATGAAAACATAAAGTTCACTGCTAAATATAAATTTATAGACAGGCACAGAACACTGTACTTCTATAATAATGATGTGTAATTATCTTTCTATTTTGCTGCTGCTGCTGCTGCTGAGTCACTTCAGTCGTGTCCAACTCTGTGCAATACCAGAGACGGCAGCCCACCAGGCTCCACCGTCCCTGGGATTCTCCAGGCAAGAACACTGGAGTGGGTTGCCATTGCCTTCTCCAATGCATGAAAGTGAAAAGTGAAAGTGAAGTCGTTCAGTCGTGTCTGACTCTTCGCAACCCCATGGACTTAAGCCCACCAGGTTCCTCCATCCATGGGATTTTCCAGGCAAAAGTACTGGAGTGGGGTGCCATTGCCTTCTCCACTTTCTATGTTATAGAAGTTAAAAGACAAATGCAAACATAACTATACCTATAAACATAAATGTGTTACTATTACAAAAAATGCAATCGATACCATTAAAAATATAATGTGTTTGTGGGTTCAGAAGTGGGGAGTAAAAGTATAGAGTTGATGTAGATATTTAAATTTTTATCACCTTAAACTAGATTATTATACCAAAAGATGTTTTATGTAAACCCTGTGATAACCATAAAGAAAATATAAAATGAGAAAGGAACTAACACCTGTCACTACAAAAAAAAAAAAATGTAAAATAGCACATGTATACCTGTGATGGATTCATTTTGATATTTGGCAAAACTAATACAATTATGTAAAGTTTAAAAATAAAATAAGATAAAATAAAAAAAAAAAAAAAGAAACAAAGGTGGCAAAAGCAAAAAAGAACAGAAGAGCTACAAAATAAACACAAATCAGTGAACAGAATGGCAATAGTGAGTCCTTCCCTATCAAAAATTAATTTAAATGTAAATAGATTAATCTCCATATTAAAAACATACAACAAAGCTACATGAATTTAAAAAAAAATGATCCAACGATGTGTTCTCTACAAGAGACTGTCTTTAGATTTAAGGACCTATGTAATGCTGAAATTGAAACAGATGGAAAGAGATATGTCATGTAAGTGGGAAACAGAATAGTACCGGGTAGCCATATATACATCAGTCAACTGGAGAAAGAGATGGCACCCCACTCCAGTACTCTTGCCTGGAAAATCCTATGGACGGAGGAGCTTGTAAGGCTCCCGTCCACAGGGTCGCAAAGAGTCGGACACGAGTGAGTCCTTCCCTATCAATAATTAATTTAAATGTAAATATCAGTCAAAACAGACTTTAAATCAAAAACTGTCACATGAGACAAAAGCATCATATAATGATAAAAAGAGCAATTTATCAGAACAATATAATGATTATAAATGTAAATGCACTGATCAGAGCACGCACGCATGCTAAGTTGCTTCAGTTGTGTCCGACTCTGTGCAACCCTATGGACAGCAGCCCACCAGGCTTCTCTGTCCATGGGATTCTCTAGGCAAGAATACTGGAGTGGGTTGCCATTTCCTTCTCCACTGATCAGAGCATCTAAATATATAAAGCAACATTGATGAACTGCAGGAAGAAATAAACATTAACACAATAATTGTAGAAATTGCAATACTCCACTTTCAATAATGAATAGAACATCCATACAGAAGACCAATAAGAAAATAAACTTCAAACACTATCAAGCATGTTATGCTATGCTAAGTCACTTCAGTCATGTCAGACTCTGTGTGACCCCATAGATGGCAGCTACCAGGCTCCCCCGTCCCTGGGATTCTCCAGGCAAGAACACTGGAGTGGGTTGCCATTTCCTTCTCCAATGCATGAAAGTGAAAAGTGAAAGCGAAGTCGCTCAGTCGTGTCCGACTCTTCTCGACCCCATGGACTGCAGCCTACCAGGCTCCTCCATCCATGGAATTTTCCAGGCAAAAGTACTGGAGTGGGGTGCCATTTCCTTCTCTGACTATCAAGCATCTATACCTACAAATATACACAGAGTGTTGTATACAACATAAATAGAATACATCATCTTCTCAGGTACATATGGAATAGACCAGAATAGATCATGTTAAATTACAAAACAAATATTAATATATTTAAGACTGAAATTATACCAAATATGTTTTTCAGTTACAAAGGAATGAAACCGGTAATCAAGAGAAAGAAAAATGAAAATTTTATGAAAATGTGGAAATTAGACAACACACACTTGAACAACCAGTAAGTCAGAGAATAAATCAAAAAGAATATTAAAAATATCTAGAGACAAAAATGGAGAGGGCAATGACACCCCACTCCAGTACTCTTGCCTGGAAAATCCCATGGATGGAGGAGCCTGGTAGGCTACAGTCCATGGGGTCGCTAAGAGTCAGACACGACTGAGCAACTTCATTTTCACTTTTCACTTTCATGCATTGGAGAAGGCAATGGCAACCCACCCCAGTGTTCTTGCCTGGAGAATCCCAGGGACCCGGGAGCCTGGTGGGCTGCCGTCTATGGGGTCACACAGAGTTGGACACGACTGACGTGACTTAGCAGCAGAGACAAAAATGAAAACATATCAAAATATTTGTGATATAGCAAAGCAATACTAAGGGGAAATTTCATTGCAAAATATCTACATTAAAAAGAAAAAAATTAAATAAACAACTTAATTCTACACAATGAACCAGAAAAAGAACAAGCCAAGATCAAAGTTAGCAGAAGAAAGGAAATAATAAAGATTGGAGCAGAAGTAGACAAAACAGAAAATCAAGAAAAATAGCAATAAAGCTGAGGTTGTTTTTTAAGATCAAAAAAATTAACAAACCTTTAACTAGACTAAGGGGGAAAAAAAGAAAGAAGACTCAACTAAATTAAATCTAACATCAGAAATGAAGAATAAGGCATTGCAACTGTGATGCCACAGAAATAAAAAGGATAAGAGATTACTATAAAAATTACATGCCAGGAAATTAGTTAACCTAGAAAAAAAATGGATAAATTTCAAGAACCATAAAATCTATACATATGTAATCATAAAAAAATAGAAAATGTGAGCAGATTAATAAAGAGTAAGGAAACTGAATAAGTAACAACCTTCCGGAAAACAAAATCCAGAGGCTGCCTTCCCTGATGAATTCTACCAAACATTTAAAGAATAATAAATGCATATTCTATTCAAAGTCTTCCCAAAATGTATAGAGGAAGGAACAAATCCAAACATATTTGTGCAGTCAGCATTAGTCTGACACCATAGCCATTAAAAGACACTACAAGAAAAAAAAAAAAGGTTATAGACGAATATCTCAGATGAACATAGATGTAGACATCCTCCACAAAATATCAGCAAACCAAATTAAACAGCAAATTAAAAGATCACACAACATGATCAAGTTGAATTTATCCCTGTGATACTAGAATGGTTTAATACATGCAAATCAGTCTACATGATACAATAAATTAACAGAATAAAGAATAAATAATCATCTCAATATATGAAAAAGTTGAAACAAAAATAAAAAACCTATCATGATAAAATATCTCAACAGTAGGAATAAAAAGGAAGTACGTCAACATAATTAAGGCCATATATGAGTAGCACACTGCTAATATAATCAATGGTGAAAAACTGAAAGCTTTCCCTCTAAGATCAGAAACAAGACAGGGCTCTCATCTTGGTGCTCTATGATGACCTAGATGAGTGGGATGGGGAGGGATGTTTAACAAAGACGGATATGTGTATTAACCTAATATATATAGTTGATTTACTTCACTGTACAGCAGAAACTAACACAGCATTATAAAGTCATCATACTCCAATTAAAAAAGAAAAGAAATAAGGCATGGATGACCACTCTTGCAAATTATATTTAATATAGTAATAGAAGTCCTAGACAGAGCAGTTGGGCAGTAAAAAGAAAAGTTATCCAAATCAGAAATAAAAAATTAAACTTATTTCTAATGTTCGACATTAGAAATCTATGACAAGATATTTTTATAGAGGAGACCTAAAGATTCTACCAAAAAAAAAGCCTATTAGAATTAACAGCAACAACAAAAAAAATTCATTGACAGTTCAGGATATAAAATCAAAATGCAAAAATCAATTTTGTTTCTATACATTAGCAATTAACTATCCAAAAAGGAAATTAAGAAAATAATTGCATTTATAATAGCATGGTATGAAATACAATACTTAGGAATAAATTCAGCCAAGAAGGTATAAACCTTGTATGTTTAACATTACATAGCATTGCTGGAAGAAGTTAAAGAAGAGCTGAATAAAGGAAGACATCCTGTGTTTTTCGAGTATTAGAGTTAATGTTAAAATGTCTGTACTAAATTCCATATATATGTGTTAGTATACTGTATTGGTGTTTTTCTTTCTGGCTTACTTCACTCTGTATAATAGGCTCCAGTTTCATCCACCTCATTAGAACTGATTCAAATGTATTCTTTTTAATGGCTGAGTAATACTCCATTGTGTATATGTACCACAGCGTTCTTATCCATTCATCTGCTGATGGGCATCTAGGTTGCTTCCATGTCCTGGCTATTATAAACAGTGCTGCGATGAACATTGGGGTACACGTGTCTCTTTCAATTCTGGTTTCCTCAGTGTGTATGCCCAGCAGTGGGATTGCTGGGTTAGGGGCTGGTGCACTGAGATGACCCAGAGGGATGGTACAGGGAGGGAGGAGGGTTCAGGATGGGGAACATGTATATGCCCGTGGTGGATTCATGTTGATATATGGCAAAACCAATACAATATTGTAAAGTTAAAAAATAAAATTAAATTTAAAAAAAAGAAAAAAAAATGTCTGTACTAACCAGAATAATACACAAATTCAATGCAGTCCCTCTCCAAATTTCCTTGTCATTTTAGAGAAATGGAAAAAAAATCCTAAAATCCATATGAAACTGAAAGGACCCAGAAAGGCCAAAATAATCTTGAAAAAGAACAACAAAGCTGGAGGTTTTCACTTCTTAATTTAAAAGCATATGATGAAGCTATACCAATCAAAGAATTATGGTACTAGATAAAGATATACACCAACAGAACACAACAGAGAGCCCAGAAATAAATCCATACATATGCAGAAGGTTGATCTCTGACAAGTGTGCCATGAATAAACACTGGAGAAAGGAGAGTCTCTTCAACAAGTGCTGATGAGAAAACTAGATATCTACATGTGAAAGAATGAAATTGTACCATAATCACACACAAAAATAAACTCAAAATAGATGAAATACTTAAATGTAAAACTCAAAATTGTAAAACTCTTAGAATAAAACATAGGCGAGAACAATGATAATGACATTCTTTTGAGCAATGATTTCTTGGATATGACAACAAACACCAGTTTAGAAAGGAAAAATTTCTAGTAGTAATTAATTTACAAACTTAAAAATTTCTGTGTCCAAAATATATGGATAGTTCACACAGCTTAATGTCAAAAAACAACAACCACCAAAATGGGCGGAAGATCTAAATAGACATTTCTCCAAAGAAGACATACAGATGGCCAAAAGGCACGTGAAAAATATGCTTGACAATGCTAATAGTTAGAGAAACACAAATCAAAACTAAAATGAAGTATCACCTCACACCAAGCAGAATGGCCGTCATCGAAACTGAAAATGCTGGAAAGACTGTAGGGAAAAAGGAGCCCCTCTACACTGTTGTGGGAATATAAACTGTTACCGCCACAGTGGAGAACAATATGGAGGTTCTGTAAAAAGCTGAAAATAGACCTACTATATGATCTTGCAACCCCACTCCTGGGTATATAACCAGAGAAGCCATAGTTCTAAAACATACATGCACCCTGATGTTCACTGCAGCACTCTACAATAGCCAAGACACGGAAGCAACCTAAATGTCCATCAAATACGAATGGGTAAGGAAGCTGTGATGCATGTATATAATGGAATATTAGCCATAAAAAGCAATGAAATAAGGCCATTTGCTGCAACATGAACAGATCTAGACATTATCATATTTAGTGAACTCAGACAAAGACAAACATGATATGGTATCACTTATCTACGGAATCTAAAAAATGATCCCAATTAACTTATTTACAAAACAGAAATAGAGACATAGAAAATAAACTTATGGTTACTAAAGGGGAATAAGGAAGTGAGAGTAGAGAGATAAATTGAGTTTGGTATGAACATATACACAGTGCTATGTATAAAATGTATACACACACACACACACACAACTGAATAAAAAGAAACAAAATCTTCTGCAGAGAAAAATAATCCGAGTGAAAAGCATGCCATGGAGCCATTATCTGATAAGAGATTATTATTCAAAAACTATAAGAAAACAATACAACTTACTAGCAAAAGACACCCTGATTTTAAAAATATTCAAATGACTTGAACACACAATTCTTCAAAGAAAACAAGCGAGTGGCACACAGGTGTATAAAAAATATGCTTTGCATCACTAATTGTCACAGAAGTGCAAATCAAAACCACAATGAGATATTATCTCACACTTGTTAGAATAACTAGTATATATTTTTAAGAAAACAGAAAACAAGTGTTAAATTGGATGTGGAAAATTGGAATCCATTGTGCACCATTGGTCGTTATGTAAAATGGTGTCACTGCTATGGAAAACAGAAACGAGGTTTTAAAACAAAATAAAATAGAATTACCATATGATTCAATAATCCTTCTTCTGAACATTAGTCTAAAATAATTAACGTAAGGATCTCCAAGAAATATTTGCAGTCCCACGTTCATTGAAGTATTATTCACAGAAGCAGAATTAAGTGGACAGAATCTAAATGTCAACTGATTGGTGAATGGATTGCAGAAATGTGGTTATACATACAGTGGAGTATTATTAAGCCATATACAAAAATAAATGCTATAATATGCTGCAACATGGATGAACCTTGAGGGCATTATGCTCAATGAAATAAGTCACTGACAAACGGATAAATATTCCATGATTCTGCTTATAATTAGGTATCTGAAATAGTCAAACTCCTCAAAGCTGAAAAAAGAATGGGGGTTGCTTGGCTGGTGGGAGGAGGGGAGGTGGGAATTGTCAAATGGATATAAAGTTTCAGTTACACAACATGAAAAAATTTGAGATCTACTCTAAAAAATTGTGCTTATAGTTAACAATTCTGTATTGTACATTTACAAATGAACTGAGAGTAGTTTGCATTATATGTGTTTTGTAGCACAATTATAAACAGAGAAAAAAGAACATCTCTCTATGCCTTCCAGACACACTGAGGAACACTGGATGCCATTTAAAGGGAGAGGATCTCATTGCAAAATGTGCTTTACATACACTCACTTCATAACCCTCTCACAGTGAAGGCTGAAGTCAGGAGGAAAACGAGGTAGGATAAATCTCCAGGATTTTCCGGGCTTTCTGCTAACTCTTGAAGGCACTTAAGTAACTGCTTACTTTGAAAGTTTAGTAATAGCGAATTTCTGTAATTATTCAAGCTGGATTTAGAAAAGGCAGAGGAACCAGAGATCAAATTGCCAACATCCACTGGATCATAGGAAAAGCAAGAGAATTCCAGAAAAATATCTACTTATGCTTTATTGACTATGCCCCGAGACTTTAACTGTATAGATCACACCAAACTGTGGAAATTCTTAAAGAGATGGGAATATCAGACCACCTGACCTGCCTCCTGAGAAATCTGTATGCAGGTCAAGAAGCAACAGTTAGAATTGGACATGTAACAACAGACTGGTTCCAAATTGGGAAAGGAGTATGTCAAGACTTTATACTGTCACCCCGCTTATTTAATGTATATGCAGAGTACATCATGTGAAATGCCAGCCTAGATGAAGCACAAGCTGGAATTAAGATTGCTGGGAGAAATATCAATAACTTCAGATATTCAGATGACACCACTCTCATGGCAGAAAGCAAAGAAGAACTAAAGAGCCTCTTGATGAAAGTGAAAGAAGAGAGTGAAAAAGTTGGCTTAAAACTCAACATTCAGAAAACTAAGATCATGGCATCCAGTTCCATCACTTCATGGCAAATAGATGGGGAAACAATGGAAGCAGTGACAGACTTTATTTTGGGGGGCTCCAAAATCACTGCAGATGGCGATTGCAGCCATGAAATTAAAAGACACTTGCTCCTTGGAAGAAAACTATGACCAACTTAGACAGCATATTAAAAAGCAGAGATGGTACTTTGCCGACAAAAGTCCATCTAATCAAAGCTATGGTTTTTCCAGTAGTCATGTATGGATGTGAGAGTCGGACTATAAAGAAAGCTGAGTGCCAAAAAATTGATGCTTTTGAACTGCGGTGTTGGAGAAAACTCTTGAGACTCCCTTGGACTGCAAAGAAATCAAACCAGTCCATCCTAAGGAAATCAGTCCTGAGTGTTCATTGGAAGGACTGATGCCAAAGCTGAAGCTCCAATACTTTGGCCACCTCATGCATACAACAGACTCATTGGAAAAGAACCTGATGCTGGCAAAGACTTAAGGTGGGAGAAGAGGATGACAGAGGATGAAATGGTTGGATGCCATCACTGACTCAATGGACATGAGTTTGGGTAAACTCCGGGAGTTGGTGATGGACAGGGAGGCCTGGTGTGCTGCAGTCCATGGGGTTGCAAAGAGTCAGACACGACTGAGCGACTAAACTGAACCACACCCCTTGTCACTCAAGCTCCAGACAAACTGGCCATTTTTTAGTTCAAAGTGCAACTTCTGGTCTTAAGATAGTTATGTGTAGTCCTTTTGCCTGGAATGCTCAAGCCCCATTCCTAGCTTCTGCTTCTTCCTCTGGTATGGTCTCAGGTTTATTTTTAAAGCAACAGTCTAGACTATCCACTCTGCATCATCTTTCCTGTTACTTTTATTTTACTTTGTTGTTTCCCTAATCGCAATTTATAGTTACATATGTGTTTATTAATGTATTGATTTCTATTACCTTAACCAGGCTGTAACCTTCACAAAGGTTAGATACAGATTACTTTTTGTTGTTGTTTCTTTTCCATCTCAGCATGTGAAATAAAGCAGCATTTCTTAAGCTTCAATGTGCATAAAAATTTACTGGCCTCTTTTTTTTTTCAGCTTTAATAGGTGTGAAAGTGAAAGTGAAGTCACTCAGTCGTGTCCGACTCCTTGCGATTCCATGGACTGTAGCCCACCAGGCTCCTCAGTCCATGGAATTCTCCATGCAAGAGTACTGGACTGGGTTGCCATTTCCTTCTCCAGGGGATCTTCCCAACCCAGGGATCGAACCCGGGGCTCCCGCATTGCAGGCAGATGCTTTATTGTCTGAGCCACAGGGAAGCCCTTAATAGGTATAATTGACAAAAAAAAATGTGTAAGATATTTAGAATATACATTGTGATGATTTTATATATATATATATATATATATATAAAACAACATCTAGTATATTAACATATCCATCACCTTACATCGTTTTATGTATTTATTTTTTTTCACACTTTAAACTTTTTATTTTGTGTTGGCATATAGCCGATTAACAATGTTGTGGTAGCTTCAGGTAAACAGCAACAGGACTCCACCATGCGTATACAAATGTGGCTGAGTCCATTCTCCCCCTAATCCCCCTCCCATCCAGGCTGGCACATAGCATTGAGTAGAGTTCCAAGTGCTATACAAAATTTCCTTATTGGTTATCCATTTTGAATACAGAAGCATCACCTTACATATTTATCCTTCTGTTTGTTCGGATTTGGTGAAAACGTGTAAGTTCTACTCTCAACAAATTTCAGTTATACAATACAGTGTTATCAATGATGCTCATTTCATTCTACAGCTGAAAGAACTCTGAGCTCTTGTCATAGAGCATATTCTGACTAGGTAGGTCTAGGGTAAGGTCTCAGTTTCTCACAAGCTCCAAGCAAATACATGGTGATCTGCTGTTCAAAGGACCACAAATTGAGTAGCAGAAATCTAGCACATCTAAATGATTAAATAAATAGATCTTGACTCAATTGTTGAGTATCACCTAAGTGACAGTGAATAAATGAGGGAAAAAAGATAACCTCAACCATTTTCTAACCTTAAAAGTATAATCAAGAAAGTTGATGGCTTTAATTATCACAACTTTTACTAGTATTTCATTTGTAACAAAATCACAGCCAAGATTTTTTTCTGTTAATAGCTCAGATATTATATAGCTTCCAAGTGGCAATATTATAAATACTTAGGTCAACAAATGACTCAGTGGAAGTTATTTTTATAGTATCTTGAATAGAGAAGCAACATGGGAACTATATACTGTTAGTGTTGCTCTCTGAAATCAAGCCATTTATTGACTGTTCTAAATTTTGGCAACAACTAAAATTTAACTTTGAAATTCTAAAGGGTTAATTCCTTACTTAGTATCACAATAAAATGGTTTTTCAAAATAAAAATTTCCTATTTTGATTTAATCAATGTTTACTGGATGAATAAATGATTAAGTACCTCTTTTGTGCCAGAAAATGTTAGTGGTGCACTGGGACGACCCAGAGGGATGGTATGGGGAGGGAGGAGGGAGGAGGGTTCAGGATGGGGAACACATGTATACCTGTGGTGGATTCATTTTGATATTTGGCAAAACTAATACAATTATGTAAAGTTTAAAAATAAAATAAAATTTAAAAATATATATATATGGATTAATAGAACATAGTTTGTAACTTTCATTAGATTTCACAGTCAAAAGAGGGGAAGCATAACATAATTTAATTGAAACCTTTTACAGCGGTATGAATAAAGTATCCTGGGAGAGACAGGAAAAGAATTTACCTATGACTTGAGAGGTCAAGAGCTTGTGAAAGAAATTACATTTAACTTGAGTTTTTAAGAATGACTCAGAGTCATTTTTAAGAATGACGGTTAAGAATGACTCAGAGTCATTCTTAAAAATGACTAGACAAGGTTATGGAAATGCCATGACACAGAGGAAAAAAAAAATGTATTGAAACAGAAAACAAGGCCACAGAGACCAAAGGGCACTGGGAAAGTAAAGAGCCTGGGGACTGCAGGAGCAGGGTTATTGAAAAGATTGGTAAATCTCAGACCACAAAGAATATTTTGGTTCACATGAACGCTTTTGAACGTTTTCTTGCAAGTTAGCACTTTTCAACATATGTTTCTGCATGGCACCTATGACAGATGATATTTATGTACAAGACTCAGTGCCATGGGCAGAACCAAGGTTAGTGTAATTCCTTGTACTCCATCTATGTGGATCCTTTACTATGTAACATAAGAAATCATGTCCAAAAATAAGTCAAAATGTAGAACTGCCACAATTTTTATTCTCCACAAGTTGATTTACTGAAGTAAACTATTCACTAAAATTTTCATACTATACATGTGAACCTAACACATCATCCTGTCAGTGTACCATTAAAACCATGGTGCTCTAAATTGCTGCCGTGTTGAAAATAAGGCTCCACTAAAGATTTTAGGTAAGTTTGTGCATGATTACATTATTGTAAAGAAAGGACACCATGGTGGTAGTGAGGAAAATGAACTGGTGAGTAACAGGAGTGGAATGAGGACCATCATTCAGCAGTCGTCAACATCCATCAGACACATTTCGCTAGAGTGACATGACAGATATCAGAAATTAGCCGGTTCAGTTCTTATTTCTAATTACTTTCTTTTTTCCTAAATCCACCATAGTGGATAATAAAAATAATACCCACTGAACCTGCTTTTCTAGCAGTGAGTGCTAGACATGTGACAGTCTAGGCCAGTAATATGTAAACATTAGTCTGTGCAAGACTTCTAGGAGGGCTTTCATCGTTAAATGGACATTCTGTCCGTGTTTCCTTTAACCCATTCTTTCTGTCTTGAATAAGGAGGTGATCCCTGAAATGGCCTAATAACTGTGTGTCCATAATATCCAAGATAATTGCTGAGAGCTGAGGTTCTTGAGTAGCTTATAGAAGCTCTCTTCCAAGATTCTTATGTTAAAAACAAAATGCAAACACCTGTTTAAGTCATCGCATGTTCAGTTCTTTGTTCCCTACACATCGTTGTTGTTTGGTCACTAAGTCACATCCAATGCTTTTGCAACCCCATGGACTATAGCCTGCCAGGGTCCTCTGTCCATGGGATTTCCCAGGCAAATATCAGTGTGGGTTGCCATTATCTTCTCCAGGGAATCTTTTTGACCCAGGGATTGAACCTTTGTCTCCTGCACTGCATGCAGATTGTTTACTTCTGAGCCACTGGGGAAGCCCCTCCCTACATATAATGGTAGATATTTCTTTATGATATATTTATGAATATCCAAGTGAGACTTTTCCAAAACTGTATGTGTGGGTGTTTAGTGTGTTCCTTTTCTATCCCAGTGAGACATCTTTTATTATAAATACTGCTTTAACAACCCACTTTACTGATGGGAGCATGTTATAACTTTCAGTATTCATGTGGCAGGGAGGTAAAAAGCTCAGAAATCATCTGTTGCAAGGTTTTTAGAATAGGTCAGGTAAAATGGAAAAGGGCAGCTATGCAACAGTCACAGTGAGGATGTAAAGAAGGGAAATGAAGAAGAGCAATAATTAGAGGAATAAAAGACATACAATACCGGCTTTGGAAATTATAAAGTATCTATGTGATATTAATAATGGTGTTTAGTAATCCTTGGGGAATAAAATTCCAAAGCTCATGAGAGATATCAGACATTCATATGCTGACATGAAAATCTTTACCATTTAAATCAGGTCAGTCAAGCTTATTGTCCAAATAGTCCAAATAACTTCCAAATGAATCTATAGTTAAGTTTTAGCACATTTAAAAAAATAGGTTAACACTTATGGATGCTCATGTACTAGTAAAGAATTTTAGAACTGGGTGCAAATATGAAAAAGTTCAGTTCACTTGTGATGTACCCAAGACCTACAATAAAATGGGAATGGTTTTACTAATTTATTGGTAAAAGAGACACTGTATGTTCTTACCAGTAGTGATCTATGAGACATGTAAACTAGGTTCATACATGTATTCACATATCTTTAAAAAAATAAGCTTATAGTACACAGTAGATATAAATAGTAATCAAATAATATAAAATTGCAACTATGATAATCATGGAGGAGGTGATTTAGGAATATTGTGCTTTGAAATGAGAGCCTATTTTAAGTAATTTGAACTTGGAAGGAAATGAGATATAATAATAACAAATTGGTCAAGTTCTGAAAGAAAGTTAAGAGTTAAACTGGGGAGGGTATGGAGAGTTCCAGGCATAGAAGACATACTTGCAGATACCTTGGAGTGGGAGGAAACATGGAAAGAAGAGAAATACAGAAAGCCACCAGGACTCTCATGAAGTTAAGGCTAGAGAAGTTAGTATGGCTGAGGATCTTGTGGGGCAGTTAGAGATTTTCTTATGATGTTGGGAAAACTATTGAACATTTATAAGGATGATACAGTGGATTAGGTAATAATGATTGAATTCCCTTACAGTCTTAATTTGTAAAAACAATAAACAAACTATATCAAAGCAATATTAAAAACTACTATTTGTAAACTACATAAAATTACTTGGGAAAAGATTATAAATAGGAAGAAAACATTATTTATATTAATGATCATATTGATAAGTCATGAGAATGAATTAAGGATAAAAAGTTTGTTGCTAGTAATATTAAAGAGTCAAAATAATTTGCACCTAGATTCTCTTCCATGCTTAAACATGGGTAAGTTTTGGGTGGGGGGGGCAACCTAAACTTTGCAGGAACTAAAATGTCATGCATGTACACTAGGGTACTAATTCTAATGCAATGCCCATCACTTCTATCATTTTCCTTTTTTCAGGGGTCTATGAGGTCCCTTTACATGTACATCAAAACAACAGTTAAATATATTATATGAAAAAAATCTGATTTCTGCAAAATTGTTGATTCTGCTAGCCAGTTATTCTATAAGCAAATAATGACAATTTTTTTTTTCTCTCAGTTCATGTTTTCTCACACTGGATAGAGCAATCCTGACCACTGTTCTAATAATGGTGTTCGAGGACTTAATTTCCTACTCTGGTAAAGGGGAATACATAACAAATTGCACTTCATTGTAATACTAGCTGCTACTTTCCAGTATATACTCAAGTTAAGTATGTATGACCAAGTTAAGAATGCATGTCCTATGCTGAGCTAAGATTTTGGATCAAGAATGAATTTTAATTTTATAAAATGTCTTTTGCATGTGTATCCAGCTGATCATTTGATTTTTCTCTGAGACCTTTTGATGAGATAAATTCTATTGATAAATTTCCTATTATTGAGCCTGGAATAAAACTTAAATAAGTAAAACAGAATGAAAAAGGGTAACAGAAAAGACATCCAGATCCAGTTGAAATGAGGAATTAAAATTATCACACCAACATATCTAAATATACGATCAGAGAATGGATAAAGGAGGAGTGAATTAACTGAGGTAGTGGGGATATCAAGTTCCATACCCTGACTCTAAATAGCAGGAAATTGCTGCTTTGTACCTATAATCTGGTAAACTAAGATCAAAAAGACGATAATACATGCATTAAATTTTTAAGAATTTACTTGAATATGTTATATTACAATATCCCAATGAATTCTTTTCTATGAGGGATATACTGCAAATATGTTACTTATAAACAGACTCAACTTCAGTGAAAGAAGAGATTTTGGAAAATGATAAAGAAAAAAGAGAGAAATTAAATTACAATCATAGAAGATGTATCATAAGCATGAGTTATGTTTTGTGTGAATGTCTTTATTCATAGAATGTTATTTCAAAATGAATGTGAATTACCAAACTTCTCTTTCATCAGATATTCATTTCAAGAACTGATAGATCATGTTCTTCCTACCAAAATAATGCATAGATATATATGAGGAATTGCATGAATTATCTGATTGTTTGCCAAATAATGGCACCATGTGGCCATACTTAATTATGAAACTCTGGAAGCAATGATAACCTATAGCTGGGGTTGGATTTTGAGATAAGTCTGAATTGAGATACATCCCATAATACTTAAATATCTTTCCACATTTTTTTTCTAAAAAGTGCTTATATTGACCACCAGAAAATTCTATTTCTATATGTACATACAGAAAATGAAAATCATAATTTATCTACCACTTTCTATGTGACATTATATCCTAAAATTCTCACAATCACACTTAAGGTATTCTTATTTCCATCTTACAGAAGTAAATGAGATGCAGAAAGGTGAATAATTATCCAAGTTCACAGTCCTAGTAAATAGTATATACAGCTGAATTTGCATAAAACTTATTGTGATATTGCTTTTGAATTAACTGTTTTAAAAGGGTCACAATTTAAATGGCCTGAGTATAAGCAGCAAAAGTTTCTAAATATTAGCAGCTACTGTAAATCAATAATATTCAAAATGCAATCACGGAAAAGAAAGTCCTGTTTATAACCCAATTGTTTTCAAACAGATCCTTAAAAGCAAGGTTATACTTTTAATCTGTGATATTCTCTGAATATTGGAAGATTGGCCACCTGCAGATGAAATCTTTGAACTTTTAAGAAACGTCCTATATTGAAATAAACATTTTCAAGTGACCATGACCTCTAAATTAAAAGATGCTTTCTCCTTGGAAAGAAAAGCTATGACAAACCTAGACAACATATTAAAAAGCAGAGACATCACGTTGCCAACAAAGTTACCTATAGTCAAACCTATGGCTGTTCCAGTGGTCATGTACAGATGTGAGAGTTGGAAATAAAGAAGGTTGGGCAGTGGAAAATTGATGCTTTTGATTTGTCGCATTGGATAAGACTCTTGAGAGTCCCTCCGCCGGCAAGGACGTCAAACCAGGCATCCTAAAGGAAATCAACTCTGAATATTCATTGAAAAGACTGATGCTGAAGCTCCAACACTTTTGTAACTTGAGCAAAGAGCTGACTCACTGGAAAAGATCCTGATGCTGGGAAAGATTGAGGGTAAGAGGAGAAGGTGATGACATAGAATAAAATGGCTGGACGGCATCATCAACACAGTATGGACATGAGTATGAGCAAACTCTGGGAAACAGTGAAGGACAGGGAAACCAGGTGTGCTGCAGTACATGGGGTGGCAAAGCGTCAAACACAACTTAGCAACTGAACAGTAAAAAACAGTGGAAGCTAAAGAGATGCAATCTGCATGTGCCAAGAGAGCTCTAAAGTTGCAAAACTCAGACAACTTCAAGCTATCTTCACAGAATCAACAAATGCCAAATTTGATCAGCTAATTATGCCTTGGCTGGCATCCAGTACACGAAGAAACTAAATACATATGCACTGCCTGTGGGTAGAATGTTCCAGGTCCTGAAGTACCAAGTGAGGTAAAGGGGACCTTGTGGCAACTCTGAATGGCTCAAATGGTATCCCATCCTAATCCCATTGAAAGGGGGAGCATGTACTCACATACTTCTGTCCTCCAACCCTTGTTCTCTTCAGCCCTTCTCATCTCCTGTACTCTATATGTCCAGGAGGCTTTTGGCCCATATAAAGACCATGTGAATCTCATATTCCATTCCCACCACAAGGGAGTGATGACTAGGGACCAGCATTAGCTTCTTTTAAAATCCTAGTGATATTTGGCAAAACTAATACAATTATGTAAAGTTTAAAAAGAAAAAAAAAAAAAATCCTAGTGAGGCAGCTATGGTAACTGGTCCACTTGGTTCAATTTCTTGCAGCAGTGACTGTGGGAATCCTTTGTGCAGTCATTCTCTTTATTGCTCATCAAAATGTATGAGACTTGACTGGAAGGTTCAAGTGACTGAGGAACCAGTCTTGTTTCAAATACAAGTCATTATAGAAAACACCCTTAAAGCTGATGTACTGTTAACTTGCAGAAGAACAATTTATAGGTCAGTTTGTTCTACAGGTTAATTTGTTTTGCATTTTCTCACCCATTTACATCATCTGCCAAACAGCTCTGAGTCATTTAGTGTCACATGAAGTTTTTAAGTTTTCTCCAATTTTAGAGTTTTTAGAGTAGATATACAACTTTTACATGAAAATATTATTCCCTGGATCAGAATATGGATTTACACTTTACTAATAAAGAAATAAAAAGTGGAAGTTTTACCACATTAATCATACAATATTATAAACAGAGTTTAGAAAACACAAAAATTGTATACCATAGTATGCTGATAATTCACATACTACAATTCACAAGACTGATGAAAACTTTATAACATAGAAAACGACATGAAATTCACTGCTGATTGAAACAATTATCAAAAAACATACACTTTAATGAATGAGTTAAAAATAGTCATGCTGATATTTCCTACTAAAATGTTCAATAGATTATGGTAGGTATTATCTTTGTTCACATGGGTAGCTCCCTCTCCATTTCTAAAACTATACTATTAAAATGTTTTAATTGGGCAGAGAAAGAACTGTCAGTAGAAAATACCCACCAACAAAATATACCTAAAGTTGAAAAATCATAAATTGTGTTTATCTTATGGGCATTGCACTTCAGCACAATATTTAAGTCAAACTAAATTCATAATATTTCAGTTTCTCTAATCAAAACTGCACAGCTTTATTCTTTGCTGATAATAACTACATCTTACAGATAGAAAATTTCATTCAGGTAAAAGAAAAATTTAATTCTATAGTTGCCAGATAATTTGTCTTTGCATTTTACTAATTATGTATAGAAGTTTTGTTTCCAATCTTACCAAACTATTCTCTATCTATATATAAAAAAGGAATTACTCAACTCCTTTCATGACATTGAAAAATCTTGGTATCAGAACCTGAAAAGGATAGCACAAAACAATAAAGATACTTTTATTTGTGTTTTTAATCTTAAAAATTCCTTTTACTTAAGCATATTCAGTAAAGTCATTAAATCAGAAAACTTATAAACAAAATGTCAGCAAACTAAATCCATAATCTCTATCTATGTAGAAAACACATGATGAAGTTCAACCATCCATACTAAAAATGATTTGCTATTATTTTTTCAAAAAGATAAAAGCGTTATTTTTAAAATCAGGTAAAATAATAATGTGTCTTGCAGGTTCTTGAAAATATGAGTAAATTTCAAAATTTTATTTTATGAATAACTAAATGTATATAGTATGATATTTTTACCTTTGATTAATATATATTTTCATATATATAAATATATCTGTAGTATACATTAAACTGTATAGTATAAGACATAAAATCTAATATATTAAAGTATATTATGGTATAAACGCAGCTCAGTTGAAATTTACAACTATAAATTTAGAGGTGTCAATTGGTATGTGAAAATGTTTTTCAGAACTAAAATAAGTTACATTTTTTTAAATAAAAGATAACTTATTTTTCAAAAGAGGCAATTTGCACTCCTTTCATTGAACAAGCCCAGATGGGACTTAGGATGAATATTACTGGTAGAGAATTTAAAGCTAAATATGATAATTGACAGTTTTTCTAAAAGGGGTAGTTCATAAAACCTCAAGAAGTTTTAAAAATTCCAGAAAACAAATGTTAATCAGTGGAGAACAAGAAACAGGGGAGGTACGGAAGACATATTTTTATTTATCCTTTTTGTGATTTGTTCTGATATGTGGTTTGTGTACTGCCTGTCCAAGATTTCCTGCAAGGCTGGAATACCGTTTTATGTCTTGCGAAGTAGTGCCTGCATCTTTTTTTTTTTCCTTTCTTGCTCTGCTTCTAGACCTTTCCCATCAGTTTCACTGCCTTGGGTGTGGCACGCCCCAGTATAGCATTGTTATTTACACACTAAGTCATGTCTGACTCTTTTATGACCCCATGGACTATAGCCAACCAGGCTCCTCCTGTCCATGGGATTTCCCAGGCAAGAATACTGGAGTGGGTTGCCATTTTCTTCTCCAGGGGTTCTTTCTGATCCAAGGATGGAACTGGCATCTCCTGCATTGGCAGGCAAGTTCTTTACTACTGAGCCACCAGGGTACTCCCGGTAAAGCATTAGATTTAAATATTACTTCATGCCCAAGTTTCTAGGAGGCTAAAACTTTCACAGTGAGTACCAGAAGTGACTTGACTCCTTTTAATGATACTGGAGGTTTTGGAAAAACAAGAAGGCTATAAACTGTTGCTTTAATCCATGATTATGAAAAGCATCTCAAAGAGATGGGAGTAACAGGTTATCTTACCTGCCTCCTGAGAAACAAGAAGCAACAGTTAGAGCCAGACATGGAACAATGGACTGGTACAAAAAATGGAAACGGGTACATCAAGGCTGTATATTGTCACCCTGCTTATGCAGAGTACATCATGCGAAATGCCAGGCTGGATGAAGCACAAGCTGGAATCAAAATTGCCGGGAGAAATATCAATAACCTCAGATGACACCACCCTTAAGGCAGAAAGTGAAGAGGAACTGAAGATCCTCTTGATGAAAGTGAAAGACGAGCATGAAAAAGCTGGCTTAAAGCTCAACATTCAAAAAACTAAGATCATGGCATCTGGTCCCATCACTTCATGGCAAATAGATGGGGAAAACATGGAAACAGTGTCAGATATCACTTTTTTGGGTTCCAAAATCAGTGCAGATGGTGATTGCAGCCACGGAATTAAAAGACTCTTGCTCCTTGTAAGAATAGCAATGACAAGCCTAGACAGTGTATTAAAAAGCAGAGACATCACTTTGCCAACAAAGACCGGGGTAGTCACAGCTATGGTTCTTCCACTAGTTATATATGGAGGTGGGAGTTAGACCATAAAGAAAACTGAGCTTTGGAAAATTGGCACTTTCAAACTGTGGTGCCAGAGAAGACTCAAGAGTCCCGTGGACTGCAAGGAGATAAAACCAGCCAATCCTAAAGGAAATCATTTCTGAATATTTAATGAAATGACTGATGCTGAAGCTCCAATACTTTGGGAACCTGATGCAAAGAGCCAGCTCACTGGGAAAGAACCTGATACTGGTAAAGATTGAAGGCAAAAAAGAAAGGGGATGACATAGGATAAGATGGTTGGAATGCTTCACTGTCTCAACAGACATGAGTTTGAGCAAACCATGGGCGATAATGATGGACAGAGAAGCCTGGAGCGCTGCGGTTCATGGAGTCACAAAGAGTCAGCCATGCCTTGACAACTGAATAACAACAATGAAAAGCAAATGAATTGAAAAGTAGTTTTAGAGATCCTAACCTCACAGCCATAGGGAGGGGCATGTTGAAAATCAAGCCCAGAATCTGGTTTTGAATATGACTGAACAGCAGAGGAGACAGATTCATGTTCACCCTATGATATTCCTATGTCAAAGTCAGGACCTTGATGGGGAAATAGGGAAATCTGAGATGAGGCTTGACTTCTGGGTAAATAAGCCTACCAATACTGAGTGTGCGAAATCTCTCTAAATTTTCTAGATCAATAGAAGCATATTATTTTCCTTCCAAGAGCAGAGAGGGCTTTCCACACATGAAGATATTTTGAATACCTCAACTCATACTGCTTCCTGAGAAGATAATGGTTGTCCTCACGGTCTGCCTGTACTTTCCCTCATTACTACAGCTAGATGTATGGTAATCAGCTTTATATTACAGCATAATCTAAGCAAGGAAGTACAGTTATTACCTATGGGGAAATGGCACATGTACCCAAAGAGCTGAAATATCTGGCTAAAGGGGCTATAAATCCTGAGAAGTGAATAAGCACCTTGAAGAACCTGTACCTGAGAAGGTGGAATATATGGCAGGACAGGGAAGAGTTTATTGACATGGAAGAACTCTTGTGGAATTTGTGGCAGAGACACCTGGAGCTGATTTCATTATATTGCTAGAAGGGTTTCTTGAACCATGGACACAATAACTCCTTCAGACTGAAGTGAATTCACTTTTCAGACTGAAATGCATTCAAGTTACCAGCTAGTAACTAGCCTGGTACTAAGCTACCACCAATAATCTGAAGGCACATGAAAAAGAACACTGATAACATAGATAAATATAAAAATACAGTATAAACATTACATTTTTTGGTAATGCATTTTTTCCTTTTTGCAGATCTTTTTAAAAATAACTGCAAATAAAGAAATAATTACAAATCCATGTAGGTGGCCTTATAATTTATGAAGATGTAATTTCATTCACATGTAATAATAGTAAATATGGAAGAGGGAACAGGAATGTATAGGCACACTTTAATGCTATCGTGATTAAGTTGGTTTTAATTGAATTAGACTATATTAAAATTAGTATACTTGATTTTTAGAACACTTTGATTTACCAAAAATTTGAGGAGAAAGTAAATAGAATTTCTATTGCTCACTCACAAATAGTTTCTCCTATTACTAACATCTTCCTTTAGTGTACTTCATTTGCTAATCTGATGAACTAAGGCTCATATATTACTAACTAGAGTTTATAATTCACCTTAGGGTTGCCTGTTTGTGTCATACTGTTCTATGTGTTTTGACAAGTACACAATGTCATGTATTTATCACTGTCGTAACATTACCCCGTGCTCCACCTATTCCTCCTTCCCTCTCACCCCTTGAACCTCTGGCAACCAGTGATCTTTTTACTGTCTCCACAGTTTTTCTTTTCCTAAAAATGTCTTATCATTAGAATCAAGCAACATGTAGCCTTTTTCATTAGGCTTCATATACTTAGGTTTTCTCCAAGTGATCTCAGGGCTTGATGTCTCATTTCTTTTTGTAGGTGAATATATTCTATTATATATGTGTACCAGGGATTCCCTGGTGGTTCCACTGTAAAGAATCTGCCTGCCAGTGCAGGAGATGCAGGTTACATCCCTGGGTCAAGAAAATCTCCTAGAGAAGAAAACAGCCATCCACTCCAGTATTCTTTTATGGGAAATCCCATGGACAGAGGAATCCAGTGGGCTACAGTCCATGGGGTTGCAAAAGAGTTGGACACAACTTAGCAACTAAACAACAAAAACAATATATGTGTACCAGAGTATGTTTCTTCATCTTTCTTTTGAAGGTTATTTCCAAATTTGGGACATTATAAATAAAACTGTTATAGACAATTGTCAAGACCATCCTCAAGAAAAAGAAATGCAAAAAAGCAAACTGGCTGTCTGAGGAGGCCTTACAAATAGCTGTGAAAAGAAGAGAAGTGAAAAGCAAAGGAGAAAAGGAAAGATATACCCATTTGAATGCAGAGTTTCAAAGAATAGCAAGGAGAGGTAAGAAAGCCTTCCTCAGGGATCAATGCAAAGAAATAGAGGAAAACAACAGAATGGGAAAGACTGGAGATCTCCTCAAGAAAATTAGAGATACCAAGGGAACGTTTCATGCAAAGATGGGCTCGATAAAGGACAGAAATGGTAGCGACCCAACAGAAGCAGAAGATATTAAGAAGTGGTGGCAAGAATACACTGAAGAATTGTACAAAAAAAGATCTTCACGATCAAAATAATCATGATGGTGTGATCATTCACCTAGAGCCAGACATCCTGGAATGTGAAGTAAAATGGGCCTTAGGAAGCATCACTATGAACAAAACTAGTGGAGGTGATGGAATTTCAGTTGAGCTATTTTAAATCCTGAAAGATCACGCTGTGACCTTGAGAGCTTGTTTGGAGGTTCTAGCAGGGGAGCGCAGCTACTTGTATACCCTTGACAGAAGACCGGTCTTCCTCTATCGGGGATGGTCGTCCTCTTCGACCTAGCGCGCAGCTTCGGGAGGGACGCACATGGAGGTAAGGGAGGAAGGGGACACCCGCCTAGCCAGCCAGATCAGCCGAATCAACCCTGGTGATCAATGGGGTGACAGATGTTGCAACAGGATCGCCCTCACATCCATATATATGGAATTTAGAAAGATGGTAACAATAACCCTGTATACGAGACAGCAAAAGAGACACTGATGTATAGAACAGTCTTTTGGACTCTGTGGGAGAGGGAGAGGGTGGGATGATTTGGGAGAATGGCATTGAAATACGTATAATATCATATATGAAACGAGTCGCCAGTCCAGGTTCGATGCACGATACTGGATGCTTGGGGCTGGTGCACTGGGATGACCCAGAGGGATGGTATGGGGAGGGAGGAGGGAGGAGGGTTCAGGATGGGGAACACATGTATACCTGTGGTAGATTCATTTCTATATTTGACAAAACCAATACAATATTTTAAAGTTTAAAAAAAAAAAAAAAAAAAAAAGATCATGCTGTGAAAGTGCTGCACTCAATATGCCAGCAAATCTGGAAAACTCAGCAGTGGCCACAGGACTGGAAAACATCAGTTTTCATTCCAATCCCAAAGAAAGGCAATACCAAAGAACGCTCAAACTACCACGCAATTGCATTCATCTCACACGCTAGTAAAGTAAAGCTCAAAATTCTCCAAGCCAGGCTTCAGCAATACGTGAACTGTAAACTTCCAGATGTTCAAGCTGGTTTTAGAAAAGGCAGAGGAACCAGAGACCAAATTGCCAACATCTGATGGATCATTGAAAAAGCAAGAGAGTTCCAGAAAAACATCTATTTCTGTTTTATTGACTATGCCAAAGCCTTTGACTGTGGGGATCATAATAAACTGTGGAAAATTCTGAAAGAGATGGGAATACCAGACCACCTGACCTGCCTCTTGAGAAACCTATATGCAGGTCAGGAATCAACAGAACCGGACATGGAACAACAGACTGGTTCCAAATAGGAAAAGGAGTACCTCAAGGCTGTATATTGTCACCCTGCTTATTTAACTTCTATGCAGAGTACATCATGAGAAGCACTGGGCTGGAAGAAGCACAGCTGGAATCAAGATTGCTGGGAGAAATATCAATAACCTCAAATATGCAGATGACACCACCCTAATGGCAGAAAGTGAAGAGGAACTAAAAAGCCTCTTGATGAAAGTGAAAGTGAAGAGTGAAAAAGTTGGCTTAAAGCTCAACATTCAGAAAACTAAGATCATGTCATCTGGTCCCATCACTTCATGGCAGATAGATGTGGAAACAGTGTCAGACTTTATTTTTCTGGGCTCCAAAATCACTGCAGATGGTGATTGCAGCTATGAAATTAAAAGACCCTTACTCCTTGGAAGGAAAGTTATGACCAACCTAGACAGCATATTAAAAAGCAGAGACATTACTTTGCCAACAAATGTCTGTCTAGTCAAGGCTATGGTTTTTTCAGTGGCCATGTATGGATGTGAGAGTTGGACTATAAAGAAAGCTGAATGCCATAGAATTGATGCTTTTGAACTGTGGTGTTGGAGAAGAGTCTTGAGAGTCCCTTGGACTGCAAGGAGATCCAACCAGTCCATCCTATTGGTTATCAGTCCTGGGTGTTCATTGGAAGGACTGATGCTGAAGCTGAAACTCCAGTACTTTGGCCACCTGATACGAAGAGCTGACTCATTGGAAAAGACCCTGATGCTGGGAAAGATTGAGGGCAGGAGGAGAAAGGGATGACAGAGGACAAGATCATTGGATGGCATCATCGAATCAATGGACATGGGTTTGGGTGGACTCTGGAAGTTGTGTTGGACAGGGAGGCCTGGCATGCTGCAGTTCATGGGGTTGCAAAGAGTCGGACACAACGGAGTGACTGAACTGAACTGAAACAATTGTGTGCAAAAAGTAGAAGATGAAGTTATATTTCATGACTCATTCTGTACAACCAATTGTTACTCAGATACCAAAGCCTGAGCATGACAATACAATAAAACTATAGACCAATAACCTTCCCTCCAATAAATAAAGACATAAAAGTCCTCAACAAAAATCTAGCAAATGGTATTTCAACAACATGTGAAAAGAATTATACATCATATCTATGTGGGGTTATGCCAGAAGTGCAAGTTTGGTTCAACATATAGAATCCATCAATGTAATAAACCATAGTAATAGAATAGTAATAGAATATACAACACATTACACATGATTAGAAAAAGAAGCATTTGACAAAATCTAAGACTCTTCATGATAAATATACCTACCAAACTAGGAGTAGGAGAAAATTCCCTCACCCTAATAATGGATATCTATCACCTCAAAATAAATAATAAATCACAGCTAATTGAGACTGAATGATGAAAGTCTAAAAGCTTTCTCTCTAAAATCAGGAACTAGACAAGGATGCCTGCTCTCACCACTTTTATTCAACACTGTACTGAAGTTCTAGCCTGGGAAACTTGACAAGAAGATAAAAGACATTCAGATTGAAAAGAAATAAGTACTTTCATTTATAATTGAAGGTACCACAATTTTATATTAATATATCAAATGTATCAAGGAATCCACAACTACTAAGCTAACAAAGAAGTCCGGCAAGGTAGCAGGATACAAGATCACTATACAAAATTAATTGTATTTCTATACACAAATAATGAGAAATTCTATTTATACTAGTGTCAAAAATAATATAAAACCATTAAAATATATGATAAAAATTTTAAATAAAATTTCAGTTCTAAGTGCACTTCTCATATTTCAAGTGGTCAACACCCATATGTGGCTAGTAGCTACATTCTTGAAATAGAACAGATAGAGAACCTTTCCTTCACTGCAGAAAATTCTAATAAACAGTGCTAGTCTAGGGCACTTGGCTGATAAAATCTTACTCATCTGGGGTCCTACAACTCAGTGCCATTCACACAATAGGTATTCCGTAAGTGAAGGATCCTTTTATGAAAGCTGAGCTGGTGTGATCATGAACGGGGTGATCATAAATGGGAATCTGATGCAGAAAGAAAAAAAAATAAAAAGACAGATCTTTACAATTTGGTGTTGGGCAATTATCTTCCAACTGAAGGCAGACAAATAGTTATTGGAGGGTTTTTGAGCTTGGTGTTGCAAAGAGCAAATGATCTGTGAATTCTGTTTGTTTTTCCCACTACTTCATCTAAATAAGAAGTTGTATAATGGACTTTTAGATCTAAGCAAGTGCAAAAGCTGTCTTTAGAAGAAGGCAAGGGCCCAGTGTAAATCGGGTCCCACTGAGTGACGTGATGGTTGTCTACTGGTGGCAGTTGAGGGCAGTAGAGAGCTGCCAGGGTGGTGAGCTCTGGGGAGTCTCAAAGTATGAGGGAACGCAAGTTGCTGCTGCTGCTAAGTCGCTTCAGTCGTGTCCAACTCTGTGTGACCCCATAGACAGCCTCCTACCAGGCTCCTGTGTCCCTGGGATTCCCCAGGCAAGAGCACTGGAGTGGGTTGACATTTCCTTCTCCAATGCATGAAAGTGAAAAGTGAAAGTGAAGTTGTTCAGTCGTGTCCGACTCTTAGCGACCTCATAGACTGCAGCCTTACAGGCTGCTCCGTCCATGGGATTTTCCAGGCAAGAGTACTGGAGTGGGGGAACTCAAGTTAGATGAACCCAAATCAGGAACTCAAAGACCGAAAGGAAAGCCAAGGCTACAAAGCACAGCGTTAGGAAGGCTGCCACATGCAGTTGGGACCAAGGTATAAACAAAGATGCCAGGATCTGTGGTTTCCCACCTCACCTTAGAGGGAGATTTGGTCTTCTTTTTTATTTTCATTTAAATTATAAGCAAATTGAAGAAAATTAAATTCACTGTTAACCACACAGATGCGTGTAGCCAAAACACTGGTTTAATTTTTTGGTGTATTTCCTTGTTATATAATCATTATTTTAAATGAATGTGTTATTTTGTAGATTGATTTTAAAAAAAAGTTACTATTCTATAAACACCTTTCCATTTCTTTACATATTTGTAGTATTCTTACTCATCATTTTTAATGGTCCTTTGATATTTGGTTGTGGTGGATTTGTTCTGTTTGATTTAACCAATTGCCAGTTAGAACACACTGAGTGAGGGACTGAGTGAAGTCGCTCAGTTGTGTCTGACTCTTTGCAACCCCATGTACTGTAGCCTACCAGGCTCCTCCATCCATGGAATTTCCCAGGCAAGAATACTGGAGTGGGTGATCTTCCCGACCTAGGGATTGAACCCGGGTCTCCCACATTGTAGGCAGACGCTTTACCATCTGCGCCATGAGGGAAGTCTAGAACACACCAGGGTTATTCTAATATTTAACCATTTGAAACAATATAAATACTAGGAAAATCTTTGTGCATATCTATAATGATCTTAGAATAAATTCCTTAAGTAAAATAGTAGGTGAAAAGCTCATATCTGCAAGTTTTTGTATTTGAATTGTTAGATCCCTCTCTTGAAGGCTCTAACAGTTTACTCTCTTTCACTAATGTCCATTTTACAAATCCCTTACCAATTCTGGTAATATTAAAAACAACCAAAAAAACAATATCCACTATAGCCAAATACTTCAAAACTTTGCCAACTTGATTGGTGAAAAAAATGACAACTCATTTTTTTTTAATTTTATTATATTTTTAAACTTTACATAATTGTATTAGTTTTGCCAAATATCAAAATGAATCCACCAACAACTCATTTTTTTAAAGTAGCATTTCTTTGGTTACTGCAGGTGTTGGACTGTGAAAAAAAATATTGGTCATATATTTGTGTGTCTGTATGTGTGTCAGTGTGCGAGAGTATGCGTTTGGTTGGCCTGCTTGTTTTTGTTATCATCCATTTTCTACAAGATGTTTACTTGTAGAGTTTTGTAAGCGCTGTCTACATAGTTAAATATATGCTGCAAAGAATTCATTTGAATCAGTTCTAATGAGGTGGATGAAACTGGGGCCTATTATACAGAGTGAGTAAGCCAGAAGGAAAAACACCAATACAGTATACTAACGCATATATATGGAATTTAGAAAGATGGTAACAATAACCCTGTATACGAGACAGCAAAAGAGACACTGATGTATAGAACAGTCTTATGGACTCTGTGGGAGAGGGAGAGGGTGGGAAGATTTGGGAGAATGGCACTGAAACATGTATACTATCATGTATGAAACAAGTCGCCAGTCCAGGTTCGATGCACGATACTGGATGCTTGGGGCTGGTGCACTGGGACGACCCAGAGGGATGGTATGGAGAGGGAGGAGGGAGGAGGGTTCAGGATGGGGAACACATGTATACCTGTGGTGGATTCATTTCGATATTTGGCAAAACCAATACAATATTATAAAGTTTAAAAATAAAATAAAATTAAAAAAAATAATAAAATACTTAGGTATGAAAATAGGAAAATAAGTTAAGACTTGTACAGTGAAAACTATAAAATACCATGGAAAGAAATTTTAAAAGATTTAAATAAATGAAGCAATATCTGATGTTCATAAAGTGGAAGACTTGTTAAAACGGCAATACTCCCCACATACATCTACAGATTCAACAAAATCTTCTCAAAATCTTAAAATTCATATAGAAATGCAGGGACTCAGAATAAACAAAATAATTGTGAAAAGAAAAAACAAAGTTTGAAGACTCATGCTTCCCAATTTCAAAACTTTCTGTAAGTCTACATTCCTCAAGGTTTTGTGGAACTGCTGTAGGGCTAGATATATAGATCAATGGGATAAAATTGTGAGTACAATTACCCTGTATATTTATGGTCAATTAAATTTTGACAAGGGTGCCAAGATAATTCAGTGAGGAAAGAAAATTTTTTACAACTTACAGTGCTGAAGACAACTAGATATCCATATGCAAAAGAAAAAAGTTGTGATCATTCATCACAGCACATAAAAAAAAAATTAGCTAAAAATGGATCAAAGATCTAAATGTAAGAGTTAAAAGTATGACTTCCTTAGAAGAAAACATCAGTATAAAAGTGTGTAACCTTGGATCAAGCAGTGAATTCTTAGATATGACACCAAAAACAACCAAAGGAAAAAAGATGAAATTGTCCTCGTTAAATTTTAAAACTTTGGTGTTTCAGAGAACAAAATGAAAAAGTCATAGAATGAAACATAGAATGGGAGAAAATATTTGCAAATCATACATCTGATTAGGGGCTAGTATCCAGAATATATAAAGAACTATTATAACAGTAAAAAAAACATACAGTAACTCTGAAAAAATGGACAAAGTATTTCAATAGAATTTTTTTCAAAGATGTGCAAATAGATGATAAACATATTCAACATCAATGGTCATGGGGGTTATTACACAACATAATGATATTGAAAACTTACTTCACAAATTCTAAGATATTTATAATTGAAAGGACAAACTATAATAAGTATTGGCAATAATGTGGAGAAATATAAATTCATGTACTGCTGGTCAGAAAGTGAAATAGTGCAGGCACTTTTGAAAACAGTCTGGCAGTTCCTCAAAAAGTTACACATAAAGTTACCATATGGCCCAGAAATTCTAATTCTACATATATATCCAAGAGAATTGAAAACATATGTCCATCCACAAACTAGTAGTTGAATGCTTATAGCAGCACTGTTCATAAAAGCCAGAAAGCGAAACAACACAAATGCCCATCAACAGATGAAGGGACAAATAAAGTGCAACACATCCATAGAATAGAATATTATTATGCTTAAAGAAAAAAGAATGATTCATGCTGCAACATGATGAATCTTTAAACATTGTACTAAGTGAAGGCAGCAGACAGAAAAGGCCACACACTGCATCATTCTTTTTATGTGAAATATATTCAGAATAAGCAAACCCAAGGATACAGAAAGTAGATGACTGCTTCAAAAGACTGGGGGGGATGGAGACTGACTGCTGATGGGTACAAGTTATAAATACCAGAGATGAAATAGTTGCCACACCTACACTACTCTGTGAATATACTAAAGACCACCAGCTTGCACACTTTAAAATGGTTAATATTTTAGTATGTGAATTCGATTTCATTTTTCTTTAAACTGCGGCTTATTAGGCCAATACCAAAGAGATCAACAAGAAGGCTACTATGGGAATTTAGGGGAAACTCTACCTAACCAATCGCTGAAGTACTAGGCTATTTTGAAGTTAACACAATAGGGGGCAGTGAATAATGCTGAGTTAGAAATGATAGCTTTAAGTGACTCCTTTCTCTTGGCAAAAAAGAGCTGAGTTACTCATGGATGAGAAAGAAGTAATCCTCTTCATCTATTCTATGTAATAGTGTTTATATTGAAGCATTGAAGTATTTAATAAAACAAAAATAACCACGTATTTAATGCTGAGTGACAGGACATGAATGCAACCTGATACAACCTGGTTCTGTAGGGGTTCAGACAGAGTCTCTCCAATATGCATTACTTTTGCATAAGGATTATTTTGAGCCGAAGGCAATTGATATCCCGTGAGTTCAAGAGAAGGCTCTCTTTTAACTAGCTAGAAGAATTTAAATTGGGAATTTTTTTTCCCAGAAAAGAGTTATTACAGAAGATAAATTTTATCTAAGTGGCCCCCTCTACATAGCAGGGCAGACATCTATTAGTAAATATCTCCTCCCCACATTATCGTCCTGTGAATAACCTTTCTATTCTTGGAAGCCCCAGGTCCCTATTCTGTTCCTTAGCTCAGGATGACATATATGCTTCATTTTACCTTTGTCTTGGAAGGTCTCATGTATATGAGGTTCCCATATGTATAAAATTAAATTTGATTTTCTCCTGTTAATCTGTCTCATGTTAATTTAATTCTTAGACTAGCCAAAGGACTAGCCAAAAGGGCAGAGAGAAGTTTTTCCTCCCCAGTTGTATCTTTCAAAGACTCACAGCCTAGAAGGTAAAGCAGATCTTATTTAAAGTATAAACATTCTATGCCCTTGCAAAACTGTTTGCATGTCTGCATCCTTACTCTTCAATATATAGCAAAGGTCCTAAGACTGTCATGAAATAAATGAAGTTGAAACTGGCATGCACTTTGCACTGAGAAGTTCCAATAGCAAAATCTATCTCAAAGTCCCAGAATGGTAGAGAAACAGACAATCAGAGGAATCTGGTAATATCTGATTTTCAGATGGCTTGTGATGGCAATGCTGAGGTAGGGAATGTGATAGTGGGGGAAAGCCTTCTGGGGATCAGGGGTACAATTAGAAATACTTGGAAGGGAATGTGTACAAAATGATCCCCAAATTCAAGGAGTACCAAGCTAGGAAACAAGGCAATAACTCAGAGATAGGAAGACAAGAGGGTGACACAGCTGTTTGAATCTGCATAGGAGGTCAAAATGAGCCCAGTATTAAATCTGCTTCTCCTAAGCTACTAATGTCAAGCTACATGAAAAATCATTTCTTATTCACTATTATTTGTTGCTCCTTCATCAACTGAGAGGCTTGAAACAGGTCAGACACTCAATAACCATTTATTGAATAAGTGAAAAAAAAAAAAAAGGGATGAAATGACCCCAACTCTGACAGAGGGATTTAGGGGCAGAAAGCTAAGTCTACCACAATACTTGACTATCTTTATGTAGCCAGGGCTTTTAATGACATTAATAGCTTTCACAAGGTCAATAAACACAGTGTGGAAAATTATTCCTTAATTTCTGCAAATTACTACCAAGAATCGTCATTCAATTACGATTCAAGCCTTCAATGTGGCCTCAGGCTTCACTGTAATTGTAGAAGAATAGTTAACAAAGAGTTTCCAAAGCTAATGCAAGCAATCTGGCCAAGATTCCTTCTTCAATAGAGCATTCTAAATGCTGCTTACCTACAGGCATAGGCTACAAGAAGAATAATGCCCATAGTAAAATTCACCCTACTGCGCCGAATTCCTTATATTTCCAAAATTATTGCAATTGTCAGTAGCCAAATATTTACTTGGGTGTCATTAATGTATTTACATCATATTGATAATGTTATCTATATTCTAGAAACAGAAGTCCTAGTACCATGTGATTTTTGTTAAATTAACACTTAAGTTCCTAAAAGACATCAGTCCTGAATGTTCATTGGAAGGACTAATGTTGAAGCTGAAACTCCAATACTTTGGCCACCTGATGCGAAGAGCTGACCCATTTGAAAAGATGCTGATGCTGGGAAAGATTGAAGGCGAGAGGAGAAGGGGATGACAGAGGATGAGATGATTGGATGGCATCACCAACTCAATGGACATGAGTTTGAGTAAACTCTGGGAGTTGGTGATGGACAGGGAGGCCTGGTGTGCTGCAGTCCATGGGGTCACAAGAGTCAGACATGACTGAGGGACTGAACTGAACTGAACATTTAAGTAGAGCCCCCAGGGTGTTCAATAGTTCAACAAAGACTTGAAGGCAAGGTGAAAGATAAGATTATTACAGGTCCTGGAGGTATGGACATGCCTACAGCAGTTATATAGGGTGATCAAGATAGGATACAGGCAGAGAGGGAGCTACAGGATCTGAGGCATATGCCTTTAGTAGGATCTGTGGGCAGAGTTTTTTGGGGGTTGTTGCTGGCCTAAGTCTGGATTGGTCAATTCAAATGAAAAAGAGCTGGGTTTTTGGTAAGCTGCCAAGGGCTGGGTCTTCATCTAAGGAGCACACAGAGGATGGAAACGAGAGACAGAAGAGACCATCGCTGCAGACTTGCAGAAGTCACATCAGGAACTTAACACTTTCTCGTGACTCTGTTGACTCTTTTCTAGGATATGCACTGGGGACAGGCTAGGCTATTGTCAGTTCTGCTGCTGCTGCTGAGTCGCTTCAGTCGTGTCCGACTCTGTGTGACCCCACAGACGGCAGCCCACCAGGCTCCCCCGTCCCTGGGATTCTCCAGGCAAGAACACTGGAGTGGGTTGCCATTTCTTTCTCCAATGCATGAAAGTGAAAAGTGAAAGTGAAGTCGCTTAGTTGTGTCCGACCCTCAGCAACCCCATGGACTGCAGCCTACCAGGCTCCTCTGTCCATGGGATTTTCCAGGCAGGAGTACTGGAGTGGGGTGCCATTGCCTTCTCTATTGTCAGTTCTAGGGCCCTGCAATATTTAGTCACAGAAAAATGGACAGGAAGTCAGCGATGTTATGGAGTAGTTTAAACTCAATTTACAGATGCTTCCTTAGTTATGGCAGCTTCTTAAAGATAAAGAAATGATCTAAGTAGTCTTGGACTGCAGTTTGCAATTTATCTAGATTTTAATATCACAACATAAACTTCTTAGTATAGATTTTTTGGTTGGACTCAGTGATTGAGGACACAGTTAAAATGCATTACTTGATTATTGGTGAAACACTCCTTGGTATTTTGATCAAACTTCTTTGACTAGTTATACCGATATGAGAATCCTTAATAGTTATGGTTACTGAGCAACTGATATCCTGGTTTCCACTTGGGGTGTAACATCCATAATAAACAGGAGATAATAAAGTTGAGATAATGATCATTCTCAGTGAGAATTTATTCCTCTAATCAAATGTTTAAAGACCAGGAAATTGAATAATTCTCTTTGATGTATTAAAATTATTCCTACATTGAAAATTACCATGTATTCACTCAACAAATGTGTGTTATGTGTCTACTAAGTGGCATGCACTTAAGTGGCATATATGAGAGGAGAAACAGTGAGCATATTATCCAGAATGGTGGATTTTCAACAATGTTTAAGATCCAATGAAAAGATTTTAGAAGAAGCACTGTATAAGAAAATTTCAAATTTTGTTTTTCAAACAGTAGTAATATTTTATAAGGCATATAGATAAGAGAATGAAATTTTTTTAATCTTTTATTTTTTTAAATATTTTATTCTCTGACCAATCAATACTGTTAGATACTTAGACATTACTGTTCCAGTCCTCCTCAGGCTTACTCCTCCCTATATTAGAACCAGGGTCATAACTTTCAAGACATTTTCCTATATTTCTGTGCAAAATAAGTGCCATAAATATTGAAGTAACTTTTGTTGGCTGCCTGTTACCAGGGCAATAGTCAAGTTTCTTTTTGTATTATCTATCCATTAACACGTTTAGACCCTCCCAGAATAGAAAAAAGGCAAATAACTAAAAAGCAGTTATGAATATACTTTACGTTATAAATGCATAGTACCATGAATATAGTACAAACCAATAAAATTTTGAATAAGCTAATGGTTTGCACCTTAAAGGAAGCTTTCAGTGAAAACACTTATACAAAGGTACAAATTACTGAAATTCAACCATGTACATAAATATAGACTTTCTTATATTAAGTTTGCCTAATATATGTTCTCACAACTCACAAGTTTCACAGAACTATTAAAATTTGTATTTAGTGTTATTACTGCATAACAAAGCATCAGGCTACTTGTGCAAAAGCCTTGGACTAAGAGTCGGGGAGGCGGGTTCAGGTTTGTGTGGACTTGGGCATATCTTTCACTTCTCTCCACCTACTCTATGATGGTTCATTTTATATGCCAATTTGACTGGACTAAGATGCCCAGCTAGTTGGTAAACCATTACTTGCGGGTATGTGCCGAGGTCCAGCCCCGGCTGATCCAGGGTGTTCGAAGGAGAGACGGCGTCGGAGAATACACTGGCTTTAATTAGATATTAATTAGAGATATAAAGAGTAATAGAATGAGGATAGCTCAGCAGGAAAATTCAGTGGAGAAAAGAGGCTGAGTAGCTTGGTTTACACAGGAAACCAATAAAACTTCAAGACAAGAAGCTTGCACCACTTACGTAGGCCGCAGGCATCCTTCCGTTCTCCCGAAGGAGAGGAGACACTGAGGCATCCCCGGTCGGATCTTAGAAGCCCAGGCAAAATTAGTAAGCTTGGTGGGCTCCGCGCTCCAGATGGAAACTCAGCCAGAGTTTGAGAGAGAGAACGACATGGGGAGACCAGTCTTTCAAGGAACTGATCCCATTTTTTATTTTTCCAGGGTCTGTTTTTATACACTGAGATGTTATACAAAAGTCACGTGGAGTCAGCAGTCCTGACTTTTGTTAAAGTCAGGTGCTTCAAACAGATGTATACAGAGGTCTTAGGGGTGTTACATCATCTTCTGGCCAGGGGGCCTGCTGACAATTTTTGACCCTCTCCTTGTGACAGCGGTCAGTCAACCAGGAAACTTATTTCTCCAGGGGTGATTATTCTTAAAACAGATGCCACCTTCTGAAGGTACCAGATAAAGTTACATTCCTATAGGGTGAGGGTGTAGTGGGTTTTAATTAAGAAAATAATTTACTTAGCCTAAGGTCTAACATGATTTATATCAAAGGTTAATACTTATTTCTTCTATATATTCATTAATGTGTGTAGGGGCAGGGGATGTGGAGACTTAGCAGCAAACATTGGCTCAACAAATGAGAAACCCTTCACCAATACAATTTCTAATCATCCCACTATACTTATACTAATAGTTTTCTAACTTCTCTAAGGAACCTGTTTTTAGAAGGTTTAAAGCACCTCGTGCCTCTCATGGTTGGGAGGCTGTGAACAATCACATGTGGCTGGACAAGCCTGTGAGGCAGGCTAGAGAAACTTCAGAGGAGTTTGTAAGTTTGGAACACTCCTGTCACGCCCAGGAATTATTATTAACTGGAGCTCTAAGTTAACTCCTTCTCCGAAAGAGGTGGTGGGGGACAGCCCCCCGTAAAGTCGGAGGTGTATGTGAGAGCACAAAGTAGTAAAGTAGGCAGACTCTGGTTTTGGGGGTAAATGCTCGAGAATTTCCAGGGGGACTCCTGAGGCTCGATCCTGCCTTTGCGTATGTCGAGGCTCCTTCCTCATGACCTTTGCCACGGGTGGAGGTCCTCACACCGGCTCCCCGCAGGTATGTCCGTGAGTATGTTCCCCAAGAGACTGGCATTCAAACTGGAAAACTGAGCAAAGCATGTACCCCTCCCCAATGTGGGTGGGCATCAACCAATTCCTTAGGGGCTCAAACAGAATAAACTGTGGAGAAAGGGTGAATTCCCTCACCCCAGCCCCCTCTCTGAAGTGGGACACCCATCTCCTCGTCCTTGGACACTGGCACTCCTCAAGCCTTTGGGTTCAGAATGAATGACACCAGCTCACAAAGGGCAGACTGTGGTGCTTCTCAGCCTCTATAATCACATAAAACAATTCCTATAATAGATCTCTATCTTCTTTCAGCAGGATATACATCTCCTATTGATTTGGTTCCCTAGAGAACCCTAATACATAGTCCAAGGGAGTTGTACATGATGCATATGCGACTTTCTTCCATTTCTAAAATGCTGTGACACATCATGATGGAACAGCTACTTCCTTTATGTTCAGTGTCCGACTCCTTGTGACCCCATGGACTACAACATGCCAGGCCTCCCTGTCCATCACCTTTATGTTAGAAGCTTTATTTAGGACCAAGAGCATAAAGGTAGGATTTACTAAAATTGATCATCTGGCACCTTATGTGATATAAGCTATTCATAGGATACATTACTAGTCTGTCACAAGTGTTCTAAATAGTTTTCCCTAATTGTCAGATATTCAAAGGGATTCAAAAAACATGGGGGATGTGCAATGCTATCTGCAGTACATTTAGTTATCAATATTCTGGTCTGTGTTTTGAAGATTCCCAAATGAACCTAAGTTTATTTCCCCTTATATCATTATAAAGGGTTGTAGGACCAAAGTTAAAGGATAACCACTCTCTCCTTTAAATAGAAAGTGATAATTGTTGGGACACTTATCATGCTTGCTATCCCTTCAATTTTTTTTTTTTTTTACATTGTATTGAATAATCTTTAAACAATCACCCTGAGGAAGTCTAAACATGAAATTTGAAAGTTTATAGTTACATTGAAGATGCCATAGCACTCATCCTGATGTAGATTCATAGCCTCAGATAATTGTAAAAACATTTACATGAGAAAGTTTCTCAAGGATTTTCAAAGGATAATTATGTGAGAAGCTATTGCAAAAAGTGACTCTACACAGCTCAGGACAATTGCCTGATTCATATCAATGGAGTTAGAATAGAATCCTATCAGAGGATGTAGTGTGATAACTGTTAGCACGGAAACGTTACAATCTTTCTCACCCTACTCCAGAGTGCCATGACAATTGACTGTTTAGCTCAACAAGAGTATCTGTTGTCCTCAAAACACATAGGCATTCAAGATTTGATAATTTAACTACTTGCCAGTGTTTACATTCTAGTCTTTGACCCCCGTGTCAAAGGGCTTGCTGTTCCCAGAATTTCCACCATGCCCTTCCTGTCTGAAGTCTTCTGCTATCTCCATATCCCTCACAAACACCTACTATTTTACTTCTTTGTCCCCATCTGCAATTAAGATGATACACTCCTTTTCTTCTCCCACTCTCTTCCTATAGGAGAAATTAAAGTTCAGCACTTGTAGTACCTCTGTGGATATCAATCTTCCTTTTCATAATGGAAGGCTCCCAATCCAAAAGAAGGAATTGTGTCATCTTTCGTAGTGTTCCTTCTGGAGAAGGAAATGGCAATCCATTCCAGCACTCTTGCCTGGAAACTCCCATGGACGGAGGAGCCTGATAGTCTACAGTCCATGGGGTCGCAAAGAGTCAGACACGACTGAGCGACTTCACTTTTTTTTTTTCCATAGTGACCCAAGCCTAGCTTGACAGCTTGAACATGGCAGGCACTCAACTAACATTTCTGAATATCTTTATTCTGTAAGAGGTAAAATCGAGACTGACAGAGACATAGCTTGTCTAAAGCTGTTTTGCTGTAAGCTGAGTCCCGATTCTTGTAGGTCTAGCAATCTTCCCACAGAACTACATCACAAAAGACAATGCAATTGGCCCAGGTATATTCCCACTATTTCCATTTTCTTCTATATTCCCTAAAATAATATCCTAAGCATATTTGCTCTCTGCACTCCTGAACACCAAAACTTAAGATCCTCCACGAATGCCCACCTTTGCCCCATCTGGTGGGCTCATTTTGCACACTTTAGCATCTTGCCTATGCTTTCAGAGCTAAGCAGTCCCCCTATTCTAATTGCCTGAGTGTCTGCCCCATGGCCATTAGCCATATAATCCCAAAGCAGCTAGAAAGTAAAATTTCTCTTAGCACGTATTTCATCTTTATTGATACACAGTGTGATTATACCTCTGAAGAGGTAATGCTCCAGAAATATTAGGTATGTTCATATGAGATCCATGAGCCATTTCAGATGATAAAAAAAAAAGTACCACTTTATGGAATTCGAACCACTCCATTAACTTTGCATTGCATAAAACTATCAGGTAGAATTTTTAATTGAACAGGCTTGAACTTTCTTAGTGCCTATTTCTTCCTTTCTGTATTAAAATCTCACCCTTATTGCTTCTGAATATACAAACATGCATATACATATATAAACACTCCACTTAATTAAAGCTAGAAAACCCATTCACTTAATTAGTTAGTATGAATAAGGCACCCTTTGGAAAAGATGCTATCAACTTTTGACGCTCTAGAAAAGCTATTTAACACGTAAAAGTGAATCTGACTCTCTTTTGCTCTCTATAAATTGTGTTCTGAAATGTGTCAACATTTACATACACACATATACTTCAGATGTCACAACAGGAATTTTAAACAAATTTATAACATATATAACCAGGAATAGTCATTTGCTGGAAAAGAAATATGAGTAAAGAGAACCTCTCAATGATTCTTTTCAAATTTCCTCTGTAGTTTAATGATAAAATCTATTGAACAATGAACTTCAGACAAACTTCTAAATACTTCACATGGAATATTTTGTCAGTTCTTACAACGGCCTTACATGAGTATGTTACCATTGCCTCCACATATAGATGAGGAAACAGGTACATATAGGTTAAGTAATTTGGCTAAATTGTCATAGCTAGTGAGCTGACTTTCTAATCCACCCTGCTTTAGGATCAGGAGCCAGAAGGAAATGGATGATCCAAGTAAAAGTGATCACTTAGTACCAAAGAGGAAAGACTGGGTACACAAAAAATGACAAGGATTTGTGTTACTAAAATATTTAATGATAAATATTCAAAATGATGAACCATGTTTTCACTAAAGGGCTAAAATGTGTTTAATCTCAGTAATTTAGAAGAATACACTGTACAAAATAATATATTGTGGAAAAATGTAGTTTAAGTGGATCAAATTTTTTTAAATAGTTTATGAGGGGGAATTTATAAAAATTGTTTATATGAGATATATAGTTTAAAATAAATGCTATCTAGATGAGGCGTTACTATAGTTTCCTATCGTCAGATAAACTGCTACCTATTTTGTGCTGTATATAGATTATAGACAAGTTTTGTAGAAATAGCACTCTGCCGTGCAATTCTTTCTATTTTCTGCACAGAGTTTAGACTAATCATTACATATTAGCTCAGCTAACACAACTTTCTTGGCTCTCTGTCCCATTACCATGATTTCCATCTACTCTCTCCATCACCTGAAGCTGAGTCAATCCTACCTGTAAGCTATTTACATGAAACTCTTTTTTTGGTTTGGTTCTCAAAAACAATGCTCTCTTTTTCTCATTTGTCTGCCTGGTTTTGATTGCTCTGATATCTTTGGAAATGTTGAATCTCCTTGAGAATGGGGCCATAAATACTAGTGATAAAAATAAGCCAGCCAGGAGACAGATTTTAATGGATAAGCATTAAGTGTCAACTGTGATAGAACTTTCCTAGCTATTTTGGGGGGTTTGCATATTGTGAAACACCTTACATTTTTAGAAATACATAAAAGTGACACAAGCAACCAGGAACCACATCATCTTCCTCTATAAATTATTAATTTCTATTGGATAGGAATATAATTCTGTTATTGACAAAGACAGAATGAAAGCAAGCATTCAATCTTTAGAAATGGGCAAGTTGTTGAATTAATTTATAACATGTTATTAAAGTATAGAAACATGGCTAAGTATTTCAAGTCAATTTAACTGCTAATGTGGAAAAACTGTGAAAGTGAAAAGATGCTTCTTCAATGTCCATGCAATGCAAATACATAAAGGATAAAAAATAAATGGCAGAGGAAGGGTAAAAGGCAAGACGAAGAGGAAAGGAAAGGAAAAGGAAAGGAAATCAGGTAAGAAAACTGAGTAAAAAAATGTGAGAAAGGAGAAATAGAAGAGAATAGAACAAATCAAAGGCAATTAGAGTGGAGAGGAGATGTTAGCTTTAGGAAAAAGTAAATTCCGAGATATTCATTTGGACCATTTACAATTCTGTTTCAGGTGGGTTTAAACAAATGGCAAATGTCCATTAAATAACCCTGAATATTTTAGATTTAATACGGTCAGGGAAATAGTGAACTTATCTGAGTGTGAGAAGAATGAAGTTAAAATTTTAAATTGTAATACAAATAATAACAATAACCAAAAAACACTTTAAACATATTTTTTAAATTATTCTGTACCATGTACTGTCTTCATTGCTTGGCATGTAATATACACTAGATTGGCATATTCAATGTCCATTTCAACTTCCTTATAGTATGAGTTACCGTGGGCTGAAAAGTTAAAATTACATTTTAGATTCTTTTATAGTTAGGATTCCAGGTTTGATTTAGCATCGACCCATCATATATTCCGGAGAAGGCAATGGCACCCCACTCCAGTACTCTTGCCTGGAAAATCCCATGGACAGAGGTGCCTGGTAGGCTGCAGTCCATGGGGTCGCAAAGAGTCAGACACGACTGAGCAACCTCACTTTCACTTTTCACTTTCATGCATTGGAGAAAGAAATGGCAACCCACTCCAGTGTTCTTGCCTGGAGAATCCCAGGGACAGAGAGCCTGGTGGGCTGCTGTCTATGGGGTCGCACAGAGTCGGATACAACTGAAGTGACTTAGCAGCAGCATCATATATTCTCATACATTATTTGAATTTGAAACTGCAAAGTGAGATGACATGCAGAATATAAGACTTCATTTTTTTATGAGAGGCAATATGGCTCTGTGTTTAATGACCACTTGATTGGGAGACTACTTAGTAATACTAGCAGTTTCCTTATTGAAGCAAAAGAGAATAATTTTGGAGTAACCAACTTTCAGAGTTTGAGCCTTTGGAGCTCAGTCCTGCACCATGTCTCTGAAGATTAAGAATTGTTCTGAAGTTTGCCCTGAAGCCAGTTCCTTTCCCTTCAATGATCTTTTTAGCCAATAAATATCTGGAAATGAAATGAATCTTTTTTTTTTTTTTTTGGTGGGTTTGGGAAAGTTGTCTGTGTAACTAACCCCATCCAAATACAACATGTGAGAAAGAAAGGGTTAACACATCCACTGACAATGTAGAATTTTTCCAAGTTCATAGTGAAACAGTAGGCTTGATATTCAGTCTTTCATAAAAGAGAAAATATAATTCAAATTCATTGCCTCTCTAATGTAATGGTGGGGTTTAGGACATGCTACCCCAAAATACGGCACCTTGGCCTATTGAAAATCTTAAAAGAAAAAAAAAAAGGAAAGAAAATCTTAAAAGAATTTGAGAATTTGGCAAGGCAGGAAAGGAACACTCTGACCTCCCTCTACTCATTCTTCTTCTCTGAAAGCAAAAGATAGGTCTGCATATGAAAGTTTCCTCCCTGTATTAGGAGAAAATAATACATTCTTATCAACTGAGAGAGTGAATTTGGGGCCAAGAAAACTATACAAATAAACCTTGCTACCTTTACCCCTATCTTCCTAGTTACTTCTTGACCGCGTACTATCCCTAACCCCAAATCCCTTCGTCTTGTCCATATTTTTACAAATTTATTATTTCTTTGTATACAAAGTATAAGACCTTCTTGCTCTGGTCACCATATTGTGTCTTTATTCTCTTGTGAAGGCCCCCATGTACATGTAAAAATTCAATAAAATGTATATGCTTTCTGCCTGTTAATCTGTCTTTGTCAGTTCAATGTTCAGACCTGGCTAGTGACCCTGAAAGGGTCAAGTAAAACTTTTCTCCCCTTTAATAAAAAGAAGCAAACCACACCACTTCCTGATACAAAGAAGCAGAATAGGGTATTGAGCATCTGGAGAATCTAGTATTCACAAGAGCACTAGGACTGCTGGAAAAAGAAAGGAGATCAAAGCGACAGACTCAGATGTTGAAACTTGATTGTGTTTCAGTGTCTCCATGTTTCGTCCCAGAGTGGAACATCAGGTAGAATCTTGAAATGCAAACACTGAGCCTTTGTCTCAATTTGCATCTGGAATTCTGGAAAGAGATTCCTTAGACGGTTGCCCTATAATAAAATCCTGGGTGTGGGTATGTCAAAAGATTCTTAATGAAAATCTAATTAAACTGGAAGGAGGGGAAGAGTGTTGATTTGCTGAGCACAAGTGATATTGTAATTATAAGAAATGTATATTTGGTCTTTGCCCCTGTTCCTTGTGTAAAGGTCCTAAACTCCTTGGAATTTCCTAAGAGATAAGCAATAAAATATCTTTTGTTATTCAACAACTGCCTTTCAACCACACCTGAGTTTATGTTAATGAGGTGACTTTTGGAACACTTCCTAAGTAAACAATGCAAAGAAATAGAGGAAAATAATAGCATGGGAAAAACTAAAGATCACTTTGAGAAAATTAGAGATACCAAGGGAATATTTCATGCAAAGATGGGCACAATAAAGGACAGAAATAGTATCCACCTATCAGAAGCAGAAGATATTAAGAAGAGGTGGCAAGAATACACAGAAGAAATATGCAAAAAAGATCTTAATGACCTGGATAACTACGATGATGTGATCACTGACCTAGACCCAGATCTCCTGGAATGTGAAGTCAAGTGGGCCTTAGGAAGTGTCACTATGAGCAAAGCCAGAGGAGGTGATGGAATTCCAGCTGACTTATTTCGAATCCTAAGAGATGATGTTGTTAAAGTGTTGCACTCAAAAAGCCAGCAAAATTGGAAAACTCAGCAGTGGCCATAGGTCTGGAAAAGGTCAGTTTTCATTCCAATCCCAAAGAAGGACAATGCCAAAGAATGCTCAAAGTACCACCCAATTGCACTCATCTCACATGCTAGCACAGTAATGCTCAAATTTCTCCAAGTGAGGCTTCAGCAGTATGTGAACTGAGAACTCCCAGATGTTCAAACTGGATTTAGAAATGGCAGAGGAACTAGAGATCAAATTGCCAACATTTGTTGAATCATAGAAAAAGCAAGGGAATTCCAGAAAAAACATCTACTTCTGCTTCATTGACTATGCTAAAGATTTTGACTGTGTGGATCACAACAAACTGGAAAATTCATAAAGATTTGGGAATACCAGGTGACATTACCTGCTTCCTGAGAGGTAGAGAAGCAAAAATTAGAGCTGGACAAGAAACAACGGACTGGTTCCAAATAGGAAAAGGAGTATGTCAAGGCTGTATATTGTCACCCTGCTTATTTAACTTATATGCAGAGTACATCATGCGAAATGCCGGGTTGGATGAAGCACAAATTGGAATTAAGATTGCTGGGAGAAATATCAATAACCTCAAGTATGCAGACAATCACATTTTTAAGGCAGAAAATGAAGAGGAACTAAAGAGCCTCTTGATGAAGGTGAAAGAGGAGAGTGAAAAAAACTGGCCTAAAACTCAACATTCAAAAAACTTAGATCATGGCATCTGGTCCCATCACTTCATGCCAAATAGATGTGGAAACAATGGAAACAGTGAGAGAATTTAGTTTCTTGGGCTCCAAAATCACTGCAAACAGTGAATGCAGCCATGAAATTAAAAGACACTTGCTCCTTGGAAGAAAAGTTATGACCAACCTAGACAGCATATTAAGAAGCAGAGACATTACTTTGTCAACAAAGATCTGTCTAGTCAAACTTATGGTTTTTCCAGTAGTCATGTATGGATGTGAGAGTTGGACCATAAAGAAGGTTGAGCACCAAAGATTTGATGCTTTCAATCTGTGGTGTTGAAGAAGACTCTTGAGAGTCCCTTGGACTGCAAGGAGATCCAACCAGTCCATCCTAAAGGAAATCAGTCCTGAATATTCTTTAGAAGGTCTTATGCTGAAGCTGAAACTCCAATACTTTGGCCACCTGATGTTAAGAACTGACTCATTGGAAAAGACCCTGATGCTGGGAAAGATTAAGGCAGGAGAAAAAGTGGACAACAGAGTTGAGATGGTTGGATGGCATCACTGATTCAATGGACATGAGTTTGAGAAAACTCCATGAGATAGTGAATGACAGGGAAGCCCGGCATGCTGAAATCCTTGGGGTTGCAGAGTTGGACACGACTGAGCAACTGAACAACAACAACAAAAACAATAGCCACAACCAACAATGAGTGATAATTTCTATTGCTGTGGATCCTTGACAGTGATTCGTGTTCTCATTGTTTGAGATTTGGCTATTCTGATAAGTGTGCAGTGGTATCTCACTGCTGTTTTAGTTTTCATTCCTGATGATAGATACATCTCTCCATGTGCTTATTTTTCCTGTTTCTCTTTTTGGTGAGCTATTTGTTAAGGATTTTGCCCCATTTTCTTAATCTGGGCTGTTTCTGTTCTTATTGTTGAGTTTGAAGTAGACTTTGTAACCCTGTATAATAGTCCTTTATCAGAAAAGAGGAAAACATATTCTTGTACAAATATGCTTTCCCAGCCTGTGGCTGATCTTCTTATTCTGTGGAGATTGTCATTTTCAGAGCAGATGTTTTCAAAGTTAATAAAGTCTAGTTTGTTAATTACTTCTTTCATGGATTCCACATTTAATGTTGTTATCTGAAAAGATATCACTATACCCAATACCACTCACAAGGTTCTCTGATGCAGAGCCATGGATGTGAAATCAGCAATATAGAAGGCCATCTGTAAAGTTATATGCAGATTCTTCATCTGCACACGATGCTGGCAACCCTAATCTCTGCATTTTCATGGTCAACGGTATCTAGATCAATGCTATAAAGTCTTCTTTAAGCATGCTTTCACTCAAGCCCATAAATTTTGATTAGGTCATAGCCTCATAGTGAGTCTGTCCCTCTGCATTATGGATTTCTTAGAAACTTTTCAGAATTTTTCTCCCTTTAGAGGCAACAGATGGCTAAAGTTCATTGGAGTTTGGCATTTCTCTTCCCTAATGTCAGTTAGATTTTGAAACTAGTCCAGCAGGTTAGGCTCTGGTTAACTGGTTTCTCCTGAGGGCAGCCTGTATTAGGAGAAACAGAGCACTCTGGCATTGTTCAAAATGGTTTATATTCCTATTCTACCAGAAAGTGCAAGTGATATTCTTAGCTGTTCAGTTGTGTCTTACACTTTGCGACCCCATGGGCTGTAGCCCCCCAGGATCCTCTGTCCATGGAATTTTCCAGGCAAAAATACTGGAGTGGGTTGCCATTTCCTTCTCCAGGGAAGGAAAAAAGAGAATATTTTTCTCTGATTTTTTTTTTACCGTAGCAACCTGGTTGATTTCTTGGAATTAAACTCCTCTATACTAGGGTGCCACCTTGTGAAGGTCCCCTGGAGTTTTTAACTCTCAGACTTATCCACACTATACCTCCAGCAATTTGTCAATCAGGGTTCAGGTTTTCCTATCTCAGCATAGGTTTTGTTTGTGAGTTTCTGCTCTGGTAAGCCAAGACTCCCTGTATTTGTGTCTCTGTCTCTAATTTTGAGGGCAGTGGTTTGCCCCTTGTCCTCCTATAGAACAGAGACAAGTTGTTGACTTTCAGTTTACTTAGTTTTTTACTCGTTAGGGAGGAGCAAAGACTTTTAAGACCATTACATGTAGAACCCAAAGACAGAAGTCACCAATTCCTTTTAATTATGTACTTTAAGAACCCATTTTTCTCTTCTCATTTGCACAAAAATGTCTATATCTAGATCCATCTACATGGGTCACTTGCATTATCATCATAGTTTATTTAAAGTTAAGAGACCTAAAATAAATTTTGTTTTAAATTTCATGAAAACACAAAAGACCCTGAATAGCCAAAGCAATCCTGAGAAAGAAAAATGGAGCTGGAGAAATCAGGCTTCTTGACTTCAGAACTTACTACAAACCTACAGTATCAAAACAGTATGGTACTGACATAAAAGTAGAAATATAGATCAATGGGACAGGATAGAATGCCCAGGAATAAACCCATGCACCTGTGGTCAATTAATCTATAACAAAGGAGGCAAGAATATACAGTGGTGAAAAGACAGTCTGTTTAATAAGTGGTACTGGTAAAACTAGAGGACTACATGTAAGAATGAAATTAGAAAATTCTCTAATACTATTCACAAAAATAAACTCAAAAAGGGATTAAAGACTTAAGTGTAAGGCCAGATTTTATAAAACTCTTAAAGGAAACCATTGGCAGAACGTTCTTTGACATAAACCTCAGCAATAATCTTTGGATCCACCTCCTAGACTAATGACAATAGAAACAAAAATAAGCAAGCAGGCCCTAATTAAATATAAAAGCTTTGCACAGCAACAGAAACCATAAATGAAATGAAAAGAGAACCCATAGAATGGCAAAAAAATATTTGCAAATGAAGCAACCAACCAGGCATTAATCTCAAATATACAAACAGCTCATGCAACTCTATATCAAAAAAAGAAAAACCCAAACAAAAAGGGAACAGATGATCTAAACAGATATTTCTCCAAAGAAGACATACAGGTGGCCAAAAGGTACATGAAAAGATGCTCAACATTACTAATTATCAGATAAATGCAAATCAGAACTATAATGAAGTATCATCTCTCCTTGGTTAGAATGGCATCATCAAAAAATCTATAAGCAATAAATGCTGGAGAGGGTGTGGAGAAAAGGAAAATCCTCCTATATCATTGGTGGGAACATAAATTGGTACATCCACTATGGAGAATAGTATGGAGATTCCTTAAACTAAAAATAGAGCTACCATATGATTCAGCAATCCCACTCCTGGACATGTATCTGGAGAAAACCATAGTTCTAAAAGATACATGAACCCTAGTGTTCATTGCAACACTTTTTACAATAGCCAAGACTTGGAAGCAACCTAAATGTCCATGGAATGGTGAATGGATAAAAAAGATGGGGTACATAGATACAATGGAATATTATTCAGTCACAAAAAAGAATGAAATAATGCCATTTGCAGCAACATGGATGGGCCTAGAGATTGTCATACTGAGTGAAGTAAGTCAGACAGAGAAAGACTAATATTATATGGTATTACTTATATGTGGAAACTTAAAAAATGATACAAATGAACTTTTTTACAGAACAGAAATAGAGTCCAAGATGTAGGGAAAAAACTTATGGTTACTAGGGGATAAGGAAGTGAAAGTTGCTCAGTCGTGTCCACCTCTTTGAGACCCCATGGACTATACACTCCATGGAATTCCCTAGGCCAGAATACTGGAGTAGGCAGCCTTTCCCTTCTCCAGGGCATCTTCCCAAACCAGGGATCGAACCCAGGTCTCCCTCATTGTCGCAGATTCTTTACCAGCTGAGCCACAAAGAGAAAGACGGTAGGAACAAATTGGGAGATTGGGATTGAGATGTACATAATGGTGGTGGTGGTTTAATCACTAAGTCATGTCCAGCTCTTGTGACCCCACAGACTACTATACATAAAATAGAGAATGAATAAAAACCAGCTTTATAGCACAGGGAACTCTACTCAATACTCTGTAATGGCCTACTTGGGAAAATAATATTTTTTAAAAAATTGGTATATGTTTATGTATAATTCATTCATTTTGCTGTACACCTGAAACTAACACATTGTAAATCAAATATACATACTCCAATCAAAGCTTAAAAAATAAGGTAAGAGGGACAGAGAGGAAAAAAAAGACACATGTCATATGATAACACTTATATGTGGAATCTAAAAAAAAAAATGGTACAGATGAACTTACTTACAAAACAGTTACAGAGTTCAAAAACAAACTTAAAGTTACCAAAGGAAAAATGTATGGGGGAGGGATAAATTAGCAGTTTGTCATCAACACAGACACACTATTATTTTTAAAATAGGTAACCGACAGAGACCTACTATATAGCACAGAGAACTCTACTCAGTATTCTATGATAACCTATATGGAAAAGAATCTGAAAAAGAATGGATATAAGTATAACCAAATCACTTAGCTATATACCTAAAACTAACACAACATTATAAATAAACTATTTACTCCAATATAAAATGAAATTAATTCTAAAAAGAATCATTGACAAATATTGAGCCTGGGAAAGAAAAATTGTTGTGAATCTGGTCAAGGGACTCTAATTAAAATTTAACATCAAAAATAAAAATTTCCCTCTTTTTGTATTTTCCCATTCCATTCTACATTGCTATGAATATTTTCCTCAATCAATAATTCCACCATGCCACTCCAATATTTATAAATCTTTGTAAGATATAGTAAAATCTGTGCATAGCAATGAAGCCTAGCACATAGAAGTCACATTCATATATCAAACATTATACTACTGTATACTGGTCAAACTGGCCTTATTTTTTATTTAAACATTTAGGTACAATGAAGGAAGTGGAAAAGGAATCTAATGGCTTAGATGTGGCAATTTATAGTTTTATATAGTTACGTTTTTACATACTTAACTATTTTATAGGAACTTTCTCTATATAAAACTCTACATAAATCTATCATCTATGTCCTTGAAAAATGATACCAAAACTGTCTAAACAGGACTGTAGAAAGGTCAAGAATTATCATAGATGTCAGACATGTAATTTGAAGGAAAGAATATCTTTGGACAGTAGGAAATGATAGCATGTGTCTTGCGATTGGCGAGAGGTTTGCAGGAAGCATAAAGTCAAGTAAAGAAAAATGCATAAAATATTGAAGTGAGAATTAGGGCTCCTTTTAGATAGTATATTCAAAAGCAGAGACATCACTTTGCCAACAAAAGTCCATCTAGTCAAGGCTATGGTTTTTCCTGTGGTGATGTATGGGTGTGAGAGTTGGACTGTGAAGGAGGCTGAGCGCCGAAGAATTGATGCTTTTGAACTGTGGTGTTGGAGAAGACTCTTGAGGGTCCCTTGGACTGCAAGGAGATCCAACCAGTCCATTCTGAAGGAGATCAGCCCTGGGATTTCTTTGGAGGGAATGATGCTGAAGCTGAAACTCCAGTACTTTGGCCACCTCATGCGAAGAGTTGACTCATTGGAAAAGACTCTGATGCTGGGAGGGATTGGGGGCAGGAGGAGAAGTGGATGACAGAGGATGAGATGGCTGGATGGCATCACTGACTCAATGGACGTGAGTCTGAATGAACTCCGGGAGTTGGTGATGGACAGGGAGGCCTGGCGTGCTGCAATTCATGGAGTTGCGAAGAGTCGGACACAACTGAGCGACTGAACTGAACTGAACTTAGCTAAGAGTTAGATTGAATAACTGATACAATTTTGTAATTTAGTAAAGTGATGAGAAACACAGAACATTTGAAATGTTCTTCCATATTAAAAAATTAAATATAAAATCTTCCATAATTTCTTAAAATCAGTTCAGTTCAGCTCAGTCACTCAGTCATGTCTGACTCTCTGCAGCCCCATGGACTCCAGCATGACAGGCCTCCCTGTCCATCCCCACCAACTCTTGGAGTTTGTTCAAACTCATGTCCATTGAGTTGGTGATACCATCCAACCATCTCATCCTCTATCATCCCCTTCTCCTCCTGCCTTCAAGCTTGCCCAGCATCAGGGTCTTTTCTTAAAGTGAAATGATCCATAAATGTTATTGTAGTGTTATGTTAGAAGTCTACATGTATTCACTGTAGAATAAGTTTAGCTCTTTTCTCTGGGCCTGACTCTCTTTCTGTGTATGTGTATCTATGCATTGGGCACAACAACAGAAAAGGAGATAACATACCACTTTTCTTGGCTATAAATGCATCAGCTCCTTAACTTAATATAGTGTTCTTTTTCATACCAGCATTTTAAGCATTGAATGAGTAAGTAAAAGTCAGTCAGTCATGTCTGACTTTTTGTGACCCTATGGACTCTACAGTCCTTGGAATTTTCCAGGCCAGAATACTAGATTGGGTACCCTTTCCCTTCTCCAGGGGATCTTCCCAACCCAGGGATCGAACCCACATCTCCCGCATTGCAGGTGGATTCTTTACCGCCAGTTGAGCCACAAGGGAAGCCCAAGAATACTGGAGTGGGTAGCCTATCCCTTCTCCAGCAAATCTTCCCAACCCAGGAATCAAACTAGGGTTTCTTGCATTGCAGGAGGATTCTTTACCAACTGAGCTATCAGGGATGCTCCCATTTTAAGCATCAGGCAATGTTTAATAACAAGATTAATAAGTTACATGTGTATTAGTTTTCCACTTAGACCAAACTGTCCTTATTTTGCATATTTATTTTCATCAAATCTCACAAAAACTGGAAGTGCCTTTTCCATGAATTGAGATGCTTATTTTCAAATGGAAGGGGAGAGATGTGTACATAAATCTAGTTAAGAAACTATTATGTGAGTTGAACTTAGATGTGAAATTTTCTGAATTTGTAGTTGAAACAGAAGGAAACTATTGAGGTCATTTGGATAATAAAAACTGCTTCTATGCCAGAGTCATTCTTGAAAGGGAGTCTCTTACAAGGAGAAAGCCTCAGTGGGCACCAATCACCTCTTTCAACCCTCACTGCCACCTCTTCCACCTCCCGATTTTTTGTGCATATGCATGTTTTAGTTAAATCACTGACAAGGAAACCACCAGCCTTATGCTTTCACTAATGTTAGGAACAGCACACAGAATTTGTAATGTTAGGCACAGCAGCTGAACATACTACAGAGGAGTAGAAAAGGAGAAAAAAATGATGCCATTAACCATGCAAATGTGTGCCACATCTGTACTAAATTGCCATTTGCATGAATACAGCTAAGGCAAGCAGGATTACTGTCATTAGAGCAATGCTGTTTGCACTGCTATATTGCATTTAAGGTTGTGTGGGTGTTTCCATTTATACTGCCCCCCTTCTTTTTAGGGGTTTATAATTTGGTTGTAATAATCTGCTTTGGGATGAAACATTACTACAAGTTCACAGAGGGGGAGCAATTTTTAATTATAAAATTGGATTCAAATTGGTTCAGCCATATTGTAGCTAGAGAAAAGCATTTAAGCACACTAACCAAAAAAATATGTTTTCTTTTAAAATACAAGTCTTTTGACTTGAACTTTTTTTTCACTTTAAGGCAGAAAACTATTTTTACCGTAGCATTTTATGTTTGTTGATTTTTGTGTAGTGTCCCACCAGAAGATTGATATTATATACACAAATTGTCCACTTTAATTCTCAAACTTCCAAAAGAGGTTATTTCAAGTACATGCTTTATTAATTATTTAAAATATACAGTTTTATTGTATCCACTCCTGATAAATTGCATACTGCAATAGGGTCTCTTCAGCCCGTAACAAGAAACAAGACTTCTTACACATGTTAAAGAACAATTTTACAATCAGTGTTGCCTACTTATGGATAAATAACAAATTACATGAGCAACTTTTCAGTGGCAAGTAGCTCAAGTTATATAGAAATTTTTTTAAATAAAAGGTGTTTGTCTTTATATATATAAATTTTATATATATATATAATTTGAGTAATTATATATATATATATAATTTACATATATATATTTATAATTTGAGTATATTGCAAGAGTACTTGCCATTTCCTTCTCCAGGGGAATCTTCCTGACCCAGGGATCGAACCCAGGTCTCCTGCATTCCAGACAGACGCTTTAACCTCTGAGCCAAGAGCTTCCCTGGTATATATATATAATTTACATATATATTTATAATTTGAGTATATATATACAATTTGAGTAATGAGTGTATTGAGTTTATATAGGCATTGGTTGACAAGAGATGTTGGCTGTGCAAGGGTTATGATCACTTTCAGCTACTTTAAATACTGAAAAGGAAAGATAGGTATATTTATATATACTTGTGTCCATGGAATTCTCCATGCAAGAATACTGGAGTGGGTAGACTTTCGCTTCTCCAGGGGATCTTCCCTGACTCATGGATTGAACCTGGGTCTCCTGCATCACAGGCTGATTCTTTACTTTCTAAACCACCAGGGAAGCCAGGGTCTTGGTTATATAGTAATGGCTAAAAATAGTACCTAAGCTAATGCTCACGCCACAGGCAATCATATTATTGGTGACTGAATTATTTCAGATTGTTTCTATAGTCCTCTTGGGAAAGCATATTTATTTGTTAATTTATGTAAGTCCCCATGGCTGTTGAGTATTGTCAATTGTAGTTATACAATGACAATGTATATGTGCCCCAAAAACTATTCATGTTTTTAGAAGTATTATAATCTGGGATCCTTTTGGAAAGCAGATGACACAATTAAACAGGAAACACCTCAAGAGAGTTTTAAAGGTACTATCTGTGGCATGTGTGGAATGGGGAATGGCCACAAAAAATAGTGCGGTCTCTCAGGATTAGTAACAAAAGAGATTTAGTATCAGACCTAAGTCTGAAGGGTTAAGAGGAGAGGGGACAGTTAGTGGAACCTGAAGAAAGATGGGAAGAGGACCTCCTGATGGGAGCTCTGACATTTGATCAAAAGAAACAGCCATCCCAAGGTAACCTGTCAGAGAATGAGCCAGAAAATTAAACACTTGGGCCTCAATTTACTCACTGGACCTAATCTTATAATGTACATCCTTGGCAATGAGGGAACAAACAGAAGTTCTTCCTAGGCCACTGGAGGAACAATCTAGAACAATAAGTAATGATAAATGTAATGAATTTAAATAGATGCAAAATCTTAACAAGTTAGGTTTTCTTGGTTAATAAACATATCAGTGCAATATATTACTTTAGTCAAACTTTGACTAACTCATCAATTCACAGATAACTTATGTGGAGTCTGGGTAGCCTTTCCTTTCTCCAGGGGATCTTCCCAACCCAGGGATCGAACCCAGGTCTCCCGCATTGCAGGCGGATTCTTTACCAGCTGAGCCACAAGGAAAGCCCAAGCATACTGGAGTGGGTAGCCTATCCCTTCTCCAGGGGATCTTCCCAACCCCGGAATAGAAGCGGGGTCTCCTGCATTGCAGGTGGATTCTTTACCAACTGAGCTATGAGGGAAGCCCAAAATATGATGGGAAGATAGCCCCTTACATAAATATCTATAATTCTGGCATACATGCTATTTCAGTGGTACAAAATGATTGCTATCAAGAGATGGGCAGTAGGTGCTTCATTCATAAGAGAATGTGGAGAATGACATACAGAATACATGCCTATTGATGTAGGTTTTAAATGGTGGATAAATTTCTATCAGCAAAGTATGGATTTTCCTGCCTGAGGAAAATTATCTTCGTGGTACAAGAGCCAGAAAGGAATGTTTCAAAGAATGTTTCTTTCACATGGGGGCAGTGTTAGTTAAAAGGGAAGACTAATACCTTTTAGGAGGGGAACTTAAACTCCAGTCTATGATATTTGTATTTTGTTGAACATGATGGGAAGGTCTCTAAGTTTCAGAAGAAGGAAGTAATGCAGCCACAACAACTCATGAGACACATCAATCTGGCTTCCCCAATTCGCTTGGACTAGAGGTTAGGGTGTTGGACAATCTACTTATAACATCAACACACTAATATTCACTTACGAGGACAAGGATTGAGATAGAATGTAGGCAAAGAAATAGAAAAAAAAGAAGGCATCAACATGAAGAGATTTAACAATGTATTTCAATGCTATATTTAAATTCGAAGGAGCCATCTCAGATCAACTTAAAAGAAGAAAGAAATATTGAGATTATTAAATGTATCACTGCCTGGTATCATGTCCTCCTGAATGTAAGTTTCTTCCCAATATGCTTTTACAAAGCCAAGGGAGGCCGATCGCTTTTTCCTTTGCCTCCCTGCCGTTCCAACAAGTATCATTATCTCTAATCCCAGCCTTGCTCATCCTGCTGAGTGTCCAATAGCTATTAAAGATAGCTTTTTGCAGTGTTAACTGAAGCCCTCAGTCCAGTGGCGGCGTGTGGATATTTTGGCATATTTTAAACTGGGCTTTTTTTGAATGGCTTATTGTAATTTATGTAAGATATTTTGATTTTAAAAACTTACTCACCTTATCTGACTTGGTACACAGGGCCAGAAAGTTCTGTTCTTATTTCAGAATTCTTACTAAGGAAATTTGTCTATTGCACTTGTTTGTAAATTGGTTTTGTGAAATCAAAATTGATTCATAATCATGATGATAAAGGCATCAATAGTACTAATATTCAAAATTTATGAATCAAGTAAAAAAAAAAGACATTACTAGAAATAACACATGATGCCTTCTTAAAAGTTCACATAGAGGTAAATTCTTAGTGCAGCTATTAAGGCTGACATCCTCTGTCAGTCTTTATCTTATCATGTAAGGATGCTAAATTACAAATTTTTTACTTTGAAAGTTCTGGAAAGTGGCCCATGAACAAGTCACTCTGTGCCTCTGGCTTCCCATTGCTATTTCTGTTATATTTAAGAGTTTGGCTTGTGGATTCTGACACTCTCTTCCAGTTGGCATCATTCCTTAATTCACCTTCAAATGTGCTTATGTTGATAGTATGAGGGACCTACCAAGTAGTGTTCGAGAGGTAAATGTGTTGGATGTTCACGAGGTAAATTTGGGAAATTACCATGTTTCATAATGACAACATATGATGATAAAGGTTTTGTCTTCATGGAACCAAGCAGGGAAGAAAAAATTACACACGTACACACATACGCACATCGGTCACTAAGCGTATTTTCAAATAACTGGATCTCTTGCATTACGGAGACCAAAATGTCCAGATGTTTTCCCTGAGTTTTAGTGCTAGGCATATTTTCAATACACCCATTGAAAATCAATATAACTAAATCACAAAGAAGAGTGCATGTGGTGTGTGTGTGTGAGAGAGAGAGAGAGAGAGAATTTCCAGGCTCCTATTCCACAGTGTATAACACAAAATATCCTACAACCACGTCACTGAAAAAATGAGTGAGATTCTCCGTTTCTCTAGCTTAATGTCATCTTGAGTTCAGTCTCAATTTTCAAGGATTTTTCATGACTTCCTCTCTACATGAACAAAGAATACTCATTTCAAATGTGTTACTGTCTGTAATTGAATGTGTGTGTGCACGTGCGTGTGTGTTCACATCTCACGACTTACCCTGTATTTTATTTAACTTAAGTTCTTGCTCTCAGATATATGCAAACCTGCACTATCCTTTTATTCCTCATGTGTGTGTGTTGGAAACAGGTGGAGAGAACCCTTTCAAGTGAGCTGCAGGACTACTTGGGTCACTAAAGAAGTCTGCTTTCCTGACATGTCAGTTCGAGTTACTGTAAAAAGAACAGCTCTTAAAAATGCATGACTTCATGTGGTCAAATGTGTCAAAAATGGTTTAAAATAATACAATCCTAAGAACCATAGGGGGTGGGAGGGAACGGCAAAAAGAATTACTGGTATTTTCCTCTCTTATATCCCATATTTAGAGCCAGTGCCATAAAGGCACACCAGGAACACGTGTGAGAGGCAGTCATTTTCTCCAAGTAAGTTTTGCCAAAATTACTGCACGTACTATGGTTATCCTTTTTAATTATCTCGATATGTATTTCTGGAGGGTCTATCACTAAATGCTCATGTGCTTCGACTTGGAGGCGATTCTTGCTCGAATCAAAAGATAAGGAAAGATGCTGCGGAGCGTGACTTCTGAATGCTATGGTGTAGCCTTCTGGGAGTAGTCACAAGAGAAATCATGCTCTTGGGGGGATTGTTCACAAATTTTAAAGCAAGTCTACCCTTTTACCTTAAATGCAAAGTAGCCTGGAACAGTATTCAATAACTAACCACATTTCCTAATTATGCTGATTCTTTTTCAAAGTTTTCTCAGTGCACATTTCACTGGGATGCTCTGAGTTACATATACTTTTAAGTCAAATTGTTATGAACTAGGAAATATTTTTAGCTTTATAGTCTTTGGATCAATTACTGTGTATATTATGCACCTAATCATTAGGGAAATGGCCATTACTTACATTCTAAGGAGGTCGCTAGTTGGAACACATTTTCCTCTTGAAATATGTAAATTTTGTAGTTTGAACGTCACATTGCGTATCCTACACACTATTCACTGATGGTACCGAGTTCAGCAAAAATATATGCATTAACTTATGTAAGTGAAGCTATCTTTACTCATGGAAAGTAAGCAAACTGGTGTACATAAAGGTAACCTGCCACCCTCAAAAGCTCCTCAGTGCGTCTGTATGGGTTCTGTTCGCAAACGAGTGCATCACAATTTTGCAGGTACAAATTTGGAAGCTCTTTCAAAAGCATGGTACATCATTTTATTCTTGAAAAGTGATTAGCATGTTACCTTAAAAATTTCATACTGCAAATTATATTTTAATCTGGAAATTCATGAAGGCCTAAATTTAAATAGATTGTCATCATTTTCTTAGTCCAAAAGCACAGAACAAACTAAATATATCTGAAGGTATTTTTCTTTGGAAATCCAGGCCTGTAATATCTGTTGAGGATAAGTAAACAGTTGGCAAGGAACTCCCTCTTGTGGTCAAACATTTTTAATTAGGGAAAAAAAAAGATTTGTACTCGACCGATGGTCTGGATTATTAAAACGTGGGTCACTTGTAACCATTAAGATTAACAATACTGATATAAGTGGTTTTACTGAAGCAATTCATTGCAAATTAGAGCTGAATTCTGAAACATATGCTTTTAATTTTTCCTAAAACAGAGCTTTGCCCTGCTGTTCAGGATAAATCCACTTTGAATTTCAATTTCCAAGGTTTCTTGTTACTTTAAAAAATACATAACATTCTTTTAAAATTATGTGCACACACACACACTTAAGTACATACATATAATACACGTATATATCATTGTCAGACACAGAGTGGAAGACGTTTATGAATTCTGTATTGTAAGAAGCTCATATCCTCTTTGTTTTGATCTCAGCACTTTGTTTTCTCATAGTTTCTAAAACTGAAGGACTGCTAAATATTTCTTCAAGCAGCAGGAGAAACAGTTCCCATATGCTGTTAACCAGTGCTCTCCCAGAGTACACGTGGCAACAGTCTATTGTCAGAAGCAATAAATTCCTGACAGCTAATCAGAAATGTTCTAAACACTTATTATGAATGAGGCAAATTACCAGACACATAATGAAGCTGACAAATTCTAATTTTTTCCTGATTGTTCCACCTGAGCAGTGCCTCCAACGACTTCACTAGATAGGTAATAGGCAGTCACTATCTGTCCTAATACTGAGTACACAATTCATTTCCACAATATCAAATTAAAACCTGATGCCAAAAGCCTGGGATTTAACTTATCTTCCGACAGCACATCAAAGGTCGGGAAGAAGGCCCTGTGCTCAGATCAGGTCACTGCTGCCACTTCAAATAGTAATGATACAATCTGAAACAACTTCTTTTGGGAAGACTTTCAATATAAGCACAAGAAGGCTCCAAAGTTCAATCGAGTCATTATTGAAGGGTGTGTGAGAGAGAGAAATCCCTATCATGTAAGTTCTCCAGTTTGTGCAGGGAATGTCTGCATGTGAAGAGAGCTATTTCTGTACACGTGCTGGTTCCAAAACACTTTGCCTGCCCAAAGTGAAACACTCAATCATCAGGGAAATAATACACATATGATTTCTTTACACAAGTTAGGAAAGAAAATGTGTGAGAGGACAAAACTGTTTGTCTTTAAATTTTTGTTCATATTTCCCAGCTGTTCTTTTTGTTAAGTTCTGTTGAATAAGGTGTATTTATGTTAAAATTGTTGTCCCTTTCTATTGATACAAAGCAAAGTGTATTCACTATAGGAAAATCAGAAGTGTACACATCTTTTCAAATATTAGAAACATAAGCATTTGTGCTTCTCAAAACATGGGTAACTCTGTAATAGTTTTAATAACCTTATTTAAAGGACACTAATTTTTATGTTCATAGATGGGCCTGTTTGTTTTCTTAATGTTTTAAACATCAGCATACTCTATTGTATGAATAAACCATTATGTATTTACTCAAACCACCAATGAAATAACTTTGCAGCTTTTCAATATTAAGACAAAATTATAAATATCCACAGTTATATCTTCACTCCCTCATTTTCATTTAACAATACAATGTATCCTCAAATTTATGAATTATGCCAGATAAAAGGTCACAGTTTTTCAATCTATGTGTTTTTACTCATTTTAAAATGTATAGTTTAATGAACTTGTAAATCTACTCTTGGATTTTTTTTCCAGTAAATCAAGTATAAAATGTATAAAATTTATAATATTGTTAAAAGAACATAATTTAATGATATTGTCTCAAAATAAGTTTCTTAACACCAGGAAAACTGTAATCATTGTGCTTAAACTCAGGTTCTGTGCAAATGATGTAGTATTATTCATCAATAAAGTTTTGGAATACTTTTGGAATACTACTTTTGGAATTAAAAGGATGCTTTTGCCAGTCCAGGTTCAATGCACGATACTGGATGCTTGGGGCTAGTGCACTGGGACGACCCAGAGGGATGGTATGGGGAGGGAGGAGGGAGGAGGGTTCAGGATGGAGAACACATGTATACCTGTGATGGATTCATTTTGATATTTGGCAAAACTAATACAATTATGTAAAGTTTAAAAATAAAATAAAATAAAAAAAAAAAGGATGCTTTCAAAATGCTGAGTTCTTTGCATATTTAGATAGAAATTTAGCTGCTCTTAAAGGCAATTATAAGTTTGTAATATGCTTTCCTAAAATATATATTCTAGAAGGGCAAATTATTTTAAGGGGAAGAAACATATAGTAACAGATATATATATATATATACACATATATACACACAATATATATATATATAAAATCAACAAATAAGTCAGTCTTTTACTTACTTTTATAAGTATCTTTCAATAGTATTATAGTATATGTAAGATCCCATTCACTGTAGAATGTACAATGATTTTTGGTATCAGTGAGGAAGAAAATCACCAATTATAATCATAAAGTGTCTTTGATTATAAGTTCTTTAAAAGAAGTTAAAATTTAGAATCAGTGGCCTTGAATCAATGCATAGTCAGAAATATATAGTATATAAAGAAATATTAATATTTATATAACTATAATAATTTATAGCAGTAAACAGATACAGATGTAGATGTAGACTGTAAGACTCTAGCCATGGTTTTAATGATTTCTTTTAAAAAATAACTGATTTAACTTATTTGAACTTAAGAGGATCACACTTTACATCTTTGTATTTTTTCCTGTAGTATATGACTATTTCCCTGGTGGCTCAGACAGTAAAGAATCTGCATGCAATGCAGGATACCAAGGTTCAATCCCTGGGTTGGGAAGATCCCCTGGAGAAGGGATGACTATCCTCTCCAGTATTCTTGCCTGGAGAATCCCATGGACAGAGGGGCTTGGTAGTCTACATGGGGTTGCAAAGAGTTGGGCACCGCTAACACACACTCTGTTATAAAATAATATATAAATGAACAAAATGCCTGCAGGTAAGAAAAAAAAAAAAAGGCATTTCTCTACAGTAAACCTTTGACTTCTACAAATATTTCATAGACCTTGGAAGGTTTCTTTCATATATTGCATGAAAATTGAAGGCTGGTTTATATGGTCTCTTCTGTGCCTATGGCAGACATTGTCACCATGTTTCCTTGACTTTAAGATCCCACTAATATTCGATACATCACTATTCCAGGTTGATTTTAAAAGCAAAAATAATACTCCCAATTAAGACTGTGACATGTCATTGATTGTTAGACATACCTCAAATCCAGAGAAGGAAATGTATTGAACCTAGCATATATGAAATATTGTAATAAACCATGACATTCTTCTCTGCTTTATCTGAATACAGCCTCAGATTATTTTGCAATACAATAGTCCCTACAGGCATACCAATAGGGAGAGATAATTCAGTATACGAATAATTGAATGTTGAGAATTATTTCCGAAGAGGCCTGGAAATATGAAATCCTCTAATAAGTAAAGAGATATAAGTCATGCTATATGATAAACCAAGGATATTGTGCACTAACCTAGTCCTATCTTTTGAAAGTTAACTTACTGAAGGAATTTCCCATAAATGCATTGTGCTCTCTCTCTCTCTCTCTCTGGCTTTCAACAATAAGCTAGAAAGTATATGGGAAGAAGAGAAAACAAAGAAATACAGGGAGAAAAAAAAAATCGCATTAACCGTTTCCAAGCATTAGGAGCCATATATATGTACTTCATGCCTATTTTTTTTTACTGGATAATTCCAGGAACCAGAAAAACTTTTAATTGTACATAGGTAAGGAAACTGAGTTTAGGTTAGAGAATAACTTATTCAAACAGCCATCAGGAGTGCAATTGTTGGGATTAATATCTAACTATACAGATTGCAACCGATTTGTCTTAGAGGAAAACAACAGAATGGGAAAGACTGGGGATCTCTTCAAGAAAATCAGAGATACCAAACGAACATTTCATGCAAAGATGAGCTCCATAAAGGACAGAAATGGTATGGACCTAACAGAAGCAGAAGATATTAAGAAGAGATGGCAAGAATACACAGAAGAACTGTACAAAAAAGATCTTCACGACCCAGATAATCACGACGGTGTGATCACTCACCTAGAGCCAGACATCCTGGAATGTGAAGTCAAGTGGGCCTTAGAAAGCATCACTACGAACAAAGCTAGTGGAGGTGATGGAATTCCAGTTGACCTATTCCAAATCCTGAAAGATGATGCTGTGAAAGTGCTGCATTCAATATGCCAGCAAATTTGGAAAACTCAGCAGTGACCACAGGACTGGAAAAGGTCAGTTTTCATTCCAACCCCAAAGAAAGGCAATGCCAAAGAATGCTCAAACTATCACGCAATTGCACTCATCTCACATGCTAGTAAAGTAATGCTCGAAATTCTCCAAGCCAGGCTTCAGCAATATGTGAACCATGAACTTCCTGATGTTCAAACTGGTTTTAGAAAAGGCAGAGGAACCAGAGATCAAATTGCCAACATCCGCTGGATCATCGAAAAAGCAAGAGAGTTCCAGAAAAACATCTACTTCTGCTTTATTGACTATGCCAAAGCCTTTGACTGTGTGGATCACAATAAACTGTGGAAAATTCTGAAAGAGATGGGAATACCAGACCACCTGACCTGCCTCTTGAGAAACCTGTATGCAGGTCAGGAAGCAACAGTTAGAACTGGACATGGAACAACAGACTGGTTCCAAATAGGAAAAGGAGTTCGTCAAGGCTGTATATTGTCACCCTGTTTATTTAACTTATATGCAGAGTACATCACGAGAAATGCTGGGCTGGAAGAAACACAACCTGGAATCAAGATTGCTGGGAGAAATATCAATAACCTCAGATATGCAGATGACACCACCCTAATGGCAGAAAGTGAAGAGGAACTCAAAAGCCTCTTGATGAAAGTGAAAGTGGAGAGTGAAACAGTTGGCTTAAAGCTCAACATTCAGAAAACTAAGATCATGGCATCTGGTCCCATCACTTCATGGGAAATAGATGGGGAAACAGTGGAAACAGTGTCAGAATTTATTTTTCTGGGCTCCAAAATCACTGCAGATGGTGACTGCAGCCGTGAAATCAAAAGACGCTTACTCCTTGCAAGGAAAATATGACCAACCTAGATAGCATATTCAAAAGCAGAGACATTACTTTGCCAACAAAGGTTCGTCTAGTCAAGGCTATGGTTTTTCCTGTGGTCATGTATGGATGTGAGAGTTGGACTGTGAAGAAGGCTGAGTGCCGAAGAATTGATGCTTTTGAACTGTGGTGTTGGAGAAGACTCTTGAGAGTCCCTTGGACTGCAAAGAGATCCAACCAGTCCATTCTGAAGGAGATCAGCCCTGGGATTTCTTTGGAAGGAATGATGCTAAAGCTGAAACTCCAGTACTTTGGCCACCTCATGCGAAGAGTTGACTCATTGGAAAAGACTCTGATGCTGGGATGGACTGGGGGCAGGAGGAGAAGGGGATGACAGAGGATGAGATGGCTGGATGGCATCACTGACTTGATGGACGTGAGTCTGGGTGAACTCCGGGAGTTGGTGATGGACAGGGAAGCCTGGTGTGCTGCGATTCATGGAGTCGCAGAGTCGGACACAACTGAGCGACTGATCTGATCTGATGTGATCTGATGACTTCAGAACAGTGCTGCAAAATTTGCTTTGTAGGCAATTTGGCTCCACAAATTATTCAGCAAAGGAAGGGATACCTGTACACAGAATTAGAATCAGTTCTAGTTCTACCTAGGGCAAAATATAATACTTATATTTAATTTTATCTGATATATTATTTCCTTATGAACTGAACACTTCATAGAGAAAAACTTGCTACTGACACCCGATCATAACATGAACTCTAGGAATATTCACACTCCTTTTTCATCTTTGGCTGTATACTTCTATGGATTATGGTTCAAGATGCTTTTCTATCTCCTTTGGTTTGACTTTGTCACACACACACACACACACACACACATGGAGGCATTAATGCGCCTGTGTTCCTGGTCTGGCTTATATTATCCTTCATAGTAGAGCTATGTCTTTCTTTTAAAATATATCAATAGTGTATCTCCACGAATAATTTTTTCTATTTTAGAATTACTGAAACCCTTCTACTAATGTCATTGCATGTCAAGGTGAAGAAGATTTAAGGCAAAGAGAAATGGAAATATCAGCCAATCACAATAGTTTCGGAGGAAACCATCTGCACTTTCAGCCAAACCACCTTACTTGTTCATTCTAAGGAGACACTTTGTTCTGTGGAACAGGCTACTTCATTTTAAGGTTTTTTTTCTGTGAAGAAGTTGTTCCCTCTGGTGCCTGAAACTACAGCATCAGTCTATTGTGATTGTTTTTTTGGTGGAAACCATGACTCTCTTGGGTGTATTACTCTGGTTTAAAGTGGCCCTTCAATTGTCAATGATCAAATTGCTACATGGACCATTTATACAGAGGTATTTCTTTTTGGAGCAAGAGTGAAATCAAGTGTTTTTTGTGCCACACCAGGGATTCAACATGCTCCAGTAGATAAGCCACTGGCCTAAGGATGTAAAATCATTCATATTTTCATTTTAGTCATATTCTTTGTTATCTACGTAGAACCATGTAGTTCAATTTTACTAATGTGAATTCTGAGACATTAAAAACACCAAAGGAAAGGATTAAAAAAATTAGATGTTTCATGTTAACTGAAATTGAGCAAATACTTATACAACTCTTTTTTGATTAAAAAAGTGAGTGGAAATATTTTATGATTCTTAAAGTAGGAAGGGTATCCTGAGAACAGAAAAATAAACAAAACTCCTTTTATAACAATGACTTCAATATAGAAGTCCAAGTGTTTGCAAATGGTGAAACCAGTAAAATTGGTCTCCAAGTTCTTATCAAGATATTAAAACTATATAATGGACAGTGAAATAAAATGTTAACTTCCTTGATTTTGACTAAAATTGTGTCAAATTAACTATCATGACACCATGTTTATAATGCTCAAAACATTTTACTAGTAGTTATATAATATTTAATTTTAAATATAGAAACATATTAGCTTATCAATGAAGAGTGAAAAGCAAAAAATATTTTTGAACACAGGACCAATGAAAGGAAAGAAATAAAAGGGTTAATTTACAATAAAAGTGTTTGAGCTTCAGCAATTCATAATTTCCTTTCTTTGACTTAAGCTATTAAATAAGGAAAAGACTTTTAAGATTACAGAATCCCTTGTAAAAAATTAATTATCAATAAATTTATGATTTAAGGAACTAAATACTAATATAATTCGTATTTCTATATATAAGTATTAAAATTTCTTCACTCATAAAAGATGAAATATATATTTTCCATTGTTATCTTGCTTTCTGCATGGATATGTTTTCATCCTCTTGAATATTTTACACTGAGTGTATATAATATAAATTTGCAATTGATTTAAGCTCATGCACTATTAGATATGAGAGCACTGGACAGGAATCCATGCATTATTGCTTACTGTAAAGAAGAGGAAAGACAGCTTTCATAATAATGTGAAAATGCCAGGAGCAATTGCTTTAAGTCTTTGTCAGCTAAGACCCAAAAAAGAAAGTCACTCTTTTGATCAATAAGAATGAATTATAATTATCTCTATTGCAACAGCATTAGGGAATGCAGTGTAACTAAGAGAACCAGAGGCCAAATTTGGTGAGCCAATCCAATCCTAACTTGAAAGTAATTTTGAAAAACTGTATACCTGTGGCAGATTCATTTTGATATTTGGCAAAACTAATAAAATTATGTAAAGTTTAAAAATAAAATAAAATTAAAAAGAAAAAAAGAAAAACAGCTTACATGTCAAAGTTACCTGGTGAAGATTCAGGTGTCATTTTCTTCTTGATTAACTGAGCTCACATAAATATTTAATTAGGTTTTATGAGACCCTGGAAAAGGGTGACTCTTTGTAATACTTTCAATGTGAAATACTTGTAAGATCTGTAATACATGGAAGAAATAAAGAAGAGTTTGTCCTAGAATTTCTAAGAAGGAACTTTACTCATCTTTAGCTTTAGAGTCTAATTTTTATAATTTTCTGATTTACTTTTAAGACAAATAATAAAATGATTACTGCTTTTTTTTTCTCCCCCTAGAAAGTTGGGTTTGTCCTTCCCATGAACTGTCAGCTACATCAAGACCTTAGAGATTCCTCTCAGAAACTGTCATTTGTCTGTTCCTGAGCTGACTGCAACTCACCTGCAATCATTTATAATTAATGATTATGTTTCCCAGATAGAAGGGGAAAAAACATGTAATCAACATCCCACTGAAAAAAAGATTGCTTTTACTTTTAGTTTTCTGTTTTTCTGACTAGATGAAATTTAAGATTAAACTGGGTATAAGAGATAGAGTATTTGAAATAAAAGATTTGAAGATATGCAATATTTCACGGTTTTTAGAGCCCAGAATTAAGAGATTTCAGGGGTTCAACTCTCTGATTCCTCACTGATCAACTGTATGACACTGGATAAATTAGGCATGTTTCAGTTTTAACATTTGTAAAATGGGGAGAACACTACAAGTTAGTGCATATACTAATGCTGTTAGTAAAAGTATGTAGCTTAGAGCCCCAATTTCCTCATCAATAAAAACAGATTTGATGAAATAATCTTTACTTCTGAATACATTTTGGAAATTATATATTAAAATTAGTTATATATGACAGGAAAAGTTTTAAAAATGATTTTTGAATATACCTGTCAGATAAATTTCATTCATAGTTAAATATTTAGTAACGTTATTTAGTGGTATCTATGTTTAAGTATTTATATTATATAAATACTTATATATATACAAAAGTATATATATAACATATAAAATATATAAAATGTATATAAACTTATATAAAACTATATAGCCATATAGTTATATTGCTATATTATGTAAATATCTATATAATAATATCTACTCTGCCCTAGCATGAAGTTAACAACTTTAGTGTAATAGGTTTTCATAAATGTGAAGATGGTATTTAATGTGTTTAGAGGGAATACATGCAGAAAATCTGGAATCAGTTATCTTCTGTATGCTGTTGCTGCTGCTAAGTCGCTTCAGTCATGTCCAACTCTGTGCGACCCCACAGACGGCAGCCCACCAGGCTCCCCCGTCCCCAGGATTCTCCAGGGAAGAGTGGGTTGCCATTTCCTTCTCCAATGCATGAAGGTGAAAATTGAAAGTGAAGTCGCTCAGTCATCATACAGGAAGGTATAAGACACAGGAGATAGGGTAAGGTATATTTGTAAGAGAAAATATTTAGATAGAATTATAGAAAGATGGAAAAAGAGAATGAAACAGAGAAAGACTACGTAGCTGATGAGGCAAGAATGACTGGAGAAGGTGTGTGAGAAATGCCCCTGAGTGAAATGTTCTTCTGGATATCTACTACTTGTAACTCTGAATAGCTCAATATACTTTAAATAAATAATTAACAAGAATAACTAATTAATCCAAAAAATGTGGAGCTTTGGTAGACAGTTGAAGTTAGGTTGTTACCACCTTATAATAGACTGACTATAAGATTTTTTTTATAAGCTTCATGGTAACTACAAAACAAAAACCTATAGTAGATATACAGTAGATAAAGAGAAAGAAATCAAAGCAGTTAATAATCAAAAGGAACACAGAAACAAAAGATCTATGAAACATCGAGAAAGCAATGAACAAAATGGCAGTAGCAAGCACTTACCCAGCAATAATCACTTTGAATTTAAGTAGATTAAATTTTCTAATCAAAAGACAGAGTGGATAAAGGAGTAAAGACCCAACCATATGCTGCCTACAAGAAACTCATTTCAGCTTTAAGTTTTCATATAGGTTTAAGGCGAAGCAATGAAAGATATTTCATGCAAGTGGAAATCAAAAGAGAAGAGGTTAGCTATACGTCATCAGACAAAACAGATTTTAAGTCAGAAACTGTAACAAGAGACAAAGGTGTACATGATATAAAGATAAAGGACTAATTCATCAAGAGGATAGAACAGTTGCAAATATGCATCAATATGGGAGCACCTAAATACAAAAAGCAAATGCTAATAGATTGGAAGGGAGAAATAGAATTATAATAATAGTAGGGGACTTCAAAACCCACTTTCAGAAACAGAAAGGTCACTGAACTAATCAATATGGGAAGAAACATTCTGAACTATACGTTAGACCAAATAGACCTAACAGACATACATATAATAGCCAACGATAGCAGAACTCACATCCTTACCAAGTTCATACAGAATATTTCCTAGGATAGATCATATGTTAAGCCATAGATCAAGTCCTAACAAATTTAAGAAGACTGAAGTCATATCAAAGATTTTTTTCCCAATCAGTATGGTATGAATTGAGAAAGCAGTAACAGGAGGTAATTGGAAAATTCACAAACATGTGAATATTAAACAGTATGCTCCTGAGCAACTAATGGGTCAAAGAAGATGTCAGAAGTTGTCTTGAGACTAATGAAAATGGAAATACAACATATCAAAACTTATGGAGAGCACCAAAATCAGTGTAAGAGGGAAGCTGATAGCAATAAGTGCTTACTTAAAGAAAAAAGGAAAAATCTCAATCTAACTCTACATCAAGACACTAAAAAAGAAAAAAAAAAAAAAGAACAAACTAAGTCCACAGAAGAAAATAGGATCAAAGCAGATAGGAATGAAATAGAGACTAGAAAGATAGTAAAAAAACAAACCTATGTGTTTTTTTTTTAAATATGAACAGTATTGACAAACATTTAGCTAGAATACTTAAAAAAAGAGAAGACTCAATAAGATATCACAGAGGAATAATTGCAACTGATAACCACAGTAGTACAAGGGATTATAAGAGACTACTAAAATAATTATATACCAACAAATTGGATAACCTAGAAGAAATGGATAAATTACTAGAAACATACTTACCAAGACTGAATCATGAATAAACAGACAATCTGAACATACCAACTACTACTAAGGTGATTGTTCTTTTGGGAAATTTTTGATTACTGATTCAGACTAAGACTATATGGCTTCACTGGTAAAGTCTGTAAAACATTTAAAGAAGAAATAATGCCAATCCTCCTCAAACTCTTCCAAAAAATTAAAGAGGGAACACTTCCAAATTCATTTTACAAGGCCAAAACCATATGAGAACCAAAACCCAAACCCAGAACCAACCAAAGCAGATACAAAAACCTGATGAGAACCACCAAAAGAAAAGAAAATTATAGGCAAATAACGTTGAGAAACATAGTTGCTAAGATTCTCAACAAAACATGAGCAAAGCAATTAAGCTGAACATTATTAAAAGGATCATAGACTGTGCTCAAGTATGATTTAATCTTGGGGGATGTAAGGATGGCTGTGTGTGTGTGTGTGTGTGTGTGTGTGTGCTAAGTCCTTAAGTCATGTCTAACTTTTTGTGACCGAATGGACTATAACCTGTTAGGCTCCCCTGTCCATGGGATTTTCCAGGCAAGAATACTGGAGGGGATTACCATTTCCTCCGGCAGGGCATCTTCCTGACCCAGGGATTGCACCTGGATCTTTTGCATGTCCTGCCCTGAGAGGCAAATTCTTCACCACTGCTCCACCTGGGACCTCGTCAGGATGGCTACATGTCCACAAATAAAGCAATGTGATACACCACTTTAAGAGATGAAGGATAAATGCAGAAAAGGCATTGATAAAATTCAACATCCAATTATGATCAAAATTCTCAAATTAGATATTTAAAAAAAGCACATCAACAAATTATAATGATAAGCCCATAGTTAATATCATACTCAATGGTGAAGTTTTCCCTTTAAGATCAGGACCAAGATAAGGATGCCCTTGTTCATTACTTTTATTCAACATAGTGCTAGAAGTCCTAGCTAAAGCAATTAATAGGAAAAAGAAGTAAAAGTCATCCAAATAAAAAAGGAAGAAGTAAAATTGTCTGCAGATGACATCATCTTACATATAGAAAACTCTGAAGACTCCACCCAAAAATCTATTAGAATTGATAAATGAACTCAGTAAACTGCAGGATACAAAGTCATCATATAAGATAAATCAATGGCATTTCTATACAATATCAGCAAGCCACCAAAAGAAGAAATTAATGAAACAATGCTATTTATAATAGCATCAAAAAGAATAAAATAATTAAAATTACATTGAACTAAGGAAGTAAAATATCTGTACACTTCCTCGAAAAATTTAAAAGAGAACTACCATACGATGTGGGAAAGAATCTACCGGCAGATACAAGAGACGCAGGAGACATGGGTTCAATTCCTGGTTCAAGAAGATCCCCTGAAGGAGAAAATGTCAACCCACTCCAGTATTCTTGCCTCAAAAATCCCATGGACAGAAGGAGCCTGGCGAGTCGTGAAGAGTCCGACATGACTGAGTGACTGCGTGTGCACCCTATGATACAGCACTCCTACTTCTCTTTATATATCCAAAGAAAATGAAATCACTATCTGGAAGAGTTACTAGACTCCTATGTTCAGGGTAGCACTATTCACAATAGTCAAAATATGGAAATAAATGTCTGTTGATAGATGAATGGAGAGAGACAATGTGCTATGCGTATGCACACTCACAGTGGAATATTATTCAGTCTTAGAAAAAGAAGGAAATCTCGCCATTTGTGACATATATATTAAAGTAGGGGACATTATCCTAAATGAAATAAATCAGACAGAGAAAGTCAAATAATGTACAGTATCACTAATTTGTCAATCTTAACAACAATAACAAAATAAAAACAAGTCAAACCCGTAGAAACGAAGAATAGAATGGTGGTTGCCAGGGGTGAGAGAAAAATGGGTAAGTGTTGTTCAAAGGGTACAAACTTTCAATTATAAGATGAGTAAGTTCTGAAAATCTAATGGACATGGTGACCATATTTAATAACATGGCTGGATGGCATCACTGACTCGATGGACGTGAGTCTGGGTGAACTCCGGGAGTTGGTGATGGACAGGGAGGCCTGGCGTGCTGCAATTCATGGGGTCGCAAAGAGTCGGACACGACTGAGCAACTGATCTGATCTGATTTGTACTTGAAATTTGCAAAAAGCATAGATCTTGACCATTCTTTCATACACAAAACTGTAAAAGGTGATGGATTTGTTAATTAACTTGATTGTGGTAATCATTTAAAAGTGTATATCAAATAATCACCTTTTTCACTTTAAACATATTATGGTTTTGTCAATTATACTTCAGGAAAATCCCATGGATGGAGGAGCCTGGTGGGCCGCAGTTCATGGGGTCGCTAAGAGTCGGACAAGACTCAGCAACTTCACTTTCACTTTTCACTTTCCTGCGTTGGAGAAGGAAATGGCAACCCACTCTTTCTTGCCTGGAGAATCCCAGGGACGGGGGAGCCTCGTGGGCTGCCGTCTATGGCGTCGCACGGAGTCAGACACAACTGAAGCGACTTAGCAGCAGCAGCAAAGCTGAGAAAAATCTATACCGACAAATTTGATAACTTAGATAAAGTAGACTAACTTTTTTAAAGATACAATCCACCATTCACAATAACTGATAACCTGAATGGGTCTTCTCTATTAAATAAATTGTATGAAAAATTAATACCCACCTGAAATAGAAAGTAACAGACTGATTTTGTTTCACTGCTGAATGCCACAAGCATTTAGAGAAGTGACAAGACATTGCACTTGAAAGTATGTAGGTTATTTTCAAATAGCTTTTGATATTGACTTTTAATATAATCCCAGTGAAAAGAGGACACATTCTATGATTGCAGTACCTTTAGACCATGAAATTTTCCACCTTGTATGTCCCTAGATATGTTTCAGTATCTCCTAATTTATGGGAACTTGAATAGAATTTGTATCCCATTGTTGTGTGAAAATTGTATAAATTGTAATTATGTTGAATTGGTTCATGGTGCTTTTCAGGTCTACTATATCCATCTACTTTCTGTATATTCATTCTATTAATTTGAGAGTTTGATATTAAAATCCCAACTAAAAAGTCTTAATTTAGCTACTTAAAATTGTAACATATAGTGTAACTATATATTTTTTTTATTTTCCAAGTCTCCTGTAAATGTGTTATCATACTTGCATAATTTAAAAAAGAGAAAAGAATACGTGAATTTTCTGCAAACTCTTAAATAACATAGAAGTAGAAAGGAAACTTCCAAACTCAGTCCGTGAGGACAAACTTACCCTAACACCAAAACCAAACAAAGAGAGGACAAATTACAAATGACTATCTGTCCTTAACACAGACATAAACATTCTCAACAAAAGGTGAGCAAACTGAATCTAACAATGTATATAAAACGGTACACTCCATGCACAAGTGGGATTTACTTCAGGTATACAAGGCTGGCTCGACATTAGAATATGAATTAATGCAACCTATCACATCAACAGGCTAAAAAAGAAAAGTCTTATGATCAGTCAATAAGGTGCAGAAACAGCATTTGACAAAACCTCCCAGCAAACTAGGAATAAAAATGAATTCCCACAGCTTCATAAAGAACAATTATGAAAACTTACAGATAACATCATACTTAATGGTGAGATATGTAATGATTTTCCCCTAAGACTGGGGACAGAATAGAACTATTTCTTCTCACCATTTTTACTGAACATTATACTGCAAGTCCTAGTAATGCAATAATAAAAGACTACTAATAAAAACAGAGATTTGGAAGGGAGAAATAAATCCATCTTTGTTCACAAGTAATATGATGGTTTAAGTTGAAAATCCCAAACAACTGACAAAACAAAGAAAGAAGGAAAGAAAGAAGCTCCTGGAATTAATAAGTGACTGTAGCAAGTTTGCAAGATATAAGGTAAATATACAAAAGTCAGTCATTTTCTTCTATCATTTACAACAGGGGGCAAGATTTGTGGAGTAGGAAGATCCTAAACTGGGCTTCCCAGGTGACTCAGTAGTAAAGACTCCACCTGCCAATATAGGAGATGCGGGTTCAGTCCCTGGGTCAGGAAGGTCCCCTGAAGGAGGGTATGGCAACCCACTCCAGTATTCTTGCCTGGGAAATCCCATGAACAGAGGAGTCCGGTGGCCTACAGTCCATGGGGTCATAAAGAGTCAGACACAACTGAGCAACTGAGCAGAGCAAGAGCTCACCTCCTCCACTGGGCATACCAAAATTACAACTATTTACAAAGTAACTTGATGAGAAATATATGAAGTCTAGCAGAAAAGGTCTTCTGCAACTAAAGATATAAAGATGGACCCACAACAGGCAAGTAGGAGGGACATGGAGTCAAGGCCCACATCACTCAGTTCAGTTCAGTCGCTCAGTCGTGTCCGACTCTTTGAGACCCCATGAACTGCAGCACGCCAGGCCTCCCTGTCCATCACAACTCCTGGAGTTCACTCAGACTCATGTCCATCGAGTCAGTGATGCCATCCAGCCATTTCATCCTCTGTCGTCCCCTTCTCCTCCTGCCCCCAATCCCTCCCAGCATCAGAGTCTTTTCCAGTGAGTCAACTCTTTGCATGAGGTGGCCAAAGTACTGGAGTTTCAGCTTGATCTACAAACAAGAGGATAATTACAATTGCAGAGGTTCTCTTAGAGGACTGAGGGGTCCGAGCCCCACATTGGGTTTTTCATATCAGACATCCTGCACTGGGAAGATGAGCCCCCAAAACATTTGGCATTGAATGTCAGCAGGGCTTACTCTTGGGATAACCAGAGGGCTGTGTCATATATAAAATCTCACATGATCTGGTATCATGAAGCAGTAATCTGAAAGGAGCCCGAGTTAGAATCACATGTTAGACTTAGAGATACTTCCAGAGAAGTGGGAGTCAACTGCAACTTACCCTTGAGAATTTGTGCAACCACAAGGACACTGGTACTGGCAAGCATCATTTTGAAACCCTACTTATTAGTGCCAGCACTTAGTCCCACCCACCAGCTGATCTGGACCAGTATTGGGGATCCCTCAGGCCAAGCAGCTAGTTGGGCAGAGACATAAGCCTACTCACTAGAAGAACTGTGTCTTAAGGCCTCCTGAGCTCACAGCCCCCCTAGAACTCAGCTCTATCTCCCAGAGGGCCCAGTACTCAATGCCACCCACCAGGGCACTGGCGATGCCTCCTGAATACTCCTGGGGACCTGGAGCCCCACCCACCAGTGGGCCATCACTAGCCCTGGCACCAGCCTTGCACATCAATGGGCAGGTAATCATCCCAGGAACCCATGGTCCCTGGTGTCTCTGCACCGTCAGGCAGACACCAGCTCTTGGATCTCTAGGGCCCTGAAACCAGAGACCTCAGATCTTGGCTCTGGGGTACCAGCTTGGGCTGCAGCATCAACCACCAGTAGGGAGACACCAGCACCAAGACCACTATAGCCCCACAGCCTGCAATGTGAGACTCAGCCCATCCACCAGCAGGCCTGCACCAATCCCAGAACCATCAGGCCAATACTAATTGGGACACAGTGGGCTCCTCAACTAGATGCCCTGAAATATGCCCCACCCCCTCACCATTGGGCTAAGACCCAGACACACAGCAGCCATCACAAGGACTGGCTGGGCTCAGTGACCAGACAACACCAGCTCTGGGACCCCCAGGGCCCTGAAGCCAGAGATCCTGGGACCTGGCTCCATTAAATTGTTGGCTGGCATTAGCCCTGGGACCCTTTGGAGCTTGGCTCCACCCACAAGCAAGCTGACACCAGCTTCAAGACACTCTGAACCTCCAGTCCAGCTGTGTCAGAATCTAGCACCACCACCAGCAGGCCCATGCTAGATCTAGGACCTCAGCCCTTTAACCTCTCACCCTCGATCCTGACCCCACCCACCAGTAGGCCAGCACTAACCCTGGGCCCACTGGGATGCTGCAATCAGCTGCCTCATGACTCAGCCCCACTCACTAGGAGCTGTCAGAATCCTTATAAGACAAAGCTTGGCAACCAACCAGACTGGGGGCCAGCCATACCTAACTGCCCACAGTACTCAGCTCACCACAACAGAAGTACTCAGGAAGCCAATACAGGAGGTGCCCCTAGAGCATCTAGCTCTGGTGACCAGAGAGGAGTTGCTGCTGGGACACATAGGCGGTCTCCTATAAAAGGCAACTTCTCCAAGGATAGGAAATGCAACCATCTTACCAAAAAAACAAAAATAAAAACAGCAAATTAGGCAAAACACAAAGGATCATAAGAGATTGCATGTGTGTGTCTGTGTGTGTTCAGTGACTCAACTGTGTCTGCCTCTCTGTGTCCCCAGGGACTGTGGCCCACCAGGCTCCTCTGTTCTTGGAATTTTCAAAGCAAGAATAATGGAGCAGTTTGCCATTTCCTCCTCCAGCAGATCTTCCTGACCCAGGGATTGAATCCACATCTCTGGCATCTCCTGCAATGACAGGCAGATTGTTTACCACTGCACCATCTGGGAAGCCTTCATAAGATTACTATGAAAATTATAAGCCAATAAAATGGACAACCTAAAAGAAATTAACATACTCTGAGAAATGTACAATTTTTTAAAATTGAACCAGGAATAAATAGGAACTATTACCAATAATGAAAATCGGTAATGAAATTTACCAGTAATGAAACTGAATCAGTTTAAAAAAAAAAAACAAACTGAAGTTCAGGACAAGATGGCTTCACAGGTAAATTCTACCAACATTCAGAAAAAAGTTACCATTTATCCTTCTCAAACTATCACAGAAACAACAACAAAAAAAAAGAATTGCAGAGGAAGGATCACTTCCAAATTCATTCTACAAGGCCAGAATCACCTTGGTACCAAATCTTAACAGATGTCACACAAAAAAGTAAATTACAGGACAATATCGCTGAGGAAAAGATGCAATAATTCAACTATACATTAGCAAACTGAGTTAACAATACTTTAAAAGAATAAAACATGATGATCAAGTGGGATTTATCCCACTGATGCAAGTACACTTGAACATCCACAAATCAATCAGTGTGATATTCCACATTAACAGATTGAAGACTAAAAATCATATGATCATATCAATGTGTGAATAAAAGTTTTTGACAAAATTCAACAACCATTTAAAATAAAAACTCTCCAAAGTGGTTACAGAGGCAACATATTTAAACATAATAAAGGCCATATATGACAAGCCAACAGCTAACATTATACTCAATGGTAAAAAGATGAAAGCCTTTTATCTATAATCACGAATGAGACAGGATGTTCATTCTTAAAACTTCTATTTAACATAATATTGGAAGTCCTAGTTACAGAAATCAGACCAAGAAAAGAAATAAAAGGAAACAAAATAGGAAAGGAAAAATTGAGTATCACTGTTTGCAGATGACATGATACTGCACACAGGAAATCCTGAAGATGTCACAAAAAAAGCTATTAGATCTCATCAGTGAATTTGGTAAAGTTGCAGGATATAATACTAATATATAAAAATCTTTTGCATCTCTATGCACTAATAGCAAACTATTAGAGAATTTTTTTAAATCTCATTTAGAGTTTAATCAAAAAGAATTGAATACCTAGGAATACATCTACTGAGTTAAAAGACTTATACTCAGAAAACTATGAAACACTGGTGATGAAAGAAATTGAGGACAACAAAAACAGATGGAAAGACATACTGTGCTTATAGATTGGAAGATCAATATTGTTAAAATGACCATACTACTTAAGGAAATGTACAAATTCAGTGCAATCCCTGTCAAAACACCAATGGCACTTTTCAAAAAACTAAAACAAATAATTTTAAAATGTGTGTGGAAACGCAGAAGACCCTGAATAGCTAAAGTGATCTTGCAAATGAAGAACAAACATGGAGGTATTATGTTCTCAGGTTTCAAAGCGCACTATAAATCCACAGTAATTGAAACAGTATAGTAATGTCATGAAAACAGACACACAGATCAGTGGAATCAAATAGAGAGCCCAGAAAGGAACTCACACTTAAACGGGCAGTTAATCTATGACAAAGAAGACAAGAACATACAATGGAGGAAAACACAGCCTCTTCAATAAACATTATTGGGAAAACTATCAGTTATATGCAAAAGAATTGAACTGGACTATTTTTTCATACCATGCATGGAAAAAAATTCTAAATGAATTAAAGATTTAAATGTAAGACCTGATATCATAAAATAGGCAGTAACCTCTTTGCCATCAGCTTTAGTATTTTTGATCTATTTCTTCAGGCAAAGGAAACAAAAGCAAAACAAACCAAAAAAAAAGGGACTATATGAATCTATATCTGATGGGGTTTAAAAGGTCAAATATACAAAGACAGCATACAACTCAAAATCAAAAAAAAGAAAAAAAAAAAAAAACCCTGATTAAGAAATAAACATTTCTCCAAAGTAGACATACAGATGGCCAACAGGCACATGAAAAGATGCTCAATATCACTAATCTTCAGGCAAATGCAAATCCCCTCACAACCTATCAGAATCACTATTATAAAAAAGACAACAAATAACAAGTGCTGGTAAGAATATGGGGAAAAGGGAATCCTCATAAACTGTTGATGGGAATGAAAATTGGCGCAGCTACTATGGAAAGTTGTATGGAAATGACTCAAAAAACATTAAAAACAAAACTTTCTTGTAACCTAGCAATTTAATTGCTTGGTTTTTAACCAAAGAATAAAAAACCACTAACTAGAAAAGATATATACTTCTATTTTCATTACAGCATTATTACTCTAGCCGAAATACAAAAGCATCTTCCTTTCCATGGATTTGTAAATGAATAAAGAAGGTGTGATATACCCACACCCACTGGAATATTACTCAGCCATAAAAAGAATGAAATCTTGCCATTAGCCACAACCCAGAGGGATGTAAAGAGTTTTAGGCTAAGCAAAGTAAGTCAGAAAAGGAAAAATACTGTATGATTTCACTTACATGTAGAATCTAAAAAAGAAAACATATCAACAAACGAAACGGAACCAGAATTATTGATACAGAGAACAAACAAAGGAGCAAAGAAAGAGGTACAAACTTCCAATTTCAAAGTAAATGAGTCATAGGTATGAAATGTACGGTGTGAGAAATGTAGTCGATACTATGTAATATCTTTCCATAGTGACATACCCAGATTTTACTGTGGCGATCATTTTGAAATGTATAGAAATATTGAATCACTATGTTGTATAATAGGAATTAACATAGTTTGGTAGGTCAATTTTATTTCAAAAACAAAGAAACTCACAGAAAATGAGATCAGCCTTGTAGAGCTGGTGATGGGAGGAAGGGGAATTGGATGAAGGCAATCAAAAGGTACAAACTTCCCATCATAGGATAAGTACTAGGGGTGTAATGTACAGCTGATAAAGATAAGCACTGCTATATGTTATACATGAAAGTTGTTAAGGGAGTAAATCCTGACTGCTCACTAAAGGGAAAAAATATTTCTTCCTGTTTATTTAATTTTGTATAGATGATGGATGTTCACTAAACTCATTGTGAAAATCATTTCATGATGTGTATTTTGTCAAATGACTATGCTGAACACCTTAAACTTACACAGTGCTCTATGTTGATTATATTTCAATCAATGTGGAAGAAAAAAATCTCAAACGAGTATCATTTACTTTTGTACCATGAAAATGAAATAGTTATATATCTAAAAAGATATGTTCAAGATCTTTATGTGGAAAACTGCAAAAACTGATAAAAAATGAAATAAAACAAATAAATGTAAGGATGTTCCATTTTCAAGGATAGGAAGACTTAATATTTTATGTTGGCAATTCTTCTCAACTTTGTATACAGATTCAATATAATTCAATTACTCAGGGGATATTGACAAAATAATTCTTAAAAAAGTGTAAATTATTCTTTAAAAATTCTAAAATTTATATAAAGTTTATATGGAAAATCAAAGGTCCCAGTAAAGCTAACACAGTAATATAGAAGACCAAGTTTGAAGGACTTATATTACCCAACTTCAAGACTTAACATATAGCTCTAATAAGAAAATGTGGTATAAGGAAATAAAGGATAACTGATCAATAGAAAAAAAAAAAAAGCCTAGAAATTGACTCATACAAATATAGGCACTGATCTTTGACAAAGGACAAAAGCAATTCCAATGAGAAATAACGTTCTTCTCAACCCTCAGTGCTAGAGCAACTGAATATTCAGAAGCAAAAAAAAAAAAAAGAAAGAAAGAAAAAATTAATCTAAATATAAAATCTAGATTAACATTGTATACAAAAATTAACTCAGAATGGAATGTACACCTAAATGTAAAATGCAAAACAATAAAAATTCTGAAAGATAATCCAGAAGAAAAGGTAGGTGACCATTGGTTTGATTACTTTTTGTATATGTCACCGAGAATATGACCTATGGGGAAAAAAATTCAGTTAAGCTGGATTTCATCATGGAAAAAAATACTCTGTGCAAAGCAATGTTAAGAGAAGCCACAGACTGGAAAAAATAGTTGCAAACACATATCTGATATGAGACTTGTATCCAAACTATATAAAGAATTTTTTAAAAACTCAACAAGAAGAAAATAACACAGTTTAAAAATTGGCAAAATATCTGAACAGATACCTCATCAAAAAAGATATGATGGCAAATAAAAATATAAAACAAGCTCAAAATCATGTCATTAGGAAACTCAAATTTAAAACAACAAAGAAACAGTACTACACACCAAAACACTAAGAATAGCACTTGCTGCTCTTATGTGGAGCAACAGAAACTCTCATTTTCTACTGTAGAAAATGCAAACTGGTTTAGCCACTTTGAAAGGCAGTTTTTACAGATTCTTACAAAGCTAAACATAGACTTACTATGAAAGTCAGCAGTTAGGCTATCAGGAGTTTACTCAATTGTCTTGAAAACTTATGTCCACACCAAACTTACACATAAATGTTTACAACAGCTTTATTTATAATTGCCAGGAACTGGAATCAACCAAAGTCCTTTCAAATGTCAGCTGATAACTATACTATTTTATATCCATGAAATAGAATATCTGTAAGCTATAAAAGAGTTATCAAAGTAAGAAAAGGCATAAAGGAATTTTTTAAAATTCATATTTATAAATGAAAGAACCCAGTCTGTATTATTTCAATCATTTAACATTCTGGAATAGGCAAAACTATAGAGATATAAGTGATTGCTGAGGGTTTGGTGTTAGGGTGATTGGGATTCCCAGGGGTTTGAGGAAAAGAGGAACAGGTGGAGCACAGGAGGTTTTTAGGAAAATGAAACTATTCTATATGATACCATAGTGGTGGACACGTGAGAGTATGCACAAGTTAGAACTGTATAACACAAAGAGTGAAGCCTTATGTAAACTATGGACTTTAGTTAGTAAGACAATATTTGAAGTAAGGCAGATTTGAAGAACCACAGGTCAAATTGCCAACACCCTCTGGATCATAAATAAAGCAAGAGAATTCCAGAATACCATCTACTTTTGCTTCACTGACTATGCTAAAAGCTTTGACTGTGTGGATCACAACAAACTGTGGAAAATTCCTCAAGAGCTGGGAATACCAGACCACCTTACCAGCCTCCTGAGAAAACTGTATGCAGGCAGGTCAAGAAACAACAGTTAAAACCAGACATGGAACAACAAACTGGTTCAAAATTGGGAAAGGAGTATGTCAAGGCTGTATATTGTCACCCTGCTTATTTAACTTATATGCAGAGTACATCATGTGAAATGCTGGGCTGGATGAAGCACAAGTTAGAATCAAGACTGCTGGGAGAAATATCAATGACCTCAAACATGTAGATGACACCACCCTTATGACAGAATGCAGAGAGGAACTAAAGAGCCTCTTTGATGAAGGTGAAAGAGGAGAGTGAAAAAGGTGTCTTAAAACTCAGCATTCAGAACAAAGATCATGGCACCCAGTCCCAACACTTTACAGCAAATAAATGGGGAAATAATGAAACAGTGACAGACTTTATTTTCTTGGGCTCCAAAGTCACTGTGGATGGTGACTGCAGCCATGAATGTTAGAGAGGCTCGCTCCTTGGAAGAAAAGCTATGACAATAGCATATTACAAAGCAAACACCATACACAAATATAAACTCAAAATGGACTAAAGATCTAAATGTAATACCAGAAACTATAAAACTCTTAGAGGAAAACATAGGTACAACACTATGAAATAAATCACAGCAAGATCCTCTCTGACTCACTTCCCAGAGTAAAGGAAATGAAAACAAGATAAACAAATGGGACCTACTTAAACTTTAAAACTTTTGCACAATGAAGGAAACTATAAGCAAGATGAAAAGGCAGCCTTCAGAATGGTAGAAAATAATAGCAAATGAAACAGCTTACAAAGAATTAATCTCTAAACTATACAAGCAGCTCATACAGCTCATTACCAGAAAAACGAATGATGCAATCAAAAAGTGGGCAAAATAATTAAACAGACATTTCTCCAAAGAAGACATACAATGGCTCATAAACACATGAAAAGATGCTCAACATCACTCATTATTAGGGAAATGCAAATCAAGACAATGAAGAGGTATTATCTCACTTTGGTCAGAGGGGTCTACAAGCAGTAAATGCTGGAGAGGATGCGGAGAAAAGGGAAGCCCCTACACTGTTGCTGGGAATGCAAACTGGTACAGGCACTATGGAGAACAATGTGGAAATAAAACTGGAAATAAAAATGCCAAAAGACCCAGTAATCCCACTGCTGGGCATACACAACAAGAAACCAGAACTGAAAGAGACACATGTACCTTGTGTTCACTGCAGCACTGTTTACAATGCTAGGACATGGAAGTAACCCAGATGTCCATCAGCAGATGAATGGATAAGGAAGTTGTGGTACATATACACAATGGAATATTACTCAACTACAAAAAGGAACACATTTGAGTCAGTTCTAATGAGGTGGGTGAAACTGGAGCCCATACAGAGTGAAGTAAGTCAGAAAGAGAAATACCAATATTGTATATTAATGCACATATATGGAATTTAGAAAGACAGTAACAACAATCCTATATGTAAGGCAGGAAAAGAGACACAGATGTAAAGAACAGACTTTTGGACTCTGTGGGAGCAGGCAAGGGTAGGATGATATGAAAGAATAGCAAAGAAACATGAATATTACCGTAAGTAAAATAGATGACCAGTGCAAGTTTGATGCATGAAGCAGGGCACTTAAAGCCAGTGCTCCGGGACAATGCAGAGGTATGGGATGGGGAGAGAGGAAGGTGGGGTTTGTGGATGGGGGGACACACATGTGCCTGTGTCTGATTCATGTTGATGTATTGCAAAAGCCATCACAATATTATAAAGTAATTATCCTCCAATTGGGAGAAAGCAATGGCACCCCACTCCAGTACTCTTGCCTGGAAAATCCCATGGACGGAGGAGCCTGGTAGGCTGCAGTCCATGGGGTCGCTAAGAGTCGGGCACGACTGAACAACTTCACTTTCACTTTTCACTTTCATGCATTGGAGAAGGAAATGGCAACCCACTCCAGTGTTCTTGCCTGGAGAATCCCAGGGACAGGGGAGCCTGGTGGGCTGCTGTCTATGGGGTCACACAGAGTTGGACATGACTGAAGCGACTTAGCCACAGCAGCAGCATCCTCCAATTGAATGTTAATTAATTAACAACAACAAAGAGCAGAAACATTACTTTACCAACAAAAGTCTGTAGAGTCCAAGCTATGGTTCTTCCAATAGTCATGTATGGATGTGAGAGTTGGACCATAGCGAAGGCTGAGTGCTGAAGAACTGATGCTTTCCAGCTGCGGTGCTGGAAAAGATTCTTGACAGTCCCTTGGACTGCAAGGAGATCCAACCAGTCAATTTTAAAGGAAATCAACTCTGAATGTTCATTTAAGGACTGATGCTGAAGTTGAAACTCCAATATGTTGGCCATCTGATGCAAAGAACTAACTCATTGGAAAAGATCCTGATGCTGGGAAAGATTGAATGTGGGAGGAGAAGGGGATGACAGAGGATAAGATGGTTGGATGGCATCACCGACTCAATGGACATGATTTTGAGCAAGCTCTGGGAGACAGTGAAAACAGGGAAGTCTGTGTGCTAAGTCCATGGGTTGCAAAGAGTCAGACACAACTGAGCATGAACAACAGCAACAAATAGAACTTGTTGAATATAAATCAATTACATCCTCACTTTTAAGATGTCTAACAAACATTAATTGTACATAAAACTCAAAAATGGAAAATTCAAATAATTTTGGTAAAATATCATCTACTAATATTTTGCTTTTCAACTGACTAAAGTTACAACTATTTATAGTATTATTTTTATTATCTTGGAACTCAATGTGTTATGGGCTGAATTGTGTATGTTCCCTCCTACCCAATTCATGTGTTGATGTCCTAACCCCAGTACACCAGAATATGACCTATTTGGAGATAATTTTTTAAAGAGGAAACTATGCTACAATAAAGTGATGAGGGTAAGCCCTAATCCTATGAGAATCACACGTTTAAAAGATGACATGGTATATATACACAATGGAACATTACTCTTAAGGAGCTGCTGTACAGCACAGGGAGTTTCACAAGGAGTTCAGTCAAGTGATTTGATGACCTGGAGTGATGGGAGGGGGAGAGAGGAGGGAGACAGGGTATGTGTAATTATGGCTGATTTGCATTGTGTACGGCAGAAACCAACACATCATAAATTTTAATATATATATATGTATGTATGTATGTATGTGTGTGTGTGTGTGTGTGTATATATATATATTTAAAATAAAAATAAAAGACAGGAAGATCAGGACACAGACATGAACTGTGTGGGTGTGCTCAGTCAAGCAGTCATGTCTGACTCTTTATGACCCCATGAACTGTAGCCTTCCAGGCTTCTTTGTCCAGGCAGCATCCCAGACATGCATCCTGGAGTGGGCAGTCATTTCCTACTCCAGGGGATCATCCCAATCCTGCACTGGCAGGCAGATTCATTACCACTGTGTCACCTGGGAAGCCCCAGTCATGAACAGAGTGAAGACAAATTCAGGTATGGGAAAAAAAAAAAAAATAGCCAACTGGAATGGAAACAGCCAAAGAGCAAGGCCTCTGTAAAAAACAAACCCTACTGACATTACCTTCCTCTCAGAGCTAGCCCCAGAACTGTGAGAAAAGATATTTGTTTTTAAGTTACTTAGCTTGTGATACTTTGTCATGGCAGCCCATGAAACAACTAGCCAATTTAATCTAGTATGGCAAATACTTCTATTATCACAGTGAACCTTACTAAAGCCACATTTTTCATATGCTTATTCAGTTTCATCTTGCCCTGAGCTCAAGGCTTTCAATTATTTTGATAGGCTATCTGTAATTTGTTAATCATCTCTAGGTTCACAATATTTGGAAGAGAACTAATGATATTTATAGTTTTATCTAGCATGCCTCAATATATATTATTTTTATAAATAGATGTTAGTTTCCTAGATTTTTCTTTTAAAACAGTATCATTTATTTATCCATTTATTAATTTATCAAGTTCTGCAATTACTAGATTGATGTCGAGCACGCAAAATTAAATGAAAGGGCTTTTTCTTTGAGGCTGTGGTATGGGAAATATATTCCATTCCAAGAGGATTCAGTTGTCTAAGAAGGACATAAGTGAATGAGGATATGTGGGGAAAAGGCTAGAAATGGAGAAAAGGATCAGGCCCTAGAAAGCCTTCTTAGTGCAGGTATTTTATTTATTTTACTGTATTTTAAAAGTGAGGTATTTTGTCCTGTGAATAATAGATAGGCATACCTTTTAAGTTTGGAGACAGAGAAATAACACGTTCACATATAAATCTGTTAGCAGGATTTAAGGATGTGCTGATATTGGAGATGGATTTTATTAATACTGTTAAAATTCAGGTGATACACAATAAAAGTCATAACCAGACAATATTAGTAGAGAATAGTGTAGAATTGAAATAGATGGAACTGTGAAGCATAAGAAATAAGAGAAATGGCCTGGCCAGGATAAGATTAGAGACAGAACATCAGAAGGTAGATTACACCCCAAACTACTGTTGACTTGCCCAAGAAGAACATAGAAACACACAAATGGGGAATTCAGTAGATAGAACAGGTGTTAGGGGAAAGATGACTAATTTGCTTATTCAGCAATGTTAATATAACAAAATACCTATGGACCTGTTATCTTCCTCATCACAAGTCTAGAGTTTGTATAGTGGCCTAATCTGCTACATACATATAGTACTTCCCCACAAGTCAGATATATGGAAAGAAACTGGGACCCATATAAATGCGGCTTACAACTTTTGGAGTTCAGGATTTAAGGATCTTTATCTCAATTTTAGCACTGTAAAATACAACTGCTGTTCAATAAAGTCTAAGCTTTTTTTGTTTGTTAAGCATATTTGTTGTAAGCAATATACAGATGACAAACATTTGTTCCTTCTCTTTTAACCAAAACTCCTTTTTTCCATCTATCTCTCAATTATATATTTATCTATCTGTCCATACACCAATTCACCTGTCCATCTATATACCCGTATATCAGACACAAATGCTCAAAGGTCCAGGAAAATGTTTCTGAATTATTACAAATTCATCAGAGATAATACACTTTAAAAAAAAAAAGGAGACTAACATAATTTTCATATTTAAAAATGTAAAAATGTGGTAGTACTTCTATCAATATTTTAAATTATAAAATTCAAATAATTTATTCTAGCCATTGTAGATAGAATAGAGATTTATTATTCCTTAACCTGTACTAGTATTTCAAAAATTATTTTTAAATGTGTGATATAGCAAATGTCCTGAAGAGTCTGAATAAAACTTCTTTCCCCAAACCCAATTTTCTGTGTCTAACAACTCAGATTTCAAGTTATAGTTATGACTAAAATAAGCAGTAGAATGCAACACACTCACACAATACAATAATTAACTCAAAATTCGAAAGGAATCTTAACACCTAAATACCTGCAAAAATGCCCACAGGGGTATTGATATACTGCAGTTGGAGGTTGCCGTCTTCATAAACTCCATTCTCATACTCTAAAATCAATTGTCTTCTATTTCTTTATGCATCTATCGATTCTACAGGAAAATGCTTTTATAAAAATCAATGTGTAAAAGACTCTTTTTATGGTCTTTTCTTTGTGTATCCACAAGGTTGTTTGATGTTTTAAGGTGAATACTAAGAGCTCCTAATAATCAAAATGTAAAAGTTGGCCCTAATATTTTACAAATGATATGAGCATGATATTATCTTGAGGTCATGAGATATAGGGTGACATCTATATAGAGATTCAGATCTATATCTGTATAGATATAAATGATGTCATGTCACTATATTTATCTTTTGCATGTAAATATAGTGTTCAGGAGTTTATTTACTTGCATTAGGATTTATTTATGAAAAATTATACATACCGTTTTCATTCAAACAATCATTTAATGAATCTTAATTAATAGTTATTAGGCACATTTAAGCCTCCCACTCCCCAATGTACTATATGAGACACTCGGTGAATAACAATTACTATAAAGCACTTTTAAAGAAGACAGTATATAATATTTCTTTGAGAAAACCTAGTTTAAACATATAAAGTCCTTGGTAGGATATTCTGTTTAAAAATACAATAATACTCTCTACCATATATAGATTTAGACAATATTTTTGGATCAGTAACTAAAAGCAAGTCCTATGAGAATATCCAGCACATGAAAAGTTCCGATCACAAAGAATTATATTTGCTTAATTAAAAAACTTATTAAAAATATGGATTTTCAAATACAACTCCAAAACCCAACATTCGTATATACACTTGAATCATACACACCTGGACATTTCCTTAGGTAGCCGCTTGATGTCAGAGGTGTGTTGTTTCAGCATTCATTTATTTGGTCAATTTGCAGTCTAAAAAATCTACCCCAAACTGACTTTGCCAAAGGAATACTAAAAGAACTTCAACTGAAACCATATTGAGAAAAATGTAATTTACTCTCCAAAATATTGAGTTATCCCTCAAAGAGAGTTCAAGGAAAAGTACAAAGAGCTTTTCTGATTAAACTTTAATTAATACACCTGCATTTCTTCCCTACTCTTTTTCTGTTCTCTCCCTGTTCTATTCTTGCCTTGAGAACCCCATGAACAGTATGAAGAGGCAAAATGATACGATACTGAAAGATGAACTCCCCAGGTCAGTAGCTACTCAATATGCCGACTGGAGAAGAGTGGAGAAATAACTCCAAAAAGAATGAAGAGGCTGAGCCAAAGCAAAAATAACGCCCAGTTGTGGATGTGACTGGTGATGGAAGTCAAGTTTGATGCTGTAAAGAACAATATTGCATAGGAATCTGAATTTGTTAGGTCCATGAATCAAGGCAAATTGGAAGTGGTCAAACAGAAGATGGCAAGAGTGAACATCAACATTTTAGGAATCAGTGAACTAAAATGGACCAGAATGGGCGAATTTAATTCAGATGATCATTATATCTACTACTCTGGGAAGAATTTCTTAGAATAAATGGAGTATCCATCATAGTCAACAAGAGAGTCCAAAATACAGTATTTGGGTGCAATCTCAAAAATGACAGAATGACCTCTGTTCATTTCCAAGGCAAACCATTCAGTGTTACAATAATCCAAGTATATGCCCCAACCACTAATGCTGAAGAAGCTGCATTGAATGGTTCTATGAAGACTTACAATACCTTCTAGAACTGACACCAAAAAAAGATGTTGTTTTTGTCATACTGAAATGCAAAAGTAGGAAGTCAAAAGATACCTGGAGTAATAGGCAAGTTTGGCTTCGGAGTAAAAAATGAAGCAGGACAAAGGCTAACAGAGTTTTGCCAAGAGAACACACTGGTTATAGCAAACACCCTCTTCCAACACACAAGAGATGATTCTACATGTGGCTAGCACCGGATGGTCAGTACCAAAATCAGATTGATTATATTCTTTGCAGTCAAAAATGGAGAAGTTCTATACAGTCAGAAAAAATTAGACCAGGAGCTGACTGTGGCTCAGATCATGAACTCCTTACTGCAAAATTCAGACTGATTTTGAAGAAAGTAGGGAAAATCACTAGACCATTCAGGTATGACCTAAATAAAATCCTCAACAATTATGCAGTGGTAGTGACAAATAGATTTTGTCTAAGAAGAGAAGCTAAAGGCAAAAAGAGAAAAGGAAAGATACATCCATCTGAATTCAGAGTTCCAAAAAAGAGCAAAGAAAGATAAGAAAGCTTTCCTGAGTGATTGATACAAAGAAATAGAGGAAACTAATAGATTCCCTGGTGACTCAGACGGTAAAGCGTCTGCCCACAATGTGGGAGACCCGGGTTGGATCCCTGGGTCGGGAAGATCCCCTGGAGAAGGAAATGGCAACCCACTCCAGTACTCTTACCTAGAAAATTCCATGAATGGAGGAGCCTGGTGGGCAACAGTCCATGGGGTCGCAAAGAGTCAGACACAACTGAGCAACTTCACTTCACTTTGACTTCATTTCAATAGAAGGGAAAGACTAGAGATCTCTTCAAGAAAATTAGAGATACAAATGGAATATTTCATGCAAAGATGAGCAAAATTAAGGACAGAAATAGTATGGACCTAAGAGAAGCAGAAGATATGAAGAAAATATGGCAAGAATACACAGAAGAACTATACAAAAAAGATCTTCATGACCCAGATAACCACAATGGTGTGAACACTCACCTAGAGCCAGATATCCTAGAGTGTGAAATCAAGTGGTCCTTAGGAAGCATCACAATGAACAAAGCTTGTGGGAGTGATGGAATTCCAGCTGAGCTATTTCAAATCCTAAAAGGTGATGCTGTGAAAGTGCTACACTCAATATGCCAGCAAATTTGGAAAATTCAGGAGTGGCCAAAGGACTGGAAAAGGTCAATTTTCGTTCCAATCTCAAAGAAAGGCAATGCCAAACAATGTTCAAACTACCGCACAATTGCACTCATCTCACATGCTAGGAAAGTAATGGTCAAAATTCTCCAAGCTATGCTTAAATAGTACATGAACTGAGAACTTCCAGATGTTCAAGCTGGATTTAGAAGTGTAGAGGAACCAGCAACTAAATTGCCAACATCCACTGGACCATTGAAAAAGCAAGAGAATTCCAGAAAAACATCTACTTCTGCTTCGTTGACTATGCTAAAAGCTTTGACTTTGTGGATCACAACAAACTGTGGACAATTCTTAAAGAGATGGGAATACCAGATCACCTTACTGGCCTCCTGAGAAATCTGTAGGCAGGTCAAGAAGCAACAGTTAGAACCAGACATGGAACAACAGACTAGTTCCAAATTGGAAAAGGAGTATATCAAGGTTGCATAATGTCAACGTTATATGCAAAGTATGTCATGTGAAATGCAGGGCTGGTGAAGCACAAGCTAGAATCAAGATTGCCGGGAGAAATATCAATAACCTCAGATATGTAGATGAAAGCAAAGCAAAGTTGCTCAGTCGTGTCCGATCTTTATGACCCCATGGATTGTAGCCTACCACGCTCCTCCATCCATGGGATTTTCCAGGCAAGAGTACTGGAGTGGGTTGCCATTTCCTTCTCCAGAGGATCTTCTCAAGCCAGGGATCAAACCCAGGTCTCCCGCATTGTAGGCAGACGCTTTACCGTTAGAGCCACAAGGGAAGATATGACATGTGGATGACACCACACTTATGGCAGAAATTGAAGAACTAAAGAGACTTTTGATGAAAGTGAAAGAGAAGAGTGAGAAAGCTGGCTTAAAACCCAACATTCAAAAAACTAAGATCATGGCATTAGGTCCCATCACTTCATGGCAAATAGATGGGGAACCAATGGAAACAGTGAGAGACTTTATTTTCTTAGGCTCTAAAATCACTGAAGATGGTGACTGCTCCCATGAAATTAAAAGATGCTTGCTCCTTGGAAGAAAAGCTATGACCAATCTAGACAGCATATTAAAAAGCAGAGACATTATTTTGCTGACAAAAGTCCATCTACTCAAAGCTATGGTTTTTCCAGTAGTCATGTATGGATATGAGAGTAAAGAAAGCTGAGCACTGAAATATTGATGCTTTTGAACTGTGGTGTTGGAGAAGACTCTTGAGAGTCCCTTGGACTGCAAGGAGATCCAAGCAGTCCATCCTAAAGGAAATCAGTCCTTAATATTCATTGGAAGGACTGATGCTGAAGCTCCAATACTTTAGCCACCTGATGCGAAGAACTGACTCATTGGAAAAACCCCTGATGCTGGGAAAGACTGAAGGCAGAAGAAGGGGACAACAGAGGATGAGATGGTTGAATGGCATCACCAACTCGATAGACATGAGTTTGCACAAGCTCCGGGAGCTGGTGATGGACAGGGAAGCCTGGCATCCTGCAGTCCATTGGGTTGCAAAGAGTTTGACTTGACTGAGCGACTGAACTGAACTGAATTCTAAAAGTATAAGTCTTCCTTGCTTATTTCTTTGGGTTTCATTTTTGTTTTGGAAAGGTTTTCTTTGAATTCTTTCATCTATTCATTTAATAAACCTTAATCACATACGAGAAGGAAAGCGCAGTTCTTCACAGTGGAAATATAAGCAGTGAGCAAAGTAGACAAATTGGTCAGCAATCATTGTTAGGCTTAGAAAAGGACAAAAGATATTACTGGTTATCCTTTCAATGAAATGCTCTCACTGACTAGTAGACTCTCTGGGGACTATATGACTCTACTGAAATGTATATTTTTAATTGTCTTTGAAATACTGTATAAAATTTACATTATAGAAAACTGATAACACAACTCATTTCTCTTCATGACAATGCAAATGAACATCAACAGTAACAGTAAATCTAAGTCAAATTTTCATTCCAGCAGATAATATGTTACAGTTCCCTCAGTTAATCAAATATCTTTGATTAGTCAAAACCTCCCAAGTTCAATTTTTGACCCATGTTCAATTAATATTTGATGAGAGTCTTGATTTTACCATTTTGAACATTTTATTTTACCAAGATACTTGTCTTTTGGCACTCACATTCTAGTAGATTTTCTACAAATGCCTAAAGTTAAAAAGAAATGTTCTTCCATCCTCATACTAAGATGGCTTCTACAGGATGGCCTCATTTATGTCAGAAAAAAAAAAATGCAAATGGGGAATATTTTTCAAGTGTTTGGGCTTCCAAAACAAATCTACCCATTTGAAAGTAAGGATGTGCTGTTTCCCTGGTCTCCTGTGCATTTTAACTTGGCTTGGAACAACAAGATTGTACAGATTTGGGGTAATGATTTTTGCTAGTTAACCTGAAATGAAAGTATACATATTGTTTGCAGAGTTGATGGTAAATATAGTTGAACACCCACCGTGAAGTTTACAGGATCCAGCTGGTTATTATACGCCTTTATGAATAGTCAATAAAACTTAATAGATACCCATTTCTAGTACCTTACTCCCAGAGCCACAATCAGGTAGAAAATCAGCCCACTTAATCACAAACCCTGAAAAGATTAGGGTCTGGTATTCTGTAGTGACATCTGTGAAAGATAAAGCATGATTAGTGTGATAACTGAGCATATTTTTCTAAACTGTCTGAAATTTTACAAAATCCTCTTGAATACTTTAAGTTTCTTACATTTTTATTATTTAATTAATTAGATGGTAAGGAATTCATTACATTATGAATACTCAGAGCATCAGTTTAGTAAGATTGCTTATTCAAGGAAAATTTTACACTTAAACTCTTACAAACAAGTATATGTTATAAATTGTTTTTTTAGTTTTAAAAATTCAACTTATTTATTCATAAGTTCTGAATGTAGTTTTATATTTACACTTTTCCAAAATCTTAAGAATTCTGATTATAAAATTTGCTATTTGAAACTTCTAATTCACCCAAATTTGCTCATTTGGTGAAATAATTAAACCTTCTCTCCTTTTACTCTCAGCACATAAATAGCATTTTATTTTCAAAACATATTGCAAACTGGATTATGAAATATTTCACAAAGACTAAATAAAGCAACTATTAATATTTAGTGATGGCTATCACTACACTTCACTTGGAGGAAAAAGAGTAGAACAGAAATATCAGGCATGTTGAATTGTACTTTGGAAAGGGCAAACTGTACCAACACCACCAGCAGAATACAATTAGAGACTTCTAAGATGCCTGCCATTCCCTTTGCAGAGGGAAGCTTATAACCTAAAATAAGAACAATAGTATTAATATCAGTAGCTAAGATGACTGGTTGGCTTTCTACAATGAGGAAAATAAAAACAAAGGTAATCATATATTTCTAAATTTTTATTGTATCAAGCCGCAACATTTTCTGCAAAAATGAACATAGGTAGAAACCAAGCACCAAATAATTTATCTTTGCCCTATAGTAGAAATGCTTGTTTTCTCTGCCCATCAATTATTACATCTTTATCTGGAAATATCCTCAGACTTTGTTTTCTTTTTTCATTTTTAAAAAGTTTTTACTTAGTTTGAACAAATTATAATTTTATAGGAAGTTGCAAACTAGTTTCCTCCAATGGTTGCATCTTATGTAATCACACGAGGTCCCCTTTAGATTTAAGATTTTTCCTCTTTATAATAGTGTGAAAGTGATCACTCACTCAGTAAAAACCATAGTAAAAATTTTGAATTTTTATCTTTTCTTAGGCTAGGGATACAAGGTATGCACTGTCTCTGAGGCTGGACAGCAACGAGGAGCCACAGCTTAATTAGTCAGGCATTCACCAGGGTGAACAACCCACACACTTACAGTCATTCTGTACCCGCACAACTATTCTGGTTTTCACTTTCGGTGCAGTATTCCATACATGAGTTATTCTATATGGGAATACAGAAAAACCAAGCAATCTTATTAAACATTTTAAAGGTATTTCCCCACTAAAAAGACTTGGATAGATGCATATTTTTATTTACCTGGGATAAAATCTCACAGAAATTACTGAGCTATTCCTAAATAAAGGCCATGAGATCATGACCTTATACATAGGCAAAAATAGGCAGTTCCTTCTTGGTATTTGTTAAAAACCAAAAGTAATCATCCTGTCCTCCAATATTTTACTAACCATATAAATTCTTAACCACTGGATCACCAGGGAAGTCGACTAACAATATAAATTCTTTTAATAGAAGGTAATGATATTCTGGAAAGTGAAAGTAAAGTCACTCAGTCCTGTCCGACTCTGTGCAACCCCATGGACTGTAGCCTACCAGGCTCCTCCCTCCATGGGATTCTCCAGGCAAAAGTACTGGAGTGGGTTGCCGTTTCCTTCTCCAGGGGATCTTCCTGAACCAGGTCTCCCGCATTCCAGGCAGATGCTTTAACCTCTGAGCCACCAGGGACAGTTGGAAATAAAATATAAGTACCTCTACAGAAGAAAGTGTTATTTGCCAAGAAACATATATATGGTGGCTCATATGGTAAAAATCCACTTGTAATGCGGGACACCCGGGTTCAATCCCTGGGTCAGGAAGATTCCCTGGAGAAGGGAATGACAACTCACTCCAGTGTTCTTGCCTGGAGAATTCTGTGGGCAGAGGACCCTGGTGAGCCACACTCCATGGTCTCGCAGAGTCGGACATGACTAAGAGACTAACACACACGTATCTAACCTACCCTACCATAAATCTACTTCATTTCATTATCTAGCATACTCAATTCCATTTTATTCTATTCTTTTTTTGTTGTCTTTAATGTTAATTCTCTCCCTGCAAATTACCTTGTTTAGCCTCTAATGGATTGAGTCTGAGCATATTTACACATATGTTTATGTATAAATATTGATATGAAACATTTGTGGAGTTAGAAACTGAGCATTTAAAGAGGAAAAATCAGTTCTTGGAGGTCAGAACAAAGAGCTAAGGGCAGAAAATGATAATCCTAAACTAACTTTTATCTTTGGTTTTATATCAAACTAACTTTCAGCAAGAGGTTTTGATGAAAGTGAGAACATATTTTAAGGCTCATAAATATGAAAGTCACATCATGGCTGATTTCTTTTTGTATCGTCAGACCTGATGTCAAAAATGACAAAGTAGACGGTCACTATATAGTTATCGACTGGATAACAGACTCAATGAATGAGAAGTGAGGAGCTTCAAGCCAATCTGAAGTGATTAGGTTGTACTTTGAAGCTTCTGTACTCATTTTCTCCTTTTTCTATCATGGCTTGTTTGAAATTTTCAAGTTTGTTTTTGTTTTTATTTGTTTGTTTGTCTTGGCCATGTGACATGGCTCATCTTAGTTCTCTGACCAGAGATGGAATCTGTGCCTCTGCAATGGAAGCATGGAGTCTTAACCCCAGGACAGCCAGGAAGTCCCCAGTTTTTATTCTTGATTATCTGCATATTTTTTGGCTAAACTCAATTTATCTGTCTAAATCGAAACATGATTGGCAATATCCCTATTAGAATTCTATTCTAGAGTAATAACTTCTCAATTCAGGTCAAATTGGCTGGACCTATTTTAAAGATACCCGGCATATGTCCACAGCCTCTAAAACCTACTTTCCACTTTTTGTTAGTTGATTTTTAATAACTGCCACTTTGCTGCTGGTGACCTACAGGCAGTGAGAGCTGCTACTAAGATTAGTGTTCCTAAGAGTTTGATAATGGAGAAACTGACAAAGACAGTGGACGCAAGCACAGTTGAAATACATGCAAGGAGAAATGGATTAGAAAAGGCTGCTGCTACTGCTGCTGCTAGGTCACTTCAGTCGTGTCCGACTCTGTGTGACCCCATAGACGGCAGCCCACCAGGCTCCCCCATCCCTCGGATTCTCCAGGCAAGAACACTGGAGTGGGTTGCCATTTCCTTCTCCAATGCATGAAAGTGAAAAGTGAAAGTGAAGTCGCTCAGTCGTGTCTGACTCTTAGTGACCCCATGGACTGCAGCCTACCAGGCTCCTTCTCCCATGGGATTTTCCAGGCAAGAGTACTGGAGTGGGGTGCCATTGCCTTCTCCTTAGAAAAGGCTAGAAACACAAAATGTGTCCAATCTCTTACCTACTACAGTTTTTCCTCTCTTAATTGTAATCAATCACACATTTGGCAGGAAGGTTACTGGCATGGTTGAAGATACAAAATCTTTTTGGATTAGTTTATGGAAACTTTGTATTATACTGATGACTTTCTGTTCGTGTAATAAGTTTTCAGATTCATTTTGAGTTAACATGTGTTAAGAAGTCATTTAAACCATAGATGCAAGTGCAAATAAAAGGTGACAGATGATATTATATTATTCCCTGTGTATAACTTAACTGTATGTCTTTCTATAATTACCAGGTTCGCTAGAACAAGGTTTTCTTTCAACATTTATTGTTTAAATTTATTTTAAACAAAGAAATACAAAAATGTATTTCTCTTATAAAAACATAAAGTAACAATAAAGTTTAAAGTCACTTTCTTATACTTCTTAATCTGGGTTCTCGTTTCCTTGTCTCCCATCACTAATCATGTTAATCAGCTTGATAATTATTCTTCTAGATAACTGTCTATATAGAAATATATATGTGTGTGTATATATATATATATATATGTATTGAATATTCAACTATTTTTTCTTGATATGAGAGTTATCTGAACTGGTTTTTCATTTGAGGCTTTTTTTTTTTTTAACTTAGTTTAATCACCTTGACCCTAACAAAGTTATAGATTAGATGAGAATGAGCAAACTGGATCTTAACTACTCTAAAAACAGAGAACTTTGAGTGCCTACACTACAAACTAAAAGTAATAATAATTGCAAAGTAATATATATTAAAGCAAAAACATGACAAAGTCAATTACATTTTAATGCAAGTTTAACATTCTGAAATAAAATTAATGCATAATACATCATTATAAAGTTTAAAACGAGTCTCTAGACATCTGTCTGGTGCCTAGTAGGTCCTTAATGTCTTACTGTTTTTCTTAATGAGTTATTAATTGCATATTTTAGGGTGCAAAAATGGAATATATATAAAATAAAGATTCCTATATCACAAGAAGTCAGTGTATCATTATTAGCCAACATACAAAAAGCCGTTTTTTTTGTGTTAACATTCATAGAAATGAGGGGATTTAGATTAAAGTTATTTATCAAAGAAGTCTGAGGGGATAAAGTGATATAGCATCCTTTCTGATCTAACCCACTGTGCTGGTGTATGTTTTGCAGCTTCATTGGAGTCATCTAAATTTCTTGGGCAAATAAATATTTAAGAACACTAAATATGCTTTTAGCAACATCTACATATTCTCTGCAAAATAGACACTACTCACAGAATCAGAAACTTATCCTTCAGCTCAACTTGTTTTGTTGTTTGTTTTCCAGTCTCTACAACTTAAATGTTCTCTTTCACTATGGCTATGGCACCTGGGGTTTCCTATGCACTCAAATTTTGAAAGAATGTATTATTTATTATTTCCTCAAAACAGCTTAATGGCTATATTTTGTGCTTGAAAGTTCAGTAAATAAATTTTTAAAAATCTCCCTTCTATGCCCCTCCCTTGCTGAGTTCCTGAGCCTTACATGCCAACTTTCAGCCCAGATTCAATCTTTACAGCTGAGTTTCAACTCACGAAAAGCATTTTGCAAGGGAAATGCTGATACAGCTTTAATTATAGTGGTGTTAACTGCTTCATTATAATTAGAGATCTGCTGACCCTCTTAACTGGTTTTTGCTTTCAGAACATCATGAGACAGCCTCCTTTTGCCAGCCATTCATCAGCTTCCTTTAAATTCAGTAACAATTTAGTGGTAAATGTGTTCCTTAATATAGTTTTTTGGCTGCTAAGAAGTTGGATGTTCCTCTTAGCTCCTGAATTCTGGGTGCCAAGGGTTTAAAGGAAACTGAGCAGATGATTTAAGCCACTTCGTTGTTCTTTAGTCAGAAACTTTCCTCAGTCATTCATCCTGGTATTCTTTCCCACATTTACAGCCATTTGGGGACGGCATTTCCTCTTCCCTCAATCTACCTTATCACCAGCTCTTAACATTCACTCTGAAACAGTGTACTCGTATTTATTCTGTCTGGAATAAATGGAAATGGAAACCAGTGGGTCAAATTGCCCCAGAAACCCACTCATTAGGACAGTGATTCCAGCAATCCTGCAGTCTCCTCTCTCACCATCTCCTAATCCTTAATTCGTTTACACAGCCTGGTTTTAAAACCTTTAATTACTTACATTCCTTTCCCCCCCACAAACAGTAGTCTAAAGCAACTGAAATAACTTGGGCCTCTCTCAAATAGCAATTTTTCTCAACAGATTAAAAAACAAGATTTCTATTCATACCTGCACTAAGAATCTGATAAAATTATCAGAAAACAACTCACTTTGAAATCCAATTAGTAAATCCGCCTGTATTGCAGTGGATCCCATCTTTGGCATGCACCCGAATACTTGTTAAAAATTCTGACTCAGTAAACACTGTGGAGGGCTCCCCAGTGGCTCAGGTGGTAAAGAATCCGCCTGCAACATAGGCGACCCAGGTTCCATCCCTGGGCTGGGGAAATCCATTGGAGAAGGAAATGGCTACACACTCCAGCATTCTTGCCTGGAGAATTACATGGACAGAGGAGCCAGGCGAGCTACAGTCCATGAGGTAACAAAGAGTCAGACATGACTGAGTGACTAAGCATGCATGCAAAGTGCTGTGGAAGCCAGGAGAAAGTCTGTGTAGCAAACACTAGCCTCCTTCCCTCAATCTCTAAATTCTTGTGCAAGACAGCACATATCAATGCATGGAGAAGCCCTGTTACAGCAGCTAGTCAACTGTAGTTCTAAGCAAACCAACAAAACCTTTAAAAAGTGCTGTGGACAGAGGGAAAATTGAGAATTATCCATGTCCAAATAGGAGTATTTCTTAAAATTTACATGTTCAACTGAATCAAGATTTATATAATGTGCAATCAGGATTCCTGGTTGCAAATATCAGAAACTGTCTCTAGTTAAGTAGAAAGGGTATTTGTTACAAAGCTAGTGGAGAGCACATTGAATTATGGAAAGACTGGAGAACCAGGATTAGGAAATACATAAAGATATGAAGTGGAAAGCCAAGGGCCAACATAGAAATCAATGGAGGATGCTACTGCTAGAGCTGCTGCCATTAATTCTGATAGGCTGCCCTCTTCTCATCCCTCCACGATCACCACCAACCTACAAGAGTTTCATTCTGTTCTTTTACGTTTTAGTTACTGCATGGAGCTTCAAGAGTAACAATCCAGTTAACTGAACCTTGGTCATATGATCAAGACCAGGCTCCAGCCAGAAAACGGCATCTTCCAAATATCAAGCGACGTATAAACTGTCCAAGTACCAACGGCCTAATAAAGCTCCAAACCCTGAATACAAAGCATATAGAAAATAATTGCTATGTATAGAATCACACTAGATTTCTGCTGAAAAAGACATTTGTTCATTAGAATAATAACCTCTTAGTTGGAAGCACCTCTCAAAAATAGAGTTGAGGCGGGGACATCATTCGACTTTCAAATTGGGAAAGATAACTTTCACTCTCAGTAGCTACACAGATGTCATATAAATGGGATTGCTTATTTTGTGTTCACTTTCACCTGCATGATGCATCCATGTTATTGGAACAATAGTGCATTAGACGTTTCTTCAGAGAAAAAATTTAAATAGAAGATGCATACATATATGTGTACACACACATATATATATCTTTTGTGAAAAGTGTTTTCAAATTATATGTACACTTTTCGTGTTGTTTGTTTGTATTTTACTGTAGGGTTTAGGATATCTTTGTGTATTCTGGATGTGAGTTTTTTTGATGATCAGAAGATTTTAATTTTAATCAAGTCCAAGTTATGATTGTTCTTTCATAGTGTTTTCTGTGACTTGTCTTGGAAATCTTTTTTACTTTTATTTTCTTCTGGAGTATTTATAGTGTTAGCACTTACATTTACATCTACAATTCATTTCCGACTAAATATTGCATGTATATAAATCAGAGACTGAGTCCTTTATAAAAATAAATATCTAGATGTTTTGGTACTATTTGTTGAAAATATTTTGTTTCTTTTTCCATTGAAATATGTTTGACTTCATGTTTGAAATGGATTAACCATATATGTGTTTGCCTATTTCTGGAATTTCTGTTGTGCTTCAGTGATCCATTTTACTTTCTTGCACTAGAGCCACAATGTCTTAATAATAGTAACTTAGGTGGTCTTAGAGTCACATAATCTAAGTTCTCCTACCTTCTCATGTTTTATTCTTCAGTTTTATTTCAGCTACACAATGTCTCTTGTAAAAATTCACTTCAGGTATTAAATATGAATTTTAGAACAATTGTCAGTTTTCATCTTTAAAAGCTAGTTGGGTTTATGATTGAGAATATGTTGAATTTATAGGTCAGTTTGGGAAGAAACTGATCTATAAAGATCTTAACAATATTTTGCCTTTGATTTCTTGAGCATTATATATATTTACATTTACTGAAATCTTTTTTATTTTCTTAAAATTGTTCCCAAGACTTTAAAAATATTTTTCTATTTCATTTTCTATTTGTTTTCTACTAACATGTAATCTATGTATGTATATTGATCCTTATACCTTGTTTAGTTTATTGTAGGTCATAACAGTCGATTTGTAGAGTCTTGAGAAATTTCTATGTAGACAATTACATCATCTGAAAATAAAAAATTATTCCTTTTACAATCTGTTTACTAATTTCAACATCTGGGTAGTCTCGAGGGTCACTTACTGGTAACCTTTTCTTTTTTTCTCTTGAATAGACTTCTCATATTTCTATTCCTTCACAGGTCTTGGAGTCCTTCACTGAACATTTTGAATAATATACTGTAGAGACTCTGGCATATATTAGTATGCTTGAAAAATGCTTTCGTTTATTTTACTAGTTCACTAGTAGGTTGGAGTCAAGTCAAATCTCATTAAGCCTGCTATAGGAAGCAGCTGAAGTCTTTGCCAATCATTTCAGCCCTCGAGACTTTTTGCTTGTTTCTTTCCCATCAGTACTATTGGACTTTCTCTACACATGTGCAGTTCCAGTGTTATCCAGGATTAGGGAAGACCTTAAATAGACATTTTGAATTCCCCCCATCTGCTCCTAGCCATTGGTCTCCTTGATTTTCTCCCTCATTTTCCAGCTATTCTGGTGAAACCAAATCCATCTGCCAGTTCTTCCAGTCAATAACTTTTAATAAGCTTTCTGCTTGAATTTAATCAACCTTACATAACACGAAATCTTATCCGACATATTTCCTTTCTTTAAAGAACTGTATTCTTATCTTACTTCTGCCTATTTTCAATGTCACCAAATAATTGCATATGTGTGTGTGTGTGTATTTTGTTCCTAGTTTTTGATCATCTGAACCAACTAATATGATATTGCTGAAATCATAATCCCTTTTTCTATAATTTTATGTTAGTCTTTTCCCTTAATTAATAATATTTTCCTCAAATGCTTAATATTCTTTGGTTATTCCTTCATATTTGTAGTGGACTGGGAGGTGTCCTCCCAAAAATGTACATCCAGGTATAACCCATGACTATAAACACAATAGAAGACTCTACACATGGACATCACCAGATGGTCAATACCAAAATCAGATTGATTACATTTTTTGCAGCCAAAGATGGAGAAGCTGTATACAGTCAGCAAAAACAAGACCAGGAGCCAACTGTGTCTCAGATCATGAACTCCTTATTGCCAAATTCAGACAAAAATCGAAGAAACCATGGAAAACCACTAGACCATTCAGGTATGACCTAAATCAAATCCTTTAGAGTAGAAGTGACAAGTAGATTCAAGGGATTAGATCTGACAGACAGAGTACCTGAAGAACTATGCAGGAGGTTGTACAGGAGGCAGTGATCAAGAACATCCCTAAGAAAAGAAATGAAAATAAGCAAAATGGCTGTCTGAGGAGGCCTTACAAACAGCTGAGAAAAGAAAAGATGCAAAGGCAAAGGAGAAAAGGAAAGATATACACATTTGAATGCAAAGTTCCAAAGAATAGCAAGGAGATATAAGAAAACCTTCCTCTGTGATCAATGCAAAGAAATAGAGAAAAACAATAGAATGGGAAAGACTAGAGATCTCTTCAAGATAATTAGAGATACCAAGGGAACATTTCATGCAAAGATGAGCACAATAAAGGACAGAAATGGTATGGACCTAATAGAAGCAGAAGATATTAAGAAGAGGTAGCAAGAATACACAGAAGAACTATACATAAAAGATCTTCATGACCCACATAACCAAGATGGTGTAGTCACTCATCCAGAGCCCAACATTCTGGAATGCAAAGTCAATGCAAAGTGGGCCTTAGAAAACATCACTACAAGCAAAGCACAATTGCCATCTACTGCACAATTGCACTCATCTCACAACAAGCAAAATGATCCTCAAAATTCTTCAAGCCAGGCTTCAACAGTACGTGATAAGTGAACTTCCAGATGTACAAGCTGGGTTTAGAAAGAGAGAAAAACCAAAGATCAAATTGCAAACATCCATTGGATCATCAAAAAAACAAGAGAGTTCAAGAAAAATATCGACTTCTGCTTTACTGACTACACCAAGGCCTTTGACTGTGTGGGTCACAAAAAACTGTGGAAAATTCTTAAAGAGATGGGAATACTAGACCACACTGGATGAAGCACACACTGGAATTGAGATTGCTGGGAGAAATATCAATAACCTCAGATATGCAGATGACACCACCCTTATGGCAGAAAGCTAAGAAGAACTAAAGAGCCTTTTGATAAAAGTGAAAGAGGAGAGTGAAAAAGTTGGCTTAAAGCTCAACATTCAGAAAACGAAAATCATGGCATCTGGTCCCATCACTTCATGGGAAATAGATGGGGAAACAGTGGAAACAGTATCCGACTTTGTTTTTTGGGGCTCCAAAATCACTGCAGACGGTGACTGCTGCCATGAAATTAAAAGATGCTTGCTCCTTAAGAAAATCTATGACCAACCTAGACAGCATATTAAAAAGTGGAGACATTACTTTGCCATGAAATGTCTGTCTAGTCAAAGCTATGGTTTTTCCAGTAGTCATGTATGGATGTGAGAGTTGCACAATAAAGAAAGCTGAGTGTGGAAGAATTGATGTTTTTGAACTGTGATGTTGGAGAATACTGTTGAAAGTCCCTTGGACTGCAAGGAGATTCAACCAATCAATCCTAAAGGAAACTGGTCCTGAATATTCATTGGAAAGACTTGATGCTGAAGCTGAAACTCCAATACTTTGACCACCTAATGGAAGAACTGACTCATTGGAAAAGACCCTGATTCTGGGAAAGATTGAAGGTGGGAGGAGAAGGGGACAATAGAGGATGAGATGATTGGATAGCATCACTGACTCAATGGACATGAGTTTGAGTAGGCTCTGGGAGTTGGTGATGGAGAGGAAAGCCTGGCATGCTGTAGTTCTTGGGGTTGTGAAAAGTAGGACACAACTGAGTGATTGAACTAAACTGATAGCCTTATTTTGAAAAAGGGTCTTTGCAGATGTAATTCAGTTCAGGATTTCAAGGTCCTGGATTATCCAAGTGAGCCCTATATACAATGACTGGTGCTCTTATAAGACAAAACTCAGGGGGTATTTGAGATACAAAGAGGAAGAGTAGGTCATGTGAAGATGGAGGTACATAATTAAGTTATACAGTCCTAAGTCAAGGAACACATGTAGCCAACTAGAAGTTGGAAGAGTCAAAGACTCTCTACGAGAGCTCTTGGAGGGACTACACTTCTATTGATATTTTGATTTCTGATTTCTGGCCTCCAGAAATATGAGAATATAAATTTCCTCTGCTTTAAGTCACCCAGTTTGTGGTAATTTTTGCAGCATTTCTATGAAACTATTAGCCAGTTTGAGCTGCTATAACAAAGTACCATAGACTTATAAACAACGCAAATCTACCTCTTACAATTCTGGAGCCTGGAAGTCCAAGATCAGGGTGCCAGTGTGCTTTGTATCTGGTGAAGGCCACTTTTTGGGTTGCAAACTTCCCACTCTATCCTCACATTTTTGAAAGAGAATGAGGGCTGGCTGGGGTTCCTTTTTTAGGGTACTAATTCCATTCATGACCTAGTCACCACCCAAAGGCCCTACCTCCCAATACTATCACACTAGGGGGATAGGATTTCAACATCTGAATTGGGTGGTGGGGGTGGGTATAAATATTCAGCCCATTGCAGAAACGCAATATTTAACAATGAGTCACAGAAGGCTATTAGTGATGTGGGCTTTGGCTGGAGAGTGTTACAGATTGAGTCATTCTGTGGCATTCAATGGCAAGAAAGAGAGAAGGTTTTTTCCATGATCTGCAACCACTATCTTAGCTCCTTTAAGATTTTTAGTCAATATTTTCTAGACCAGAAGGCTCAAATATTTGTCCTGAAGGTAAATGACTATCTCTGAGATTCAGCCAAGAGGAGTGTAAAATATGTATGATTTTCTCAGTGGTTTTGGTTTTCTATTTTTGATATATTTCTGAATAAGTTTCTCATATTAAAGGAAGGTACACCTTCCTCTAAATAACTAAGGATATAGTTATATAATGACCTTAAATTCAAGATTTGTAACATTTCATTTTTTTCCTTTTTTATGGTTATTTATTTATTCACATTTTTAGGTAACTTGGGACAGAATAGATTCAAATTAGGCTATTCTCATCTAAGAGGACTCTTTGGAAAGATGCTGGAAAAGATTGAAGGCAGAAGGAGAAGAGGGTGACAGAGGATGAGACCATTGGATGGCACCACCAATTCAATTGAAATGAACTTGGGAAAACTCTGGGAAATGATGAGGGGCCAGGAAGCCTGGCATGCCATCTATGGTGTTGCAAAGACTCAGACATGACTAAGCAACTGAACAACATCTAAGAGGAATATACTGCCAGATATTTAAGCATACATTCAACAAAACTTGCCCCCATTTTATGCACCAGAAAATTGGGATCTAGACGTTTTAATTAATTTAAACACATATAACCAGTAAGTGGCAATTCCAGAATCCTAGTCCAGGTCTGATCCCATCGCTCTTTTTTTTTTTTTTTTTAATTGGAGGATAATTGCCTTACAATGTTCTGTTATTTTCTGCTGCACAATGACATGATCAACCATTCTTAAAAGTTCTCTGCCTCACATTCTTTCACCAAGCATTGAGTATCAAATATGTGCTAGTTAATAAATAAGAATACTGGATATTTTTCCACTTATTATGAATAGCAAGATGTATAATATGATGTTTCTCCCTTTTAGTCACCTGTAGTTATTGTATCTAAGGATGTTAGAAAATGTCCAATTTCTGCAGAAATTAGGCATAATTTATATGTACATTGTCATAATTGGACATCCTGGAACGTGTGTTTTATGTGAATGATAATAGCATTTCAGAAAAAAGAACTGTAAACTAGTACCCTAAAATATTTGTTATTTGTTGGCAAGAACAAAAAGATTTTCTTCATGTATTCTACCTATTGGCTTTGTGCTCTAATAATCAAACAAAGCCACTCAGTACTTCTGACAGCCTGAGTCTGTCTGCACTGTATCTGAATTTATTACTCACCATTTGTTACACTGCTAATAAAAACAGTATAAAATACTATCTTGTCACATTAAATCTGCAACAGAAAACTTGTTATATTTCAAGAAATGATTTAACATTTTATTATCTAAAATACTGGTGTAGAATGAGGTCTACCACCATTTCTGAGTTGCTGACTAGATATTGATTGGGCTAAAAGTTGCAATATTAGCTGCATGGGAAAAGCTTTTCAACTTCTTATTGTACAAAGGGCACTGAGTGCTTAGGTGCCTTATGACTAAATCAATACAGCACATCTAAGGTTCAGGACCCTACATGTTTCCAAGTCATAAAGTAATGCTTCTAGCTAATCACAGAACTTTAACTTTTTAAAAAATTGTTAATGTACAGAACAATCTTGAAAAGTAAAAAAAAAAAATAAAAAAATAAAAAAGAATGAAAATGAAGAAATATGACAGTAAGCTAGGAGACAAGAGAAAGTTGATATATTTGTATTAAGCTAGTTTATGATCACTTTTTGGTCTTTAGGATTTCTATAGTTGAAACCAAATGTTCTAAGATTTTATCTAGAACTAGCCTAGGGTATTTTTTGTGTATATTGCTATCAACATATTAAAAAAAATATTAAGATATTACACCAGACTTGATAGTCCTATTTAGAACATTGGAATCAAGGTTTAAAGTGAATGGCGTTCTCAATTTAATGTTTTTTATTCCATCTTTATTACATTACAGACTTTCTTGATGGCAGAAAATAAGCATTTGCTGTAGAATATTCATGCATTCTGTAATATATTACATGAGAAAAACAAGCTTCCCTTATCTCTTTCCATTTTTAAGTTAAATATATATGCATATTTTAGCTGTATATATTCCAAAGTGTAGAAAACCTCGAGAAATAAAAAGTTTCTTATGATTTTTAGAAAACATCTTGAAAATGCTCATTTCATCAGGGAGTGAGATAAAAACAATTCCAGGAAAACCATTCAGTTCCATAAATGCTCACCCTGTGACTTGTTCATATACTGATTTTTCTAAATATTTCATTTTTATATACATTTTCTGTTCAACACATTAAGGCTCCTACATTATTTATCAAGAAATTAGAAAAGTACAAATAAATATACTGTGTAAATTATTACCACTCATAGTTTTAATCCTGGTACAAAGATAATAGGTATAGTGATATTTTTAGGGAAAAAAAAAAAAAAACAATGAGAAAAGGAGGAGGAAGAGAAGAAGAGAGGAAAGAACTGTTAAAATCTAGAATTTCCTATGAAAGTGGTAGACATGACTTATAAATAGATTAAATTTACTTGGCAGACTACCTATGCCCCTGCTAAAAGGGAAAAAGAAAAATCTACCCACACTATTTCCTCCAAGACAGTTACCTCATCTAGAAGACTCTGATTATTCTTAACACTGGTTGGAACAGAGGGCAAAATGACCTGAATAGGTAGTTATTAGTATGAGACAGAGTGGCCTTTCAGATTCTGTTGTAGTGCAGTTAGAAAGAATTTGCTTTTATACCTTTAAAAGTGTATGTGTATGTGTGTGTCTGTGCAGTTTATGTGCTTCCATACCATATGACCTGCTCTATGTCAAGAAGGATATGAGAGTAAAATCTGCCTCATTACAGAAATAGAAATATATATATTCACAAAGGGTACTTTATAAAAGTGTTAGTCACTCAGTCATGTCTGACTGTGCGATTCTATGGTCTATAGTCTGCCAGGCTCTTCTGTCAGTGGAATCCTCCAGGCAAAAATTCTAGAGTGGGTTGTCATTCCCTTCTTCAGGGGATCTTCCTGACTCAGGGATTGAACCCAGGTCTCCTGCATTGGGTTCCACAGGTAGCGCTAACGGTAAAGAACCTGCCTACCAAAGCAGGAGACATAAGAGATGCGGGTTCAATCCCTGGGTCGGGAAGATGCCCTGGAGAAGGAAACAGGTGGATTATTTATCATCTGAGCCACAAGGAAGAAATATCAATAACCTCAGATATGCAGATGACACCACCTTTATGGCAGGAAACCAAGAGGAACTAAAGAGCCTCTTGATGAAGATGAAAGAGGAGAGTGAAAAAGGTAGCTTAAAACTTAACATTCAAAAAACTAAGATCATGGAATCTGGCCCCATTCCTTCATGGCAAATAGATGGGGGGAAAAATGGAAACAGTAACAGACTTTTATCTTTTTGGCCTCCAAAAACACTGCAGATGGTGACTGTAGCCATGAAATTAAGACACTTGCTCCTTGGAAGAAAAGCTAAGACAAACCTAGAAAGTGTATTAAAAAGTAGAGACATCACTTTGCCAACAAAGGTCTGTCTAGTCAATGCTATGATTTTTCCAATAGTCATGTATGCATGTGAGAGTTCAGTGAAAGGACTGATGCTGAAGCTCCAATACTTTAGCCACCTGATGTGAAGAGCTGACTCACTGGAAAAGACCCTGATGCTAGGAAGGATTGAAGGCAGGAGGTGAAGGGGATGATAGAGGATGAGATGGTCAGATGGCATCACTGATTCAATGGGCTTGAGTTTGAGCAAACTCTAGGAGATGGTGATGGACAGGGAAGACTGGCATGCTGCAATTCATGGGGTCGCAAAGAGTTGGACCTGACTGAGCGACTGAACAACAGCAACAACACAGATGAGGATTAGATGTAACAGAGAAGGCAATGGCACCCCCCAGTACTTTTGCCTGGAAAATCCCATGGATGGAGGAGCCTGATAGGCTGCAATCCATAGGGTCGCTGAGAGTCAGACACGACTGAGTGACTTCACTTTCACTTTTCACTTTCATGCATTGGAGAAAGAGATGGCAAGCCACTCCAGTGTTCTTGCCTGGAGAATCCCAGGAACAGAGGAGCCTGGTGGCTGCCGTCTATGGGGTCCCACAGAGTCGGACACGACTGAAGTGACTTAGTATAGCATAGCATGCTTCCACCATCCATGGGATTTTCCAGGCAAAGTACTGGAGTGGGATGCCATTGCCTTCTCCAATCTTAGTTCTAGGCATAGCAAAAAGTTTTTTAGTTTATTTTACTCTCTAGAATTAATTAAACATTTTCTTTTTCAATTTTTATTTTATATTGGAAGATAGTTGATTTGCAAAGCTGTGTTAGTTTCAAGTGTACAGCAAACCGATTCAATTATACATATATCCATTCTTTTTTCACATTCGTTTCCCATATAGGTTATTACAGAATATTGAATAGAGTTCTCTGTGGTTTATAGTAGGTCTTTGTTGGTTATCTATTTTACATAAGTTATTCGCTCAGTCATGTCCAACACTGTAACTCCATGAACTGTAGCCTGCCAGGCTCCTCTGTCCATGGAATTTTACAGGCAAAAATGCTGGAGTGGGTAGCCATTCCCTTCTCCAGAGGTCTTCCTGATCCAGGGATCAAGCCCAGGTCTCCCACATTGTAGGCAGATTTTCTACCATCTGAGCCACCAGGGAAGCCCATTTTATATATAGTAGTGAGTCTATCATACTAAGTGAAGTCAAAGAGAAAAAGACAAATATCATATGATATCACTTATATGTGGAATCTAAAAAAAAAAATTATACAAATGAAACATTTAGAGAACAGAACAGATTCACAGATTTTGAGAACAAACTTATGGTTACCAAAGGGGAAAGATGTAGGGGAGGGATAAATTAGGCATAGCAAATTGTAACTGCCACATACTTCTATTGCCTAAGTTGTTTTTTTAATTTTGATATTCATGACAAACTATTACTCAGTTTTAGCATCGCACAGAAGTCTAAAATTCTTGGGCAATAATTCAGAGTGACCTTACTTTCTACTTCTTGGTGGTTTAAATACCTAACTATATAAGATAACTTTTATAAAATATAGCTTTTCTATATTTTAGCAAATTTAATTTATTTACCAGTAACATGATTTGCCTGAAGATCTCTTATTCCTGGGACATAAAAGCATAATATGATTTTGCTGCTCTGTAACATATCGATAAATTGTGTATCTGGGCATTCATATTAGCTTTTCCCAAAGAACTTATAAAATTTAAATGTTAATATTACTTATTTCATATATATATGTGTATATATATATATACTCATATTTACATGTACATATGTAGGTGTATAGGATTCCCAGGTGTTTCTAGTGGTAAAGAACTCCCCTGCCAATTCAGAAGATATAACAGATGGGGTTTGATTCCTGGGTTGGGAATATCCCCTGGAGGAGTTCATGGCAACCCACTCCAGTATTTTCACCTGGAGTATTCCAGGGACAGAGGAGCATTCCAGGGACAGAGGAGCCTGGCAGGCTATGGTCCACAGGGTCACAAAGAGTCAACACAACTGAGATGACTTAGCATACATATGCATGTATGTGTATATAAAATGTTTTGCAAATACGCAATGTTTTACAAACATACTGCCACCGAATCGTGAAACTCCTCTTTCAAAAAATATATTTTGGATGATAATGCATTATATATTGTCATTTTGAACTTTGATCTAGACAGTAAAGATAGATTATGGTATGATTTCCTTATACCATTTGATAACTAGAGTTTTCCAATATTAACATGAAACAAGCATAGGGAGGCATTTTAATCCAGAGAGTCATATTGCCTTACTGTGTTTTTCTATTGATTTATTTTTGGTTTCATTATCATCTTCACTTATTAAAGCTAGAAGTCCTCTCAAAAATCTTTGTTTCATTTATCAAGTATAAGAAAAACTAAACAGAAATTTTGGTCATATTTTTCAAGACATACCATAATAAGTTAAAAACAACTGACAGCAATAACTGAGTAGAATATGTTCAGACTATACTATACTCTTTGTTGGCAAAGTAATATCTCTGCTTTTGAATATGCTGTGTAGGTTGGTCATAACTTTCCTTCCAAGGAGTAAGTGTCTTTTAATTTCATGGTTGAAATCACCATCTGCAGTGATTTTGGAGCCCCCAAAAATAAAGTCTGACACTGTTTCCACTGTTTCCCCGTCTATCTGCCATGAAGTGATGGTTATGTGATAGTCATAACTGTCATATCATAACTAAGTGATAGTCAAGGCTATGGTTTTCCAGTGGTCATGTATGGCTGTGAGAGTTGGACTGTGAAGAATGCTGAGTGCCAAAGAATTGATGCTTTTGAACTGTGGTGTTGGAGAAGACTCTTGAGAGTCCCTTGGACTGCAAGGAGATCCAACCAGTCCATCCTAAAGGAGATCAGTCCTGGGTGTTCATTGGAAGGACTGATGTTGAAGCTAAAACTCCAATACTTTGGCCACCTCATGCGAAGAGTTGACTCATTGGAAAGGACTCTGATGCTGGGAGGGATTGGGGCCAGGAGGAGAAGGGGACAACAGAGGATGAGATGGCTGGATGGCATCACTGACTCGATGGACATGTGTTTGGGTGAACTCCAGGAGTTGGTGATGGACAGGGAGGCCTGGCGTGCTGCGATTCACGGGGTCGCAAAGAGTCAGACAGGACTGAGTGACTGAACTGAACTGAATACTATACTCTATATTAACCTTTTTTTTATTTCCCCATGCAATGTTCAACCCATTAGTTAGTCTCTGTGGACACCCAGAACTTTCCCTTAACATCCAATTCTCTCAATTCCAATACTACAAGGCTAGTGAATTCCACCACCATCTCTGCCTATTGCAATAGTCTCCTTCTTTGCTTATACCTCTGCTGTTCTAGCAGTTTTTCCAGATGATCACTCACTACTAAAAATACTTTAAGACTTAAAAACCTCCTTAATCTGACTTACAATGTTCTTTTTGCTGCCACTTTGTTTTCTTCTCAACTTCCATCTCTTTCCCATCATCCACTTTGCAACTGCATTGGAATTTCTATTCTTTCAAACTAATTTTTGCTTGAATGAATCTTTGTGCTAGCTTCTCATTCTGCATGATATGTTCTTTTCACTGACTTCTGCTTAACTGGCTTATTGTGCCACTCAAATTTAAGTGTTATCTTCCATTGATCACCCAATGTACAATGGCCACATGATATATCTGCATGGAATTTACTATTATTTGATATTATTTGTGCTTTTTAAAAAAATTCTGTCTCTTCCACTAAAATATAAAACCTGTATATGCTATCTTATTCTTTGTCATTTACACTAGTTCTTATATATGTGCTTAGTCGCTCAGTTGTGTCTGACTCTTCTCAACCCCATGGACTGTAGCCCACCAGGCTCCTCTGTCCATGGGATTCTCTGGGCAAGAATACTGGAGTGGGTTGCCATGTCCTCCTCCAGGGGATTTTCCCAACCCAGGGATGGAACCCAGGTCTCAGGCATTTCAGACAGATTCTTTACCATCTAAACCACCAGAGAAGCCTGTCCAATATATAGTGGACAATAAATGTTTGTACAATGTCTAGGAATAATTAACAAACCAAGTAACTAAACATCAATTAGCTCCAATATGTCAAAGAAAATTTCCCAACAGGTTTGCTCTAATTCAAGGCATTTTTCAGCATTCAGGCTGATGAAAGGTGTTCTGACTTGGAATTTTTAAATTTCTCCTAGGACTAAGCTTTGCTTGAAGGGGAAACGTGTTCTATTATAGTGCAAATTTACTGCACTAAAATTCTCAACAATTATCATAAGAGCCTTATTAAGCTGAGCAATGTAAAATGCTTTAACTTAGAGCCACAGAAAGTGTTCCCTATATTCTCCACTTCAAGACTGGGGCGGGGGGAAAATGTCCTCTTGTTACAAACAAAAAATATTTTTAAATGAATCATCATATCTAAATTGTACTATAATAAAGTATTATTTTAGGAATAGCTTTGTCAAATTGAACATGCTAGTGAACATTCTTCTCTATATCACTATCTCAATGATACTGACAGAGACTAATATATAATTATTTGAGTCAAACTTTTGAAATAAGCATCTTTTAGCAATTTTTCAATATTGCTATTTCACATTGAGTACCAGATGTCAGAGAAGTTGAAAACATGTTTATTTTGGTCTTTAGGTCCTTCAGGATTTTTCTGACTCAATACCATCCTCATCTTGCATGGATGTGTATTTAGCCTCATTGAGTGAACAGGCTTTGAGGAACAGCAATCTGAACACTCCTAAAAGAAATGATTTGGCCACCTGCACTTTTGGAAAATTGTAAGAAGAGCTATAGAACTCTAAGGCAGGAAATATCAATAAATAATATTTTAAAGATATTTGGGTCTCTGAGAAACATGGAGACTCATTAATGTGTAAGTTCTTAAATCCAAAGAGAAATAGACATGAAGTGAGCTTTATGATTTACAAATCTGAAAGAAAAAAAGTTACCAAAGTTTAAAGTGATTGTGATTTCAGAAGAAATAGCAGAATATACTACTGCAATACTACTGTCAAACAGTATGTTCAAATTAGTTTGGATTCTCAGTTTTTCTGTCTCTGCTTCTCTCCATCTCTCTGCCTTGCCAATACCATATCCCTCCCTCTCTTAGAGAGTCTCAATGCATGCTAGCTATGAGATGGTCTGGCCATTTTATACAAAGAAACTTGAATTTGTCCCACTCATGTTTGCTTCATCATGAGTCCTACTAAGACATTTGTGCAAAAAAACAATCTGGGAAACTACAATGTAATTCATGGTAACATTTGGCTAGTAGGGATGCCAGAAAATATGGAGTAGACTTTGCCTAAACTCAGAAGTTACTTCTTCAAAGCCGTCAGATGAAACTGAACAAAACTTGCCAATTTGCAGAGCTAATTAGAACTTCTGGGAACTTATTCTAAAGTCTGTTATTTTGAATTATAGATTAAGTTATAAATTTACTCTAATTCCCTACAAATTTCTAAAGCTTTCTATTTTTATATTTCTTGCCTTAAATCTTGAGAAACTATAATAAGGACCTTAGGCAGAAAAAGGTTAAGTCTGATTTAATCAGTTTCATAAGAAACCTAAAGATATATTCAAGTCTGCATTTATAACTTGTTTTAATTTTGGCAAATTATTTACAATTGCTCCAAAAAATTTCAGAACTATTTCTACCTATGTAAACTAAATATATTTTAATATACTTGTTATTTGGCATGGGTTGATGCACATTTATCTCTCTAGCATCAAATTTGGGGGAAGATTTTTATTCTTATTTTACATCTATTATATATAACTAAAGCTATTACCAACTTTACCTTTCTAAATGAGAGTTTTTTCAAGTTATATTGACAATTTGTTTAAAAGTCTAATCAATTATATTAAAGTATTTGTAACTGATAAATGGCTGAGAATAATGCTAATATATTCACTATTCAATATAATTTTCTGTAAGATCATACTTGATAAAAAATAATATCTCCAAGTCTCACCAAAGTTAATGTGACTTTTCTCTCTAGAATTAACTTTGCCTATGCTGGTTAACCTGCTTGGCCTACTGCAACAAAGGGAAGTTCTATCTGAATGGAAGAGAATAAAAATGGTTGTTTTATGATATAATTTTTTAACCTACTGTAATTTTTATACGTAAGCATATTATGATGCATAAGTCATTTTCAAACTTCGTTACTTTATTATTACTGATAATTTACTTAAAAGAGACCACCAGGTGCTTTTAGCTCAAAAATAGGACAAAATTCTCAACAAAGGGTTGAGATCCATTTGTTGAAAGTAGTAGGTCTCAAACTTTTTACTTAACGAGTCAAAAAAAGTCTCCAGTGGAGAAATTAAAACTATCTTAGAAGATAAAGACAACTGATTTACAGCAGGAGATTTTGCACATAGTATCGAACCCGGGTCTCCTAAATTCCGGGCAGATGCTTTAACCTCTGAGCCACCAGGGAAGTCCTTTCACTTTCACTTTCAGCATTTGTTTTAGGGATAGGCTTATGATGATTCTCATTTGTGCACCATACTTTTTATCACTGGCTCTCTAAGTGCTGTCCTTGGACAACATAAAATACAATACCTTGGGGATGCTTTTGTTACAAACAGGTTATATGTCATAGCTCTAGACCTGGTGAATGAGGTAGGATAAATATTTTTAAATAATCCTTTTACTGCAATTAATAAGTAAAGTTTGAAAGACAAGCTTCAGTAATGTTAATCTTACATATAAAAATTACCACAGGTTAGTGGTTCCCAAAGGAGAATGTTCCCTTCAAACATGAACCCAACAAGTGGATTGGATAATGATGGAGATGAATCTACCATAAGATTTGCAAGAATGTAGCTATTCAAAACCACAACACAATCAAATAAATTTGGCGATGCACTGATTACAAAAAATCCTCCACTAAAATTGCAAGATTTCCAATGACTAAAACACACACACACACATATACAAGAAAAGCTTTACTGTATTGCCAAACATTGTGTTTTAGTGATACTTCTTGCCCAAATACCAACTTAGAGTTATGAATAAGTTTACTGAATTAATAGTTTAGTTTAACATAATAAATATTAGCAGTCTTTAATAACTTATTTAGTATTACTAAGTAGCCATTAGTAATATCTTAGTTAAAAGTCTAAGATACTGTACAAAGTTCCATTAAGGAAAGGAAAGGGGTTTGCATTTTCTATTAGGTCACTGAACTTACAAAATTAGTACTATTTAGTACATATCCTCTAGGCATTAGTTTGGTAAATGATTCTTGAAGTATCATCTAGGTCTTAAACTGTCAATTTTCATATCTGTCCACTGATGATGATAACAGTAAATCTACCTGCCAAGAATTTTCTACAACAAAACCACAGAGTTGATATGAAGATAAAATTTGATGGATGGCATCACTGACTCGATGGACGTGAGTCTGAGTGAACTCTGGGAGTTGGTGATGGACTGGGAGGCCTGGCGTGCTGCAATTCATGGGGTCACAAAGAGTCAGACACGACTGAGTGGGAGTCGCTCAGTCGTGTCCGACTCTTTGCGACCCCATGAATCAGCACACCAGGCCTCCCTTCATCACCAACTCCCGGAGTTCACTCAAACTCATGTCCATCCAGTCGGTGAAGCCATCCAGCCATCTCATCCTCTGTTGTCCCCTTCTCCTCCTGCCTCCAATTCCTCCCAGCATCAGAGTCTTTTCCAATGAGTTAGTTCTTCACATGAGGTGGCCAAAATATAGGAGTTTCAGCTTCAGCATCAGTCCCTCCAATGAACACCCAGGACTGATCTCCTTTAGGATGGACTGGTTGGATCTCCTTGCAGTCCAAGGGACTCTCAAGAGTCTTCTCCAACACCACAGTTCAAAAGCATCAATTTTTCGGTGCTCAGCTTTCTTCACAGTCCAACTCTCACATCCATACATGACCACTGGAAAAACCATAGCCTTGACTAGACGTAACTGATAAGCATACCTAATTCATTTAATTGGTTCAAAAATGTTTATTGATTGATTGTCTTTTACTTCTATTGAAATTCAACTGTCTTTATATTTTCATTGATTTATCTATTCAACAAATACTGGTTACCTATTACACACCAGGTATTCTCATATCTATAGGAACTGAGGTCAAAGGTGTAATTTTTTGATTCTTTGGAATGACCCTTCTGCTGAGGGAGACAATTTAATCATAAATTATAATTAGGTTAAGTGCTATAAAATACTATCACATGGCACTCTAAACACATTTACCATAGGAGTCAGAGAGAATAAAACTTGAGCTGAGATGTGAAGAGTAAATGTAGATGGGAAGGCATGGAGGTAGATCCAGCATTCCTAAGAAGTAAACAATTGCATGAGTATTCCTGAAAAATCCAGACTGAGTAGATAATAAAAAATTTCTTAGGATTCTATCTGATGGTGGACTTGATTTTCTGTGGGCAAATGGGGAAATTTTAAAGATTAAAGTAATGTTTTGTTTGTGTGTGTTAGTTGCTCAGTTGTGTCCAACTCTGTGACATCATGGAATGTGAGTTCCCATTTGGGGCACCCGGCTCCTCTCCCCATGGAATCCTCTAGGCAAGAATACTGGCATGCATTGTCATTTCTTTCTCCAGGGGCTCTTCCCTGGCCCAGGAATCAAATCTGGGTCTCTCCCATTGCAGGCAGATTCTTTACTGACTGAGCCACCAGGAAAGTCCCAATATTTGGTTTAGTATCCATTAATTAACTTTAGGTGTCAAATAGGAAAAGGAGTACATCAAGGCTGTATATTGTCACCCTGCTTATTCAACTTCTATGCAGAGTACATCATGAGAAATGCTGGGCTGGAAGAAGCACAAGCTGGAATCAAGATTGCCGGGAGAAATATCAATAACTTCAGATATGCAGATGACACCACCTTTATGGCAGAAAGTGAAGAGGAACTAAAATGCCTCATGATAAAAGTGAAAGAGGAGAGTGAAAAAGTTGGCTTAAAGCTCAACATTCAGAAAACTAATACCATGGCATCTGGTCCCAGCACTTTATGGGAAATGGATGGGAAAACAGCTAAACAGTGTCAGACTATTTTTTTGGGCTCCAAAATCACTGCAGATGGTGACTGCAGCTACGAAATTAAAAGATGCTTACTCCTTGGAAGGAAAGTTATGACCAACCTAGATAGCATATTCAAAAGCAGAGACATTACTTTGCTGACAAAGGTCTGTCTAGTCAAGGCTATGGTTTTTCCTGTGGTCATGTATGGATGTGAGAGTTGGACTGTGAAGAAAGCTGAGCTCCGAAGAATTGATGCTTTTGAAATGTGGTGTTGCAGAAGACTCTTGAGAGTCCCTTGGACTGCAAGGACATCCAACCAGTTCATTCTAAAGGAGATCAGTCCTGGGTGTTCTTTGGAAGGAATGATGTTAAAGCTGAAACTCCAATACTTTGGCCACCTCAAGCGAAGAGCTGACTCATTGGAAAAGACTCTGATGCTGGGAGGGATTGGGGGCAGGACGAGAAGGGGACAACAGAGGATGAGATGGCTGGATGGCATCACTGACTCGATGGACATGAGTTTGGGTGAACTACGGGAGTTGGTGATGGACAGGGAGGCCTGGTGTGCTGTAATTCATGGGGTCTCAAAGAGTCGGACACGACTGAACAACTGAACTGACCTGAACTTAGGTGTCAAAGTTGAAAAGACAATTGTATATTTAATGTATGAAGAGCATCAGCAAGCTGAATAATAATATTAAAGTAGGTTGAACTGCTGCTGTACTACAAATCAACTAATTAAGTAGCAAACACTTAATACCACTGTATCACTTTAAATTGATAGGTCAGGAAATAAAATGCAAGAATTAAGATAGGTACAATGCAGAATAAATATTAATCTGTATGGTCACTCAGATGGTAATGCTTCCTTACTTTAATGTCATGCATTTATTTTAATTGTACTATCTTGGCTTGATAAACCATAAATTACTTTCAAGGTGATACAATTTATACTTATCATCCTTTTTGACTATCAAGCATCTAGAACCTCTTTTCTTTGGGGAATTACCCCACCAAAGGAGGCAAATTTTCACCTTAGCAGGTGAAAATGTCAGGTATATCTTTTCCTGGCTTTTCATCAGCTAGGATGGGAAAGTAAACTACATAACACTGTGTCCTTTTCTCTTTCTCTCTCTCTCTGTTTTTTTTTTTTTTGGTGTGTTTGTGTGTGTGTCTCATTTCAAGTTTACTTGGAACCCTTTGAGAGTCAGTTCTGCCACCTGCAAAAAGCCTTGGATAGGCTACCCAGAAACAATTTTTTTATCTCTTAAAATGTGGGGTAATTACCTGTTTCTCTTAATCACTGAGTCTTAATTTCTACTTATGAAGCCATAAAAATGGGAAAATGGGAGTTCACAATATTCTCTAACATAGTAAATAATTTGTAGTCTTATGAATGTTATACTTTCTTCTTTTCTAAAAGAAAGAACAATGTTGTTTATTTTTACAGCACTCATTTATAATTTAATTGTAATAATACTATTCAATAAAAATATCTCTTATATCTATTACTATTGCTGCTTATAATGGCTCAAGGGAAAATATTCAAGACATCATAAATATTTTAATGTATACAAAATTAATTTCATGTTTATAGCTAAAACATCTTGCTAATGTACAATCAGTAAATTGTTAAGATAACTATAATGATGAGAAATAATACCTATAAATAGTAGATACCAATGATTAACAATTTAATTACTGTTTTTCAATGATTGAGCTAACATAAGTCCAAATCTTGAGTTTCTTTGCATTTGAAACTTTCTTTTTTCCTGTTGAAAGGTCAATGTGATTCAACTCCAAAATTATACTAGGAAAAGTTATGGTTTCAACCCTTAGTTGTTACAGAAAATTATTTCAACATATTGCAACTCTAGACACTGATTTAAGCAGGACTGTGCATCTTTTCCTAACTCTGCATTCAGTAATGTCATGTGCGGTTCTTGGAATTGGCCATGATTGGAGGATTTATACCATGCAAATGAACACACCTAAAAATCTGGGCTCCACTCTCCTCTACTCTGTCTTTCCTGTTGCAGAAATGATTGTTAAACAATTACCAGTACATCCCTGATTTAAAATTCCACAGGAAGGACTTCTGTTTTCCTTAGCACGATGAGGACACAGTGCTTATATAAATCTAATAAATAAAATTAATTTCTGCTCTTGAATATGGTACAGCAGGTCATATTAAAATAATGCTCCTACATTAAAACTAGGAAACTGAAATTAAATTATAATATTTAAAGATATCACAAAGACTTCATTGCAACAAAGACTAGATGAACAAAATATCAGAGTAAAGAGTGCTTTGTTGGTGAGCTAGCTTTCCTTTTTGCTTTTTCCCTTGAAGGCATTTGGTAATTGTAGGCTTGAGTTGAAGACTTTGATTAGTATAAGTGATGAGCCTCTACTAGGTGGGAAGAGAAGAAACTTTCAAGCCCTATCTGTATGCAGCTAGAGGAACAACCTAGAATTTTAGGGATAGCACAGTATGATGGAGAGCCAGGACAAAATCTTCTAAAATGAATAAATCTTCAGTAGTCATAAGTTCTTAAGAAACAATTGTATTCTAGGGTAGAGGCAAGTTTCAATCACAGAGTTAGTCTCACTGTCAAGATATTTACCAGATTGGGTTTTTGGGGTTGGAGACTAGAAGAATATGCTGAGAAGTCTAAAGAACAGAGTTCAATTTCCAATACTCTCTTAGGGCTGAGGAAAAGCCACCCCTTGGCACCATCTTGAAAGCTCCAAAGACTACAGTCTAGAATTAGGAACTGACTAGAGGAAGACCAAATCTTACTAAAACTGCAAGCTATCTTCAACTGCCTCAATCATTAATTGGACAGATGTTATCTCTCCTTCACATCTAACAGAGAAAAAAGAGAAAACTCTTTCGGAAGATAGTATCATCTGAAGCCCCTGGTTAATTAATATACAAATTCTAGCATACATCCAAAAATAACCATAAATGTGAAAAATAAAGAAAATTTGATTGTTATTCAAGTAAAAAAGAACAGAAACAGACCCATTAGATGACTGAGATTTTAAAGAGAGCAGAAAAGACTTTGAAATATATATCAATAGTATATTACATATAGGAAAAGATAGATAAAGTAGAAAAACAATCATAGAGTATATCCATGGAAAAGGGCATGTATAAAGAAGGACAAAAATGGGCACTATAGCACTGGACAACCAATATATATATTAAGAACTCAATGGCTGAACATCAAATTGGATAAAAATGAAGATTAGATTACTGAACTTGAAGAGAGATCAAGAGAAAATATCCAATCAGAGCATAAGAAAGGGAAAGAAGAGAGGTAACAGTATAGAAGCAACACTATGGGAATAACAGCAGAAAATTTCCAAAAATATATATCAGCTATTAACCTATGTATTCAAGAAAATCAGAAACCATGAGCAGAATAAATATTAAGAAAACTACATTTAGACATATCAGAATCAAATGGCTGAAAACAAGGACAGAAGAAAGAATCTCAAAAAAAAAAAAAAAAAAAAAAAAACCTCCAGAAAGCAGGAATAGAAGGAACTTACCTCAACATAATAAAAGCTATATATGACAAACCCACAGCAAACATTATTCTCAATGGTGAAAAATTGAAAGCATTTCCCCTAAAGTCAGAAACAAGACAAGGTTGCCCACTCTCACCACTACCATTCAACATAGTTTTGGAAGTTTTGGCCACAGCAATCAGAGCAGAAAAAGAAATAAAAGGAATCCAGATTGGAAAATAAGAGATAAAACTCTCACTGTTTGCAGATGACATGATCCACTACACAGAAAACCCTAAAGACTATACCAGAAAATTACTAGAGCTAATCAATGAATAAAGTTGCAGGATATATAATTAACACACAGAAATCCCTTGCATTCTTATACACTAACAGTGAGAAAACAGAAATAGAAATGAAAGAAAAAATTCCATTCACCATGTCAACAAAAAGAATAAAATACTTAGGAATATATCTACCTAAAGAAACACAAGACCTATATATCAGTTCAATTCAGTCACTAAGTCGTGTCTGACTCTTTGCGACACCATGAATTGTCAAACTCACATCCATCAAGTCGGTGATACCATCCAGCCATCTCATCCTCTGTCGTCCCCTTTTCCTCCTGCTCCCCAATCCCTCCCAGCATCAGAGTCCTTTCCAATGAGTCAACTCTTCGCATAAGGTGGCCAAAGTACTGGAGTTTCAGCTTCAGCATCATTGCTTCCAAAGAAATCCCAGGGCTGATCTCCTTGCAGTCCAAGGGACTCTCAAGAGTCTTCTCCAACACCACAGTTCAAAAGCATCAATTCTTCGGTGCTCAGCCTTCTTCACAGTTCAACTCTCACATCCATACATGACCACAGGAAAAACCATAGCCTTGACTAGACGGACCTCTGTTGGCAAAGTAATGTCTCTGATTTTCAATATGCTCTCTAGGTTGGTCATAACTTTCCTTCCAAGGAGTAAGCATCTTTTAATTTCATGGCCGCAGTCACCATCTGCAGTGATTTTGGAGCCCCCAAAAATAAAGTCTAACACTGTTTCCACTGTTTCCCCATCTATTTCCCATGAAGTGATGGGACCAGATGCCATGATTTTCGTTTTCTGAATGTTGATAAATAGATAACTATAAAACACTGGTGAAAGAAATCAAAGAGGACACAGATGGAGAAATATACCATGTTCATGGATTGGAAGAATCAATATAGTGAAAATGAGTATACTACCCAAAGAAATCTATAGATTCAATGCAATCCCTATCAAGCTACCAACAGTATTTTTCACAGAACTAGAACAAATAACTTCACAATTTGTATGGAATTACAAAAAACCTTGAATAGCCAAAGCAATCTTGAGAAAAAAGAATGGTACTGGAGGAATCAACTTGCCTGACTTCAGGCTCTACTACAAAGCTACAGTCATCAAGACAGTATGGTACTGGCACAAAGACAGAAATATAGATCAGTGAAGCAAAATAGAAAGCCCAGAGATAAATCCAGGCACCTATCTTTGACAAAGGAGGCAAGAATATACAATGGAGAAAAGACAATCTTTTTAACAAGTGATACTGGGAAAACTGATCAACCACTTGTAAAAGAATGAAACTAGAACACTTTCTAACACCACACACAAAAATAAACTCAAAATGGATTAAAGATCTAAATGTAAGACCAGAAACTGTAAAACTCCTAGAGGAAAACATAGGCAAAACACTCTCTGACATGAATCACAGCAGGATCTTCTATGACCCACCTCCCAGAATATTGGAAATAAAAGCAAAAATAAACAAATGGGACCTAATTAAAATTAAAAGCTTTTGCACAACAAAGGAAACTATAAGCACAATGAGAAGACAGCCTTCAGAAGGGGAGAAAATAACAGGAAATGAAGCAACTGACAAAGAATTAATCTCAAAAATATACAAGCAACTCCTGCAACTCAATTCCAAAAGAATAAATGACCCAATCAAAAAATGGACCAAAGAACTAAACAGACATTTCTCCAAAGAAGACATTCAGATGGCTAACAAACACATGAAAAGATGCTCAACATCACTCATTATCAGAGAAATGCAAATCAAAACCACAATGAGGTACCATTTCACACCAGTCAGAATGGCTGCTATCCAAAAGTCTACAAGCAATAAATGCTGGAGAGGGTGTGGAGAAAAGGGAACCCTCTTACACTGTTGGGAATGCAAACTACTACAGCCACTATGGAGAACAGTGTGAAGATTCCTTAAAAAACTGGAAATAGAACTGCCATATGACCCAGCAATCCCACTGCTGGGCATACACACTGAGGAAACCAAAAGGGAAAGAGACACATGTACCCCAATGTCCACTGCAGCACTGTTTATAATAGCCAGGACATGGAAGCAACTTATATGTCCATCAGCAGACAAATGGATAAGAAAGCTGTGGTACATATACACAATGGAATATTACTCAACCATTAAAAAGAATACATTTATATCAGTTCTAATGAGGTGGATGAAACTGGAGCCTATTATACAGAGTGAAGTAAGCCAGAAAGAAAAACACCAATACAGTATACTAAGGCATATATATGGAATTTAGAAAGATGGTGATGGTAACCCTATAAGCGAGACAGCAAGAGAGACATAGATGTATAGAACAGTCTTTTGGACTCTGTGGGAGAGGGTGAGGGTGGGATGATTTGGGAGAATAGCACTGAAACATGTATATTATCAATGTGAAATGGATCACCAGTATAGGTTCGATGCATGAGACAGGGTGCTTGGGACTGGTGCACTGGGATGACCCAGAGGGATGGGATGGGGAGGGAGTTGGGAGGGGGGTTCAGGATGGGGAACACATGTACACCCATGGCAGATTCATGTCAATGTATGGCAAAACCACTACAATATTGGAAAGTAATTAGCCTCCAATTAAAATACTAAATTTATAAAAGAAAAAAAAAAGATGTGATGATATATATATACACAATGGAATATTACTCAGCCATAAAAAGAACTCTATCAGGATATACTTTATCATTGTTTTCTACTTTATCTTTTCCTATATTTAATATACTACTGATAGATATTTCAAAGTCTTTTCTGCTATCTTTAATATCTCAGTCATCTAAGGGATGTATTTCTGTTCTCCTTTTTTCATTTTAATAACAATGAAATTTTCTTTACTTTTCACATTTGTCGTAATAAATATGGCAAGATTTTAGGAAAGGAGTACATCAAGGCTGTATATTGTCACCCTGCTTATTTAACTTACATGCAGAGTACATCATGTGAAATGCCAGGCTGGATGAAAGAAGCTAGAATCAAGGTTGCTGGCAGATATATCAATAACCTCAGATATACAGATGATACCACCCTACGGCAGAAAGTGAAGAGGAACTAAAGAGCCTCTTGATGAAAGTGAAAGAGAAGAATGAAAAAGTTGGCTTAAAACTCAACATTCAAAAAACTAAGATCATGGCATCTGGTCCCATCACTTCATGGTAAATAGATGGGGAAACAATGGAAACAGTGACAGACTTTATTTTCTTGGGCTCCAAAATCACTGGGGATGGTGACTGCAGCCATGAAATTAAAAGACACTTGCTCCTCGAAGAAAAGCTATGACCAATGTGGACAGCATATTAAAAAGCAGAGACATTACACTGCCAAAAAAGGTCCATCTAATCAAAGCTATGGTTTTTCCAGTAGTCATGTATGGATGTGAGAGTTGGACTATAAAGAAAGCTGAGCGCCGAAGAATTGATGCTTTTGAACTGTGGTCTTGGAGAAGACTCGAGAGACTCCTGGACTGTAAGGATATCAAACCAATCCATCCTAAAGGAAATCAGTCTTAATATTTATTGGAAGGACTGATGCTGAAGCTGAAGCTCCAGTACTTTGGCCACCTGATGCAAAGAACTGACTCATTTGAAAAGACCCTGATGCTGGGCAAGATCGAAGGCAAGAGGAAAAGGGGACAACAGAGGATGAGATGGTTGGATGGCATCACTGACTCAATGGACATGAGTTTGAACAAGCTCTGGGAGTTGATGATGGACAGGGAAGCCTGGTGCTGCAGTCCAAGGCGTCCCAAAGAGTAGGATACTACTGAGTGACTAAACTGATAAAAAGAATGAAATCATGCCACTTGCAGTGACATGGATGGACCTAGAAATTGTCATACTGAATGAAGTCAGACAGATAAAGACAAATATTAGATGATACTACTTAAATGTGCAATCTAAAAACTGGTACAAGTGAATGCATTTTCAAAACAAGTGTCAGATGTAAAAAACAAACTGAGGTTACTAATGGGGAAAGGAGTGTGTGGGGGTGATAAATTGGGAGATTAAGATTGACATATACACACAATTCTTTATAAAATAGGTAACTAATAAAACCTACTGTAGAGCACAGGGAAGTCTACTCAATACTCTACAATGAGCTAGACAGGAATGCATTCTGAAAAAGTGTGTTTATGCTGCTGCTAAGTCACTTCAGTCATATCCAACTCTGTGCAACCCCACAGATGGCAGCCCACTAGGCTCCCCCATCCCTGGGATTCTCCAGGCAAGAACACTGGAGTGGGTTGCCATTTCCTTCTCCACTGTGTGAAAGTGAAAAGTGAAAGTGAAGTCACTCAGTCGTGTCCAACTCATAGCAATCCCATGGATTGCAGCCCACCAGGCTCCTCTGTCCATGGGAGTTTCTAGGCAAGAGTACTGGAGTGGCCTGCCATTGCCTTCTCTGTAAGTGTGTTTACATGTATGACTAATTCAGTTCAATATACAACAGAAAGTAACACAACATTGTAAATGAATTATGTGTGATATGTGCTATGTTGCTTCAGTCATGTCCTACTCTGTGAGACACTATGGACTGTAGCCTGACAGGTTCCTCTGTACATGGGATTCTCTAGGCAATAACACTGGAGTGGGTTGCCATGCCCTTCTCCAGTGGATCTTCCCAAACCAGGTTTTGAACCCATATCTCTTATGTCTGCATTGGCAGGCAGGGTTTTGTTTTTGTTTTTGTTTTTTTACCACTATTGCCACCTCCAATAAAAATTAATTTTTAAGAAAATCAAAGGAAAAACATGTTGCCTTCAAAGGACGGTAGGGAGGAAAAGTCTATGTGGGGGGAGAGAGTGAGACAGTGATATCTGAATGGTCACTAATAATCATGGTACTCGGAAGTCAATGGAGCAAATATTTAGAGTGTTGAGATGAAAAGCAACTCAGAATTCTCTACTCAAAAAATTCTAAAAACTCTTGAAATAAAGTTATAAACTAATTTTAAAACAAACTGAGAAAAGCTGTTGCCAGCAGGCTTACAATGATAGAGTAAAAAAATAAAATCAAAATTTTCTTCTTTTAAAAAGTTCATAAAAATGAAATACCTTTGGAACAACTAATAAAAAAGAGAAAGAGAAAAAACTGTTTATATCAAGAATGAAAAAAAAAAATCAAGGGGTAGAATGTGTTGTCTACTACCTCATGCAAGTAAATTTCATAATTTATATAAATTGGAAAAAAATTTCTGAATAAAATTCCCCTTATATAACTATAAAGAGAAAAGATAGTAAACATGAATAATCATATGTATGCTAAAAAATAGTTCTCTCTTTCTGTCTCTCCCTGCTTCCAACACACACACATGCGCACACACACAATCAGGACCTTATTTCCAGCAGTGAGAGTAAAGAACTGTCAACATCTACTGAAGGTGAACATCTAAATACCCTGTGATCCAGAAATTAACTCCTATGTTTATACCAAACAGAAATGTGTACCTATCCTCACCAAAAGACATGGGTTGGAATGCTCTCACAAACATTATGTTTAATATCTATTTTGGAAGGATTCAATAACCATCAGTTTTACATTGTATAAAATACATCACGCTGTTTAGTTGCTCAGTTGTGTCCGAATCTGTGTGACCCCATGGGTGATAGCCTTATAGGCTCCTTTGTCCATGGAATTTCCCAGGCAAGATTACTGGGATTGGCTGCCGTTTCCTTCTCCAAAATTATGGTATATTCACTCAGTTATATACTACACAAAATAATATTGAATAAAATATAACTGCATACAGAAATATCCATGAATATCACAAATATGTTAAGTAAACCAAGCCCCCAAAATATGTAGTGTATTATATCAAGTACAAAATGTAATTATAAACTAAATTTTACTTATTAAAGTATAAAAGATAATCAATGGTGTTAGTAGTCAAGGGGTGTTTAGTGAACAGAAGGAATCATGATAGCATTTGGAGAATTAAAATATTTTGATACTGTATATATCAAAATTAAAACAAATTTTAAACAACTCTTCTGAGATAGACAAAAGATCAAATTAATTTACAGATAAAATCTGGAGTTTTTATAGTTTAATAATCACTGATTTGGATTATCACATCTACTGAACTTTGTACACTTTATGTAAAAGCATATGCTTTGCAATTTAAAAGGCCTGTGACATCTTTCATATTTTTGTAACATCAAATCCCTTGTATATTTACCTAATAAGTATCTGTTCAAAATAAAAATTAAAATCATTTATGATAAAGCTCCAATAAAACCAAAATTATAGACAGCAAGCAGTGCTTTTACTACATCTGTTCATTTGCTTTTAAATGCCTGGTGCATTTGTATCAGAATTTTCATTGTTCAAATCTTCAAAAACTGCAAATCTTTCAAGCACTAGGAGAAGTCTATCAAAAAAGATACTCTTCTATTATTTTCTACTTTATAAGTCTACTTCCCTTCCCCCACCCTATAAGGGCCCCAAACCCTTCAGGCCTTGAATCATGTCACTATCATTCCAGCTAAAGGGAACCCGAGAGCACTCCCCTGGGTTCCTATTAACACCTGCTACTTAATCAGCCAGAGGGGCTGTTGGTGACTGATGGCATGTAGTTCTATCCATTTCTTCTCCCTCCCTCCCCAGAGGCTGCACCACCACTGCAGCCATCCCAGCCCAGGGAGTGAGAGCAACAGAGATTGGGCAACACAGAGAGTAGGAGAAATATATCCGATTGTTCAAAAGCTGGAGTTTGTTAAGAGTAAATTCCCAGTTATAAATTTGCAAACAAGAACATGCAGCTGCGGAATGTATTAGCTGCAGATCTGTAATTTTTCAGCTTTCAGCTTCATAAATATTTTAGGCATTGTACAACTACAGCAGCATAATAGTAATAGAGACCTCCCTGGATAGAAGGCTGCTACAGATAAGATGTATGTGGCTAAGTGCAGGGGGCCTTTATTTTGAACAAGGAATAAGTTTAGCAGTGCAGCCATCTCTAATTTAGACTGTTTTCTTAATCTGCTGCCAGGGGAGCATGCTGGGTGATTCACAGTAATGAACTCCACCTGGATGCTCGGTAAATCTGAAAAGAACAAATGCAGTCTAGTAACTGTTGTTACCATGGATCTGGTTGAGTGAGCTCTAATTTGATCATTAAGTGACCATCCCACCAAGGAACCATGAGAAATGCTTGGAGACTGCCATTTCATGATAGCACAAGAAAGACTACTTATTTAAATAAGATTATTCTGAAGTAGAATGACCCAGATTGAGTGGAAAAAAAATTTGTAAAAAACAACAAAAATAAGTTAATACTAAATATTTAATCTTGACTAGTGGATCATAGTGTTAGTTAAATGGGACCAGTATTTTAAAAAATTTTATAACAGATAAGAAATGTTCACTAAAATTGTCTTAACACCACTATACACTTGATGGCAGTTAACTCGCCAGTAATAACTATACTATTTTTAGTTTCTGGCCTTATATAAATAGCACACTAATGTATATATTGGGGTTTCCCAGGTGGCACTGGTTGTAAAGAAACCTCCTTCCAGTGTAGGAGATGAAAAGATGGAGGTTAGAGCTGATCCCTAGGTTGGGAAGATCCCCTGGAGGAGGGCACAGCAACTCACTCCAGTATTCTTGCCTGAAGAACCCCATGGACAGAGGAGCCTGGGTGGGATATGGTCCAATAGGGTTGTAAAGAATCAGATACAACTGAAGTGACTTAGCCTAGTCTAGCCTAGCCTAGCCTAGCCTTATAATGTGGTATAATAAAATACACCAAGTAAATAAGACTTTCACAGATGCAGAATGCATATGGCACTACTGTGTAACAATAGTAATGGAATGCTATCTGTATCTTGGAAACCATAAACCGAGCTATATGGCTTGAATTTTTTTTATTTCTATCTGAACTCTGGTCACCATCTTAATAAAATACTTTGAGAACAAGATCAGACAGTACTGCTGCTTCAGCAAGGTCCCTGGTGGTGGTGGTTTAGTCATTAAGTCATGTCCGACTCTTGTGACCCCATGTAGTGTAGCCCACCCAGGCTCCTCTGTCCATGGGATACACCAGGCAAGAATACTGGAGTGTGTTGCCATGCCCTCCTCCAAGGGATCTTCCCAACCCAGTGATCGAACTGCCTGCATTGCAGGCAGATTCTATACCAACTGAGCTACAAGAGAAGCCCAAGGTCCCTGGTAACCAGTCTGTAACATGTCCTGCCACCAAGTAGACCATTGATTGATTTTGCCTCTCCCTGTACTGAAATTAATTTTCCTTTCAATCCTTATCACAAATTTGTGTTTACATGAGCAGACATCTGTTGTATTTTGTTATCCATTTTCCCTACTTCTACCAACATAACAAATACAAAATGCACGTTTCTCTGAATGACCACCCCTCCCTTCTATGCAGTCTGTGCAGTTCGAGTGGTCATTTGGAACATAGTTCAGATTTGCCAAAAATATCAGTTAAATGAGTCATTAAAGAATGAACTCATTAATTCTTTTATTCATTCAGAAATTTATTTGTTGATTTTGCTCAGCAAGTTCTTGGTTGAATTTCTATTGAATATTAATACTATCCTGCCCTACCATTGGGGAAAAAACAATGTTTCCAGTAGCCCTAGATAAAGGATTCTGATACCCAAATTTGTTAGCTTGTGTATAAGTGCATATATATGTGTCTGTAGATACCCTGAAACATATAAAAAGTAAATTATCTACTTCATGGTTATTTATTTTATGAATCAGATTGTTTTTACAGATGTAGCATTTTCTAAATATATATAATATATATATATAAGCATTCTGATTAATTTTACAAACCAAGATCTATTCTCATTCAATGTTGAGTATAAGTTTTAGTAGATCAATTAAAGGAATTGGCTATCTCAAGGGAGAATGAATTCTTGTTACTGGAAATGCTTTAGGAAAAGCTGTTAATTCCTTGGTTGGTATTTGGTAGTGAGGACTCACAATGGATAGCAGTCAGGTGAGATCGTCTTAGATAGTCCTTTCAAGACAGATATTTTGTGATTCATAAGCTCATATTTGTGTAGATTAGAGAACTCTAGGCCCCATGTAGAAACAAAGAAGAAATAATGAGCAAGTACTCTGCTTTAACATTTAAAATAGATGTAGGTAAAGTCAAATAGAAAATAATACAAAAGTAAATCAAGGGAATATGTCCACAAACAAAATGATAATTTCTAACTGAATATATAAATGCTAAAGAGATTTTCACTTTCTGAAAACATTTCTCAGAGAAATATTTTACTGAATAACATTTCTAGGAGAATTCTGAGTTCAATCACAGTGATGGTACACTAATTTCAGTAATTCTTCTACAACTCTGGCCCCTCAAACTCTTCAATATCCATTACTTTCCCTATTTTCCACATAGATTATTCACATACATAGTTTAAATCTCTTAAATCCACTAGTATCAAAAGATATACAGCAGAGTTTTTCCAACTAAGGATATCCTAATGGCTCTGTATTTAAAATATACATATAGTCTTATCTCTTATTATCAATTAACAGACTTACAGAAAAAATAGATATCCGACTTCTATCCGACTTGAAGATTTTAACATTTCCCTCTCAATATTGAGTAGAATAATATAGAACAAAATATAAGGATATAAAAGACAGGAACATTTCTACCATCATGATGCAATCTATTATTTTTAAGACTATTTTGTAAGAGCAGTTTTTAGTTTTACAGCTAAATTGGTAGGAAGGTACAGATATTTCCTAACAACATACTACCCTACACATGCATGCTGCTGCTACTGCTGCTTCTAAGTCGCTTCAGTCGTGTCCAACTCTGTGCGACCCCATAGACGGCAGCCCACCAGGCTCCCCCGTCCCTGGGATTCTCCAGGCAAGAACACTGGAGTGGGTCACCATTTCCTTCTCCAAGGCATGAAAGTGAAAAGTGAAAGTGAAGTCGCTCAGTCGTGTCCGACTCTTCGAGACCCCATGGACTGCAGCCTACCAGGCTCCTCCGTCCATGGGATTTTCCAGGCAAGAGTACTGGAGTGGGGTGCCATCGCCTTCTCCATAGTCTCCCCCATTATCAGCATCATTCATTAGAATGGTACTCTTTTTTTTTTTTTTAACCTAGAATGAAGACTGACACATTGTAATTAACAAAGTCCATATACTTTAGGGTTTACTCTTGGTGTTGTATATTCTAAGGATTTAGAAAAAGTATAACAGCATACAGCCATTATTAAATCATGCACAATATTTGCCCTGCCCTAAAAATGCTCTGTGCTTTGCCTACTCATATCTCCTAGCCTGCTGTCCCCTATTAATAGCTGATCTTTCTATTGTCTCCATAGTTTGTCTTCCCAGAATGTCATATGGTTGGAATCACGCAGTGTGTAGCCTTTGCACACTGAATTCTTCTACCTAGTCAAATGTATTTAAATTTCCTTTATGTTTTTTCACACCTTAACATCTCATTTTTTGTTTAATATTAACCTATTGTCTGGGTAAATTAGTTTATCTATTTACCTACTGAAAGATATCCTCATTGCCTCCAAGTTTTGGAAAATGTGAATAAAGCTACTATAAACATCTGTGTGCAGGATTCTTTGTGGACATAAGTTTTTAACTCCTTTAGCTAAATATCAAGAGGCATAATTGCTGGATCATAGAGTAAGAGTATGTTTAGTTTTGTAAGAAATCCCCAAACTGTGACCCAATTTATTGCACACTATTTGAAACTATGGTAGCAAACATGTTCTTTTCAAGTGCATATGGACCACTTAACAAGACAGACCATATGTTGATGGTCTATCTTGTTAAGTTGAACCATAAAACAAGTTTCAATCAAATCTGAAAGATGGAAATTACAAAAAGCATATTTTCAGACTTAATTTTAATTAGAAATAAATAAAATATACCTAGCAATTCTCAAATAGAGGTTAAGCGATATATGTCTAAATAGCCTATGAGTCATAGTAAAATAAGAAAAAATTTAAAGTTTTTGAAACAAATATTAAAAGACAATGTTTAAAAAAAATCTGTGAAATATAGATAAATCAAAAGTTGCTCTTCAAAGGATCAGTAAAAGTAATAGCTCTGCATAAGACTGATCAAGTAGAAAAGAAGTGACCAATATCAACAATAAAGATAGAATATCACCATAGATATTTAGATTACTTCATATCCATTTAATGTTCATGGATATTAATGATTATTATATTGCTGCAATATATTTAACAAGATAACATCCTTAGCTACAGACCAAATTTAAAATATTAATATTTAGAAAAATATGTATATGTAGAAAATAGGTATATGTAGAAGCAATATGTAGAAAAATGTATCAATATTCTCATTAAATGAAAATACTATTTATAGCTTCTTCCATCAAAGGTCTTAGACATCTTTCCTTTCCTTTTAAATGGATCATATTTTCAGTTAAGTGACTTTCTCGGTCTGTTTCCTGTCCATAGAAATAACACAGAGATTTGATAACACAGAGACAATCCTGAGGCAGTCACATGAGTTCAGGCAAAGCAATCAGAAACGACCCCAGTAACACACAAACCATAAGCAACAATAAATCATTGTTGTTTTTGAGTCACTAAGTTGCGCCTGACTCTTTGCGATTCCATGAACTGCAGCTTGCCGGGCTCATCTGTCCATGGGGCTCTTCTAGCAAGATTACTGGAGTGGGTTGCCATCTTCTTCTCCCTTATAAATCACTACTACTAAGTTGCTTCAGTCGTGTCCGATTCTTTGCGACCCCATGGACTGCAGCCTACCAGGCTCCTGCTGCTGCTGCTGCTAAGTCGATTCAGTCATGTCCAACTCTGTGTGACCCCATAGACGGCAGCCCACCAGGCTCCCCCGTCCCTGGGATTCTCCAAGCAAGAACACTAGAGTGGGTTGCCATTTCCTTCTCCGATACATGAAAGTGAAAAGTGAAAGTGAAGTCGCTCAGTCGTGTCTGACTCTTCGTGGCCCCATGGACTGCAGCCTACCAGGCTCCTCCATCCATGGGATTTTCCAGGCAAGAGTACTGGAGTGGGGTGCCATTAAATCGCTAAGTCACCACAAATAAACTGACAGAATGAAAAGATGAAGTAAAAGTCTTTTTTGTTTTGTTTTGTTTTTTAATTGGATAATTGCTTTACAGAATTTTGTTGTTTTCTGTCAGACCTCAACATGAATCAGCCACAGGTATACATATGTCCCCTCCCTCTTGAATCTCCCTGTCATCCCCCACCCCAACCCATCTCAACCCTCTAGGTTGGTAGAGAGCCCCTGTTTGAGTTCCCTTAGACATACAGCAAATTCCCATTTTGAGTCAGTTCTAATGAGCTGGGTAAACCTAGATCCTATCATACAGATTGAAGTAAGTCAGACAGAGAAAGATAAATATCATATAACAAGGAGATCCAACCAGTTCATTCTAAAGGAGATCAGCCCTGGGTGTTCTTTGGACGGAATGATGCTAAAGCTGAAACTCCAGTACTTTGGCCACCTCATGTGAAGAGTTGACTCATTGGAAAAGACTCTGATGCTGGGAGGGATTGAGGGCAGGAGAAAAAAGGGACGACAGAGGATGAGATGGCTGGATGGCATCACCGACTCGATGGACATGAGTTTGAGTGAACTCCGGGAGTTGGTGATGGACAGGGAGGCCTGGTGTGCCGTGACTCATGGGGTCACAAAGAGTCGGACACAACTGAGTGACTGAACTGAACATATATATATGGAGTCTAGAAAGATGGTAATGAAGAATTTATTTTCAGGGTAGCAATGGAGAAACATTTAGAGAACAGATTTATGGACATGGGGAGAGGAGAGGAGAGGGTAAGATGTATGGAGAGAGTAACATGGAAGCTTACATTACCATATGTAAAGTAGATGTAAAGGTCTTTATTTGTATATGATATAATTGTCTATTGGAAATCCTAGGATGTACATTAAAGCTTCTAGAACTAATAAGTTAGTAACATTACAGGATACAAGACCAATGTAGAAAAATAAATTTTGTTTCTAACAAAGGACAACTTAAATTGAAATTAAATACAGAATACAATTTATAATACCATTAAGGTATAAATCTCTTAATCATAAATCCAACAAAAGATGTGTAAGACTTATGTAATGACAGAATATAAAATATCGTTGAGAGAAATGCAAAAAACCTAAATAATGGAAATACTGTGTTCATGATCTCATGTTTCAAAATTTTAAGATGTAAATTCTTGACTGATCTACTTACTTGACATAGTGATATAGTTATATTTAATATCCAGCAAATGTTTTTGAAGAAAACAAATATCCAGTTTCTAAAATTTGGATGAAAATCCAAAGACCCTAGAATAATCAAAACAACTTTTTAAAAGAATTTGGATAATTTATATTATTTCACCTCTATGTGTTATGAAATTATTGTAGTAAGACAGTGGGATTTTAGCAATAGATCACTAGAGCTGCATAAATTTAAGAAATATATCCACACATGTACTATAAATGGATACATAACAAAGTTTCAAAGGAAACTGAGTGGAAAAAAGATAATCTTTTTAACATGTACTGCTGAAACCATTAGGTATCTATGTACAATAATAAATTCTTTTAATCCACATTTAATTCCAGATAAAAAAGTTATTCAAAATGGATCATAGACCTAATTGTAAAAATCTAAAACCATACAATTTTACAGAGGGAAACAGAATAGAAATTATTTTTAACCCTAACCTAAGCAGATGTTTCCTCAATATGATGTCAAAACCGTGTTTCATAATTACATAAATTATTAGACTATCAAAATAGGAACCATGCCCTGTGAAAGTTACTCCTTAAAAAAACCAAAAGCCAAACATTGATATAAGATACTGAACATCTGTAAATAATATATCTGAAAAAGTAAGTATATTTGGAATATATAAAAAACCACCCAAACTCAATAGAACAAAAACACAATTTGAAAAAAAAAAAAAAAAAGCATACATCCAGTTTCTATTTTTACACATGAGGACCTGACATTGTAGTTCTGTCCAAATACCATGTAAAAGTTTAACAAACTAAAAAGTTAACAATCACCTTGAGTCCTTGAAAGGTAACAGTAAATAGGGCAAACCACCATTCACAAGGTTGAAAATACAGACAAGCAAATACAGGGAATCTTGGCTTACCAGAGCAGAACAAGATCAACTCTAGATTTCCTATCCCAACTAAGGGGATTGGAAAAAAATTGAGAAACTGTGAAGATCACATTCCAGAGGCACAAGCTCACTTTCTAGAACCTCACACCTCACCATCACATTGCTGAATGCCTATTTATTAAAAAAAAAAATCCTTTATATAGTATACAAATTTCTAAATGTACAGCTATCAATTTAAAAAATACAAGGCATGCCAAAAGGCAGAAAATACAATATGAAGACACAGAGCAAGCATTAGAACCTGATAAGCCAGAGATGTTTTAATTAGCAGAGTAAGGTTTAAAACAACTATAATAAATATGCTAAGGGTTCTATAAGTAAAGCAGATACCACACAAAAGCAGAGACATGGAAATTCTAAGAACTTAAAAAAAAAAATCTAGAGTTTAAAAACACTGTAACAGAAATGAAGAATGCCTCTGATGGACTCATTTATAGAGTGAATTCAGGTGAGGAAATAATCTGTGAGCTAGAGGAATTTATCAACAAGCAAAGGATACAAAAGATCAATGGAAAAGAAAAAGAAAAAAGCTACCTTTATTTACTCATGACATGATCATCTATGTAGAAAATTTGAAAGAAGTAACAGAAAAATATCCTGTAGCTAATAAGCAATGTTGCATGATATGAGGTTAATATACAAAAGTTAATTGCTTTCTTATCTACTGGGAATGAACAAGTGAAATTTTAAAATAATAAACCTACAATATCATGTAAATCAACACCCAAACAATGTGATACTTAGGTTCAAATCTAACAAACTTCATACAAGACACATGAGGAAAACTCTGATGTAATTTAAGGAAGAACTAAGTAAATGGAGAGATATACCATGTTCATGGGAAGATTCAATGCTGTCAATATGTCAGTTCTTTTCAACTTAATCTACTCATTCTAAAGGTTATTTAGAGAATCAAAAGAATCATAATAGCACAGACAATATCGAAGGAGAACAAAGTTTGAGAATTTATGCTACCTGACTTTGAACTTTACTGTAAAGCTACAGTACTCAAGAGAGTGTGCTATGGTTACAAGAACGTATGTACACACATGAGTGCTCAGTCACTCAGTCGTGTATGACACTGCAACCCTATGGACTTTGCCCATCTAGCTCTTCTGTCAATGAGATCGTCCAAGCAAGGATACTGGAGTGGGTTGCCTTTCCTCTTCCAGGGGATAACCCGGGGATTGAACCCCCATCTTCTGTGTCTCCTGCCTTGGCAGGTGGCCACCTGGTAAGTGGGTACAAGAATATGCAAATAGAAAAATGGAATTAAGAACTCAAGAAATATACTCCATAAAAACATTAAACTAATTACTGATCTTTGACAAAGAACCAAAGGCAGCAAAATGGAACAGAGATAGCTTCTTCAACACACATTGCTGGAACAACTGGACATCTATGCAAAAAATAAAAAAGAATCTAGATACAGATATTATACTCTTCACAAAAATTAACCAAAAAAATGGATTACAGATTGATATGTAGAATACAAAACTATAAAACCCCAAAGGGTAACTTAGGAGAAAATCTACATGACCTTAGGTAGGGTGATAACTTTTTATATATAATGTTAAAGACACAAACCATGAAGGAAATAAGTAAGAAGCTAAACTTAATTAAAATTAAAAACTTCTGCTCTGCAGAAGACAATGTCAAGAGAATAAGAAGACAAGCCACAGAATGGGAGAAAATATTTAAAAGAAAGACACATTTAATAAAGGATGTATTCCAAATATACAAAGAACTCTTAAAAGCCAGCAATAAGAATCAACCCAATCTTAAAAAGAGACAAAGACCTTAATGGACACCTCTTTAAAGAAGATATACAGATGATGGATAAGCCTATGAAGAGAAGCTCTACATCATATATCATCAGGGAAATGTAAATTAAAACAATGAAAAGTACTACACCCCGGTTAGAATGGCTAAAATCTGAAACACTGACAACATCAAATGGTGAGGACATGGGATAACAGAAATTCCCATACACTGCTGGTGGGAATAAAATGTGTCACAGTCACCTTGGAAATTAGTTCACAATTTTTTAACTAAATATGCTATTAATGTATGATCCAGCAATTGAACTCCTTGGTATTTACCCACATGAGTTGAAAACGTATATTCATACAAAAAATCTGCAGGTGGTTACAGTACCTTTATCTACATATGTCAGAGCTTAGATGTAACCAAGGTGTACTTCAGTAAGTGAATGGTAAATAAACTGTGATAAATCCAGAAAAGTTATTATTAATGCTAGCATGAATTACGCTCGGCTTTCCCAGTGGCTTTCTGGTAAAGAAATCACCTGCAGTGCAGGAAATACAAGAGAATCATGTTCGATCCCTGGATAGGGAAGATCCCCCGAAGGAGGAAATGGCAACCCACTCCAGTAATCTTGTCTGGAAAACCCCATGGACAGAGGAGTCTAGAGGGCTATAATACATGGAGCTGAAAAAGAGTTGAATGTGACTAAGTGATTCTGCTATTCATCGGGTCACAAAGAGTCGGACACAACTGAGCAACTGAACTGAAGTGATTAAATAACAACAAACTAAGCAATCAAGCTGTGAAAAGAAGTAGAGGAAGTTTAGGTACATACTACTAGTGAAGACAATCCATAAAGGCTAAATACTGTGTGATTCCAATCATATGACATTCTAGAAAAGTAAAACTATTCAGTTCAGTTGCTCAGTCATGTCCAACTCTTTGCAACCCTATGGACTGCAGGATGTCAGGCTTCACTGTCCATCACCAACTCCTGAAGCGTGCTCAAACTCATGTCCATCAAGTCAGTGATGTCATCCAACCATTTCATCTTCTGTCATCCCCTTTTCCTCCGGACTTCAATCTTGCTTAGCATCAGGGTCTTTTCAAATGAGTCAGCTCTTTGCATCATGTGGCCAAAGTATTGGAGCTTCAGCATGAGTCCTTCCAATGAATATTTAGGACTGATTTCCTTTAGGATGGACTGGTTGGATCTCCTTGCAGTCCAAGGGACTCTCAAGAGTCTTCTCCAACACCACAGTTCAAAAGCATCAATTCTTCAGTGCTCAGTTTTCTTTATAGTCCCATTTACACATCCATACATGACTACTGGAAAAACCATAGCCTTGACTAGATGGACCTTGGTTGACAAGGTAATGTCTCTGCCTTTTAATATGCTGTCTAGGTTGGTCATAGCTTTTCTTCCAAGGAGCAAGCATCTTTTAATTTCATGGCTGTAGTCACCATCTGCAGTGATTTTGGAGCCCAAGAAAATAAAGTCTGCCACTGTTTCCATTGTTTCCCCATCTATTTGACATGAAGTGATGGGACCTGATGCCACGACCTTTGTTTTCTGAATGGTGAGTTTTAAGCCAACTTTTCCACTCTCCTCTTTCACTTTCATTATGAGGCTCTTTGTTTCTTCTTGGTTTCCTGCCATAAGGATGGTGTCATCTCCATATCTGAGGTTATTGATATTTCCCCGGCAATCTTGCTTCCAGCTTGTGCTTCATCCATTCCAGCATTTCTCATGATGTACTGTACATATAAGCAGGGTGACAATATACAGCCTTGATGTACTCCTTTCCTGATTTAAAACTAATCTGTTGCTCCATGTCCAGTTCTAACTGTTCCTACTTGACCTGCATACAGATTTCTCAGAAGGCAGGTAAGGTGGTCTGGTGTTCCCATCTCTTGAAGAATTTCCCACAGCTTGTTGTGATCCACACAGTCAAAGAAATAGATGTTTTTCTGGAATTCTCTTGCTTTTTTGATGATCCAGTGGATGTTGGCAATGTGGTCTCTGGTTCTTCTGCCTTTTCTAAATCCAGCTTCAACATAAGAAAGTTCACGGTTCATCTACTTTTTAAGCCTGGCTTGGAGAATTTTGAGCATTACTTTGCTAGTGTGTGAGATGAGTGCAATTGTGCAGTAGTTTGAGCATTCTTTGGCAATGCCTTTCTTTGGGATTGGAATGAAAACTGACCTTTTCCAGTCCTGTGGCCACTGATGAGTTTCCAAATTTGCCGGCATATTGCGTGCAGCCCTTTCACTGCATCATCTTTTAGGATATGAAATAGCTCACCTGGAATTCCATCACTTCCACTAGATTTGTTCATAGTGATGCTTCCTATGAACAGTATGAAGAGGCAAAAGGGCAAAACTTTGGAGAAAAAAAAGATGAGTGGTTACCAGAGTTTACAAATGGTGGTTGTAGTGAATAGGCAGAACACAAAGGGTTTTTAGAGCAGTGAAAATAATCTTTATGATATTACACTGATGGATACACATCATTGTATATTTGTCAAAACCTATAAATGCAAAACTCTAAAAGTGAACTTTAATATAAACTATGGTCTTTGTGTGATAATGTTATGTCATTGTAGGTTTTTCATTAGCATCAAATGCAGTCCTCTGGTAGGGGATGTTGGTAATGGGGGAGAGCAATCACATGTGGGATGGGGGTATATAGGAAATCTTTGTACCTTCCCTATCAATTTTACTGCAACCCTTAAATTACTCTAAATATAAAGTCTTAATTTAAAAAAGAAAGAGCAAAACATTTGAACATATTTTTCAGCAAAGTAGATATATAATTCCCAGCAATAACATTAAAAGATGCGAATTATTAGTAAACCACAAGAAAACACTAGAATGTATCTCTTAAAAGGTCTAAAATTTAAAAATAAATACAAGGCTGACTACACCTAGTATTGGTGAGGATTTAGAACAACTGGTGGACCAAATGTAAATGGTAAAATCATTTTTGACAACAATTTGAATATTCATTTAAAAAGATAAGTACATAATCACCATATGACTTGACCATTCTAGCCTTTGCTGTTTACTCAAAATAAATGAAAGCATATGCCCAGAAAAAGTTTGTCACTAACGTATATAGAAGTATGCATTGAAATAATTAAAAACTTCAAGGAACACAAATGTTCACCTATAGCAGAATAGATAAACAAATCATGGTACATTCATGAAGGAAATTACTACCTAATAATAAATGTAAATAAACAATGATAAATGCAACTATACTTTTGAATCACAAAAAGTATATGATAAATGAAAAATGCCAGATACAAAAACTGTATTACATTGCTGTGAACATTACCTGAGTTCAGATATATCTGATATCTGTGCATCTGGCAGTGCAAAATTAACTGCTATGCAAATGCTAGGTCTAGTACTATTATTTTTATTCTGCTAAGTGTTGTGCTAAGTAACTTCAGATCAGATCAGATCAGATCGGTCGCTCAGTCGTGTCCGACTCTTTGCGACCCCATGAACCGCAGCACGCCAGGCCTCCCTGTCCATCACCAACTCCCGGAGTTCACTCAGACTCACGTCCATCGAGTCAGTGATGTCATCCAGCCATCTCATCCTCTGTTGTCCCCTTCTCCTCCTGCCCCCAATCCCTCCCAGCATCAGGGTCTTTTCCAATGAATCACCTCTTCGCATGAGGTGGCCAAAGTACTGGAGTTTCAGCTTTAGCATCATTCCTTCCAAAGAAATCCCAGGGCTGATCTCCTTCAGAATGGACTGGTTGGATTTCTTTGCAGTCCAAGGGACCCTCAAGAGTCTTCTCCAACACCACACTTCAAAAGCATCAATTCTTCAGCGCTCAGCCTTCTTCACAGTCCAACTTTTACATCCATACATGACCACAGGAAAAACCATAACCCTGACTAGACGAACCTTTGTTGGCAAAGTAATGTCTCTGCTTTTGAATATACTATCTAGGTTGGTCATAACTTTCCTTCCAAGGAGTAAGCGTCTTTTAATTTCGTAGCTGCAGTCACCATCTGCAGTGATTTTGGAGCCCAGAAAAATAAAGTCTGACACTGTTTCCACTGTTTCCCCATCTATTTCCCATGAAGTGGTGGGACCGGATGCCATGATCTTAGTTGTCTGAATGTTGAGCTTTAAGCCAACTTTTTTACTCTCCACTTTCACTTTCATCAAGAGGCTTTTGAGTTTCTCTTCATTTTCTGCCATAAGGGTGGTGTCATCTGCATACCTGAGGTTATTGAAATTTCTCCCGGCAATCTTGATTCCAGCTTGTGTTTCTTCCAGTCCGGTGGCCGGGAGGAGCAACCCACGCCTGAGGCCAGGGGCTGCAACCAGAGGAGTTACCACGAGGGCACAGGAGGGCCTAGAGGAGCTATCCCATATTGAAGGTCAGGAAGGGCGGCGGTGAGGATATACCCCATGCCCAAGGTAAGAGAAACCCAAGTAAGACGGTAGGTGTTGCAAGAGGGCATCAGAAGGCAAACACACTGAAACCATACTCACAGAAAACTAGTCAATCTAATCACACTAGGACCACAGCCTTGTCTAACTCAATGAAACTAAGCCATGCCCGTGGGGCCACCCAAGACGGGCAGGTCATGGTGGAGAGATTTGACAGAATGTGGTCCACCGGAGAAGGGAATGGCAAACCACTTCAGTATTCTTGCCTTGAGAACCCCATGAACAGTATGAAAAGGCAAAATGATAGGATACTGAAAGAGAAACTCCCGAGGTCAGTAGGTGCCCAATATGCTACTGGAGATCAATGGAGAAATAACTCCAGAAAGAATGAAGGGATGGAGCCAAAGCAAAAACAATACCCAGCTGTGGATGTGACTGGTAATAGAAGCAAGGTCCGATGCTGTAAAGAGCAATATTGCATAGGAACCTGGAATGTCAGGTCCATGAATCAAGGCAAATTGGAAGTGGTCAAACAAGAGATGGCAAGAGTGAATGTCGACATTCTAGGAATCAGCAAACTCAAATGGACTGGAATGGGTGAATTTAACTCAGATGACCATTATATCTACTACTGCGGGCAGGAATCCCTCAGAAGAAATGGAGTGGCCATCATGGTCAACAAAAGAGTCCGAAATGCAGTACTTGGATGCAATCTCAAAAACGACAGAATGATCTGTTTGTTTCCAAGGCAAACCATTCAATATCACATTAATCCAAGTCTATGCCCCAACCAGTAACGCTGAAGAAGCTGAAATTGAACGGTTCTATGAAGACCAACAAGACCTTTTAGAACTAACACCCCCAAAAAGATGTCCTTTTCATTACAGGGGACTGGAATGCAAAAGTAGGAAGTCAAGAAACACCTGGAGTGACAGGAAAAATTTGGCCTTGGAATACGGAATAAAGCAGGGCAAAGACTAATAGAGTTTTGCCAAGAAAATGCACTGGTCATACAAACACCCTCTTCCAACAACACAAGAGAAGACTCTATACATGGACATCACCAGATGGTCAACACCAAAATCAGATTGATTATATTCTTTGCAGCCAAAGATGGAGAAGCTCTATACAGTCAGCAAAAACAAGACCAGGAGCTGACTGTGGCTCAGACCATGAACTCCTTATTGCCAAATTCAGACTTAAATTGAAGAAAGTAGGGAAAACCACTAGACCATTCAGGTATGACCTAAATCAAATCCCTTATGATTATACAGTGGAAGTGAGAAATAGATTTAAGGGCCTAGATCTGATAGATAGAGTGCCTGATGAGCTATGGAATGAGGTTCGTGACACTGTACAGGAGACAGGGATCAAGACCATCCCCATGGAAAAGAAATGCAAAAAAGCAAAATGGCTGTCTGGGGAGGCCTTACAAATAGCTGTGAAAAGAGGAGAAGCAAAAAGCAAAGGAGAAAAGGAAAGATATAAACATCTGAATGCAGAATTCCAAAGAATAGCAAGAAGAGATAAGAAAGCCTTCCTCAGTGATCAATGCAAAGAAATAGAGGAAAACAACAGAATAGGAAAGACTAGGGATCTCTTCAAGAAAATCAGAGATACCAAAGGAACATTTCATGCAAAGATGAGCTCCATAAAGGACAGAAATGGTATGGACCTAACAGAAGCAGAAGATATTAAGAAGAGATGGCAAGAATACACAGAAGAACTGTACAAAAAAGATCTGCACGACCCAGATAATCACGATGGTGTGATCACTCACCTAGAGCCAGACATCCTGGAATGTGAAGTCAAGTGGGCTTTAGAAAGCATCACTACGAACAAAGCTAGTGGAGGTGATGGAATTCCAGTTGAGCTATTCCAAATCCTGAAAGACGATGCTGTGAAAGTGCTGCACTCAATATGCCAGCAAATTTGGAAAACTCAGCAGTGGCCACAGGACTGGAAAAGGTCAGTTTTCATTCCAATCCCAAAGAAAGGCAATGCCAAAGAATGCTCAAACTACCGCACAATTGCACTCATCTCACATGCTAGTAAAGTAATGCTTAAAATTCTCCAAGCCAGGCTTCAGCAATATGTGAACCATGAACTTCCTGATGTTCAAGCTGGTTTTAGAAAAGGCAGAAGAACCAGAGATCAAATTGCCAACATCCACTGGATCATGGAAAAAGCAAGAGAGTTCCAGAAAAACATCTATTTCTGCTTTATTGACTATGCCAAAGCCTTAGACTGTGTGGATCACAATAAACTGTGGAAAATTCTGAAAGAGATGGGAATACCAGACCACCTGATCTGCCTCTTGAGAAATCTGTATACAGGTCAGGAAGCAACAGTTAGAACTGGACATGGAACAACAGACTGGTTCCAAATAGGAAAAGGAGTTCGTCAAGGCTGTATACTGTCACCCTGTTTATTTAACTTATATGCAGAGTACATCATGATTTAAGACAATGTTATTATTTTGCTGATAATTTTGACAGAGACAGAGTTTAAGTAAAACTCCCCTGTGTAACCTCTTATGCCTATTGCTTCTTGGGAAATTGATAACTCTGCATTGCTTCCTGGGTATTATTTTAAGTAAACTTGCTTTCTCTTAGAGATTATTGCAGGGATTTTTTTTTTTTCCTCCTCGAGAATTATCTACTACATTGTGCTTTCAAATTTATTTGCATGAATGTTGCAAAATAGTATGTTTTAATTTTTTTCCTGAGATTCAATATTTAGTTTCTCCTTACTTTATATTTTATATATGTGTTATTTCTTCTCCCTTTTCTTGACTAATTTCTCTGCTGCTGCTGCTATGTCGCTTCAGTCGTGTCTGACTCTGTGCGACCCCATCGACGGCAGCCCACCAGGCTCCCCCGTCCCTGGGATTCTCCAGGCAAGAACACTGGAGTGGGTTGCCATTGCCTTCTCCAATGCAGGAAACTGAAAAGTGAAAGCAAAGTTGCTGAGTCTTGTCCAACTCTTAGCGACCCCATGGACTGCGGCCCACCAGGCTCCTTCTTCCATGGGATTTTCCAGGCAAGAGTACTGGAGTGGGGTGCCATTGCCTTCTCCGTAATTTCTCTAGGATTTGTCTAATGAGAAGGCAATGGCATCCCACTCCAGTACTCTTGCTTGGAAAATCCCATGGACAGAGGAGCCTGGTAGGCTACAGTCCATGGGGTCCCTGAGTGGGACACGACTGAGCGAATTCACTTTCACCTTTCACTTTCATGCACTAGAGAAGGAAATGGCAACCCACTCCAGTGTTCTTGCCTGGAGAATCCCAGGGATGGCTGAGCCTGGTGGGCTGCAATCTATGGGGCTGCACAGAGTCGGACACCACTGAAGCAACTTAGTAGCAGCAGCAGCAGTCACATATTGGTTAGGCTGTTTTCTATTTTCTAATCAATTTATGACATTATTACGTTTTACTTTATGCTTTCCTTTTATTTTTTTGATTTAGTTTTTGATTTATGCATTAACTCACCTTTATTATTTATTTCTCCTATACATATCTAATTCTATTAGTTTTCTATTTCACTGCCTAGATCTTGATATAAAGCTTTTCATTATTATTAACAACTTTCTCAATTTTAGTTTGGCTCTTCTTTGATACAACCCTTTTTTTTAAACAAATAGCTTCAAAAGTTTTCTTGGGAAAGTATGTTGTTATGTTTTCTGATTTTATTATTAATTTCTAGTTTAATTGCCACTTGATTGCCTAATATATTTCTATTTTATAAAATAATAATTGTTCAGATAATTTTAAAAAAGTAATTTGATCTAGAAAGGGCAGAGGAACCACAGATCAAATTGCCAACATTCACTGTATCATAGAAAAAGCAAGGGAGTTCCAAAACAACATCTACTTCTGCTTCACTGACTTCACTAAAGCCTTTGACTAGGTGGATCAAAAAAACTGTGGAAAATTCTTAAAGAGACTGGAATAACAGATCACCTTACCTGCAGGACAAGAAACAACAGTTAGAGCCAGACATGCAACAACAAATTGGTTCAAAATTGGGCAAGGAGTACATCAAGGCTGTATATTGTTACCCAGCTTATTTAACTTATATGCAGAGCACATCATGTGAAATGTCATGCTGGATGAACCACAAGCTGGAATCAAGACTGCTGGGAGAAATAACAACCTCAGATATGCAGATGACACCACCTTAATGGCAGAAAATTAAGAAGAACTAAAAAGCATTTTGATAAAGGTGAAAGACAAGAGTGAAAAAACTGGCTTAAAACTCAGCTTTCAAAAACTAAGATCATGGCATCCAGTCCCACCACTTTATGGCAAATAGATGGGTAAAAAGTGGAAACAGTGACAGATTTTATTTTCTTAGGCTCCAATATCACTGCAGATGGTGGCTGCAGCCATAAATTTAAGACACTTGCTCCTTGAAGAAAATCTATGAAAAACCTAGACAGTGTACTAAAAAGCAGACACATCACTCTGCTGAGAAAGGTCTGTATAGTCAGAGCTATGTTTTTTCCAGTAGTCATGTATGCATGTGAGTGCTGGACCATAAAAAAAGCTGAGTCCCAAAGAACTGATGCTTTTGAACTATGTTGCTTGAGAAGACTCTTGAGAGCCATGGACAGAAAGGAGATCAAACCAGTCAATCCTAAAGGAAATTAACCCTGAATATTCATTAGAAGGAATGATGCTGAAGCTAAAGCTCCAATACTTTGGTCACCTGATGCAAAGAGCCAACTCACTGAAAAAGACACTAATGCTGGGAAAGATTGAAAGCAGGAGGAGAAGGTGATGACAAAAGATAAGATGGTTGGATGGCATCACCAACTCAATGGACGTGGGTTTGAGCAAGCTCCAAAAGGTGAAGGACAGGGAAGCATGATGTGCTGCAGTTCACGGGGCTGCAATAAGTCAGGCAAGACAGCAACTGAACAACATGTTCCTTGGAATAATACCTCTTAAGAAGAGTGACATAAACATACATACACAGAGCCACATTAAGGAAAGAAGAAAAGCAAAATTTCAAGAAACTATGTATACTAAATTTTAAAAGATGCAAATAATATGCTTCTAAATACATGTGCAAGTGAATGTAACAAAGATTGGGAGTTTGCACACCAAATTGTTTATAGGCATGAATATGAGAGAGTGGGTACAGGCATAAGCCTTATGGTCTAGAGACCTCCCCCTGTGAGACCATGCCAGGGCCAGACTTTATCTAAAACCTCTCTTGCTCAGGGCCATTTCCACTCTTGACTTATTTCTTTACAAATTTGTAAAGTACACCCTCAGTAAAACATGAACCCTAAAATCCTTATCTCAGTACTTTTCAGGGGGACCCAATATTGACTGGCAGGTATGACTGTAAAGGGATATGGCTATGAGTGACTTCCACCTTACCTCACCTATGATTGTAAAGGGATATGGCTAAGTCACATTAAAGAGTAAAGTGTAAGAGGGAGTTAGAATATAGTTCCTAGATATTTTGCATGGAATCAAGGGACATTTCCTCAAGTATGAGAGTTGCTCAGTTGTGTCTGACTCTTTGTAACCCCATGGACTGTACAGTCCATGGAATTCTCCAGGCCAGAATACTGGAGTGGGTAGCTTTTCCCTTCTCCAGGAGATCTTCCCAACCCTGGGACTGAAGCCAGGTCTCTTGCTTTGTAGGTGGATTCTTTACCAGCTGAGCCACAAGGGAAGCCCAAGAGTCCTGAAGTGGGTAGCCTATCCCTTCTCCGGTGGATCTTCCCAACTCAGGATTCGAACTGAGGCTCCTACATTACAGGCGGATTGTTTACCAACTGAGTTATCAGGGGTGACCATGAGAGTTACAGTATTCTTCAAATAGAAAGATAAAGATGACAAAAAGTTGGTAAATAGTAGCTATAACTTCACACACACCGTTAATTATTTATTAAAAAGATTATTTCCAGTATCTTTTTAAAAATGCACTGGTCTTAGATTTTGTACTACAAAATCAAATGATTCTCAGGCGCTGATTTCAGCTGTCCAAATTGTTGGAGAATTTCCTTTTGTATAGCACCTAAGCTTATTATAAGTATACCTTTAAATAACTAGTTATAATAATTGGTATGATAAGAGATGGATCTTTTTTCTATGTTTTAAAAATATTTTGATATATATTCACAATCTTAATTACTGAGTGTTTTTATAAAAACTAAAAGAACAACATGGGCATGAAAAGCATATTGAAGAAAACCTTACATAGTCAGAGTTGGAAAAACACTATCGCAATCCTTTGTTTTTCCATGTTTTCACAGGACTTGTATTTTGTTTTTAAACTTAAGGAATAAAAATTTAGATGTTAGTGAGAGGTCAGGTAAAACACACATCCATATGTTGTCTGATAAGGACATTGAAACAGTTCTGATAATATTCAAAAAAATTTTCTATTTCTATTTTTAAAATCTTTCAGAAATCGCTAATAAAGGGCACTTAGCCTTATGAAAGATGACATTAAAGGATATTTGCCATCAGAGATTACCTACCAGAACTATAAATCACATGTCATTTAGTGATGTATCTATGACTACTTAGTTATGACAAAATCAGATAGTGATTACATGATTTATGAGGTATAGAGGAGAACCCCTCAAGGGGAATATTCACAGAGACCAAAATATTTGAACATGGAAAGACTGTTTTTCTTTTGTTAATATAAATTCAGATTTACATGAAGAGGGAAAAGTCTAGTGGGTAATTTAAGCGCAACTTTATGCTGCTAGATATAAAAGATAAAAAAGTTAGAATGATTCTATCAACATGATAAACATGAATAAAAATGCCTACAGTACTATAAAGACAGGAAATAAACTCTTTCCCACTCAAGAAATAAAAAAAAATTATGATCAACAGAAAAAAAAAAAGCATATTTTAAAAGATAAAACAAACATAAGCTTGAAATCCTGGTTTAGATTCAAGTTCCATGATACATTAATTTTTCAATCTTTGCATTATTATTTAACTTCTCAAAGCCTCAACTTACTCACTGATACATGGGAGGTTAAAATATCAATCTCATGTTATTGCTTTTAAAATTAAATTATCAAACATAAAATCATTTAGAACCATGCCTGGCACACAGTGCTGCTCAGTTTTAAATCAATAGCTCTCATTATTATTAGTATTAGGAAACAAGAGTAAATCAACTGTACAAATTTTTTCTATTGAAGTGGCTTCAATTTTACCACTACTTCTGTTTAAAAGAATACATGGAGGGAAGAACATAAGTGCTTATGCTGTCTGAATGAGGTGTTTGAGGAACTTTAAAGGCCACTAGACAGTTGCCTGCAAAATTGATGCTCTGTTCAATGTACTGTTTGGTTTCTAGTAGATTTGCTTAAGATGTAGTGGGATGGATCAAGATAAACTTTTTCAAACAGCTCTTTATAAAGAAAACTCTTTTGTGATCATAAAAGTTTCAATACAGTCAAGATATCTAGGAAGAAACTGATTTTAGGCCATTCATCAGTTCTCTGGTCGGTCAAATGGCTAACATATATCAAGGTCTTTGTTTCTTACAGTATATTCAAAACCTGTTAATGAACTGATTCCTTTAATCTTATGATAACCTTATGAAATAGTACTTTTATCCTCGCTTGTAGTGATAGAGACAAAAGTGGCATGGCTCCTGACTTCACATTCTGCTAGAGATAGAGGCACATGTGTTTGAAAACAAGTAAACAAATGCATAAAATAATTACATGCATAGACAGAGGCGGGCAAAACTATGGGTTAATCAAGTCTACTGGAGCCTAGTACTGTTTTCCTCTTATTTTATAAGTTTTTACCTAAAGTTCCATTCTATGTCCAAGATGTCTTTCTAGACATGCGACCAATTGTCTCGCAGGACTCCAGGACAGAATGGAACTGAAGATGAAACAGACACAGCAGCCTCCTCTTTCTTAGAGGGAACCAGTCATGGCCAAGTGAGAAAAATGGGCATCTCTCTTTTGTTTTGGATGGCTTTCCTTTCGATTCATCATGTCTAAATAGTTGACTACAATTCTAACGTATCTTTCTTCTCCCTCCTATCCTCCCATCCCAACTAGTACACATGCATCCCTCCTCCTTCCAAGTATTTGCTGGTCAATATATTTCCCAAGACAACCAAGCTCTGACTTAACGCAATCTTGGAGAAGTTACTCTTAACGTGAGTCTAAATTCTGGAACTAGGAATGAGAAGAAATTAAGAGGTCCTTTTTCTCAAAACTTAAACTTTTACGTTATTCAACTCATTGCAACTTTTCAATATAAAAAAACAGTGAATAAGTTTATATTTTATACCTTTCTTGATATATTGTTTTTATGTTGCCTTCAATTTTACCTTAATTGTAAAGACTGACAGTCTCCAAATATAGTATAAACTGAAAAATAGATGACTACTGCATTTTCACACAATGTGTGCAGTATGGTGTTTGTTGATACCATTTATGAACGAGATCAGATATAATTCAAATATCCAGTATTCATTTATAACATGACATTAAGTTTTAAAATATTCCATTTGAAGCAAGAAATACTAGTTAATAAAAAGGCAATATAGTATTTAGAGCGGGTATTCAGTTTTTAGTTCATAAATTTGGTAGGTGAATAAGTAGAATTTGGGAAATGATGGGCTATACAAATACTATATCCAGGTTTAGACTGGAGGACTTAAACTCTGTGCTTCAGAACGTTCAGGCTGCCAACAGATGAATCAACCCAGTCTCAGATTTAAGAAGTAAAATACTGCCTTTAAGTTGCTATCTGTCAAATACGCACAGGCATTTACATTTTAGTGGTTGCAGAGCAATTCCAATTTTCTCATTTAACTCTTCTATTCTATTCAGTAAAGTATGCAATCTAAATGGTAAGAGTATATATTTACTCTGTCCAATAAGAACAGAATTTAGCATTTTAGCTCTTTTGTCTCCACTTTATTCTGGCAAATTTGGAGGAGAGTGGAAAGATCCTGGGACAAAGAGAAGATCTTCGTATTTTGTAAGTGGTTTCCAGTAGTGGATATCTATCATTTTGCCTGCTCTGAAATCCTTTCCCATGTCTGTTCCTGTGTTTTGGTGAGGCAGAGTCCTTCCACCATTAGGAACATCACTGGAATGGATAATGATTCAGGTACGGACAATTCAAGTACTCCATCCTCTTCACAACTGAAAATATTGCAGGGATGGATCTGGGCAAGTTATTAATTTCTCTTGTTTCAGTTCCCTAACCATCTACCTCATCCAGCTGTGTGAAAATTAAATGACCCTATAAATTAAGTGTTCAAAAATGCTCAGAAGGGTACTGAGCATTGAAACATTCTATCCATAAGCACTTAGAGAAGTTAGCTATTATTGTTATTGTATCAGTTCTGAATTGGTGAGATTTGAGTTCATATTACTAGTGATGCTTGGAACTCAACATAGAACATTTTCTGAACTCCAGAATCACAATTATGAGAGTCAATTTCTCTTTGCACATTGATTTTAAAGTAATATAGTTTTCTACAATTGAAACTAATAAAATATTAACTAACACAAATGTTTAATGTTTTTTTTCCTTTTGTACTATGATCCAACAATGTTGTTTAGGCATTTTGTTTTCTATAATGATGTTTATTTAAATATTAGGACATATATTAAAGCATTATATATGTGTATGTTTGTACATATGTATGTGCATATATATTCACATATATATGTGCACATATATATGATTCGGTAAGTAGCAGCTGAAGTGATATTTCTCAGTTGTTACATAGTAACAGAGACGTGCCACATAGTCCTAGACTAACCAACAGTTTAACAGTGATTTTTCATATGATCACAGCTGTAAAATAAATTATCTGCAGACAAATATTTTCAGATAATATAACAAATGAAAAAAAATTCACAACAAGGGTGGTGAGATTTTAGGTTAATACTTTTCTTTCAAATTAGTTTTACTTGGCTATTCTATTGTTACTATTACCAAAGTCAGAAGAAAAATATATCGATAGATGGATATTTGCATATTTGCACTCTGCTGATGCTAACACATTCACTTAAAATACCCACTCCTTTCCTCCTCATTTCAAGCAATTCCATTCATCTTTCAGGGCCTACCTCAAATCCCATTTCTTCAATAAAGAGCTCACTGACTACCTCAACTTGAAATAAATTCTCCTAGCTGTTAGCTCCCCTAGAAATTCTTATCTGTACCATGTGTTTAGAAATTAATCATGCATTGTCTTGAGATAGTGAAAAGAGAGCTGAGCTTTGAAATCAAACAGACTTGAGATGAATCCTGACCCTGCTACAAAGTAGCTCTATGACCTTGGACAAGTTACTTGCTCTTTTCCCTTCACTTTCATAATAGACAGGCACTGTTTTGAGTGCTTTTGTGTAGGTAAGGGATTGACACACAATGTATGTGTCTATCTTTAGGTCTACAGAACTCTACAGCAAGCTCTCCATGTCTGCACACTGCAAGTCGCATAAACAGAATTCAAACTCCAGGACCCTGGCTTCTAAGTACTTATGCAGTACAGTGTGTGTGTGTGTGTGTCTGTGTCTGTTCTTTGCCTCTCAATTTCTGAACCAGCACTTCATGATATTGACTAAACTCAGAGACTTATTCAGTTCAGTTCAGATCAGTCGCTCAGTTGTGTCCGACTCTTTGTGACCCCATGAATCGTAGCACGCCAGGCCTCCCTGTCCATCACCAACTCCCGGAGTTCACACACACTCGCGTCCATCAAGTCAGGGATGCCATCCAGCCATCTCATCCTCTGTCATTCCCTTCTCCTCCTGCCCCCAATCGCTCCCAGCATCAGGATCTTTTCCAATGAGTCAACTCTTCGCATGAAGTAGCCAAAGTACTGGAGTTTCAGCTTTAGCATCATTCCTTCCAAAGAAATCCCAGGGCTGATCTCCTTCAGAATGGACTGGTTGCATCTCCTTGCAGTCCAAGGGACTCTCAAGAGTCTTCTCCAATACCACAGTTCAAAAGCATCAATTCTTCAGCGCTCAGCTTTCTTCACAGTCCAACCCTTGCATCCATACATGACCATAGGAAAAACCATAGCCTTGCCTAGATGGCTCTTTGTTGGCAAAGTAATGTCTCTGCTTTTGAATATGCTATCTAGGTTGGTCATAACTTTCCTTCCAAGGAGTAAGCGTCTTTTACTTTCATGGTTGCAGTCACCATCTGCAGTGATTTTGGAGCGCAGAAAAATAAAGTCTGACACTGTTTCCACTGTTTCCCCATCTATTTACCATGAAGTGATGGGACCAGATACCATGATCTTTGTTTTCTGAATGTTGAGATTTAAGCCAACTTTTTCACTCTCTTCTTTCACTTTCATCAAGAGGTTTTTTAAGTTCCTTTTCACTTTCTGCCATAAGGCTGATGTCATCTGTATATCTGAGGTTATTGATATTTCTCCGGGCATCTTGATTCCAGCTGTGCTTCTTCCAGCCCAGCGTTTCTCATGATGTACTCTGCATATAAGTTAAATAAGCAGGGTGACAATATACAGCCTTGACATACTCCTTTCCCGATTTGGAACCAGTCTGTTGTTCCATGTCCAGTTCTAACTGTTGCTTCCTGACCTGCATACAGATTTCTCAAGAGGCAGGTCAGGTGATCTGGTATTCCCATCACTTTCAGAATTTTCCACAGTTTATTGTGTTCCACACAGTCAAAGGCCTTGGCATAGTCAATAAAGAAGAAATAGATGTTTTTCTGGAACTCTCTTGCTTTTTCCATGATCCAGCGGATGTTGGCAATTTGATCTCTGGTTCCCCTGCCTTTTCAAACCCAGCTTGAACATCTGGAAGTTTACGGTTCACGTATTGCTGAAGCCTGGCTTAGAGCATTTTGAGCATTACTTTACTAGCGTGTGAGATGAGAGCAATTGTACGGTAGTTTGAGCATTCTTTGGCATTGCCTTTCTTTGGGATTGGAATGAAAATTGACCTTTTCCAGTCCTGTGGCCACTGCTGAGTTTTCCAAATTTGGTGGCATATTGAGTGCAGCACTTTCACGGCATCATCTTTCAGGATTTGAATAGCTCAACTGGAATTCCATCACTTCCACTAGCTTTGTTCACAGTGAGGCTTTCTAAGGCCCACTTGACTTCACATTCCAGGATGTCTGGCTCTAGGTGAGTGATCACACATCGTGATTATCTGGGTCGTGAAGATCTTTTTTGTACAGTTCTTCTGTGTATTCTTGCCACCTCTTCTTAATATCTTCTGCTTCTCTTAGGTCCATACCATTTCTATCCTTTATTGAGCCCATCTTTGCATGAAATGTTCCCTTGGTATCTCTAATTTTCTTGAAGAGATCTCTAGTCTTTTCCATTATGTTGTTTTCCTCTATTTCTTTGCATTGATCGCTGAGGAAGGCTTTATCTCTTCTTGCTATTCTTTGGAACTCTGCATTCAGATGCTTGTATCTTCCCTTTTCTCCTTTGCTTTTCGCTTCTCTTCTTTTCACAGCTAGTTATAAGGCCTCCCCAGACAGCCATTAAGTGGATGAAATTAAATAAACTGCTTGGCACATAAGGGCATAACAAATATCATTTGGTGTCTCCCTGGCTTCATTCCTCATGTATACTACCTCAAACTACCACATCTATCTGTTATTAACTTTTATCTTATTCATAGCTTGTCTATGCAGATGGATAATACACTTCCTGAGCCTCCATAATAGCTGGCACTTGGTTGAGCACACACCTAGCAAGGCATTCACGCACCTTCGAGACCTAGTTTGATGTGACTTCAACTTTACTTTTACCTACACCTTGACTTCTAGCTGCAGTGGCTCCCGCAAAACTCCTGCTGTTTCACCACTGTAACTCCATCTACCTACAACTCGCTTGCACTCTCTTGTCACTAATTCCTTCACCTACAGTCTCAGCTGAGCTACAAGGAAGATTCCCCAATCTGGTCAAAGCAAGCACCCTCTTCCAACAACACAAGAGAAGACTCTACACGTGGACATCACCAGATAATCAATACCAAAATCAGATTGATTATATTCTTTGCAGCCAAAGATGGAGAAGCTCTGTACAGTCAGCAAAAACAAGACCGGGAGCTGACTGTGGCTCAAATCATAACTCCTTATTGCCAAATTCAGACTTAAATTGAAGAAAGTAGGGAAAACCACTAGACCATTCAGGTATGACCTAAATCAAATCCCTTATGATTATACAGTGGAAGTGAGAAATACATTTAAGGGACTAGATCTGATAGACAGGGTGCCTGATGAACTACAGACAGAGGTTTGTGACATTGTACAGGAGACAGTAATCAAGACCATCCCCAAGAAAATGAAATGCAAAAAGGCAAAAAGGTTGTCAGAGGTGACCTTACAAATAACTGTGAAAGAAGAGAAGAGAAAGGCAAAGGAGAAAAGGAAAGATATACCCACTTGAATGCAGAGTTCCAAAGAATAGTGAGGAGAGAAAAGAAAGCCTTCCTCAGTGATCAATGCAAAGAAATAGAAGAAAGCAATAGAAAGGGAGAGACTAGAGATCTCATCAAGAAAATTAGAGATACCAAGGGAACATTTCATGCAAAGATGGACTCGATAAAGGACAGAAATGGTATGGACCCAACAGAAGCAGAAGCTATTAGGAAGAGGTGGCAATAGCACACAGAAGAGGTGTACAAAAAGGATCATCACGACCCAGACAATCACGATGGTGTCATCACTCACCTACAGCCAGACATCCAGGAATGCAAAGTCAAGTGGGCCTAAGGAAGCATCACTATGAACAAAGCTAGTGGAGGTGATGGAATTCCAGTTGAGCTATTTCAAAACCTAAAAGTTGATGCTGTGAAAGTGCTGCACTCAATATGCCACCAAATTTGGAAAACTCAGCAGTGGCCACAGAACTGGAAAAGGTCAGTTTTCATTCCAATCCCAAAGAAAGGCAATGCCAAAGAATGCTCAAACTACTGCACAATTGCACTCATCTCACATGCTAGTAAAGTAATGCTCAAAATTCTCCAAGCCAGGCTTCAGCAATACGTGAACTGTGAACTTCCAGATGTTCCAGCTGGATTTAGAAAAGGCAGAGGAACCAGAGATCAAATTGCCAACATCTGTTGAATTATTGAAAAAACAAGAGAGTTCCAAAAAAAAACCTACTTCCACTATTGTCTATGCCAAAGCCGTTGCCTGTGAGGATCACAATAAACTGTGGAAAATTCTGAAAGTGATGGGAATACCAGACCACCTGACCTGCCTCTTGGGAAATCTGTATGCAGGTCAGGAAGCAAGTTAGAACTGGACATGGAACAGACTGATTCCAAATTGGGAAAGGAGTATGTCAAGGCTGTATATTGTCACCCTGCTTATTTAATTTATATGCAGAGTACATCATGAGAAATGCTGGGCTGGATGAAGCACAAGCTGGAACCAAGATTGCTGGGAGAAATATCAATAACCTCAGATATGCAGATGACACCACCCTCATGGATGAAGTGAAGAACTAAAGAGCCTCTTCATGAAAATGAAAGAGGAGAGTGGAAAAGTTGGCTTAAAGCTCAACATTCAGAAAACAAAGATCATGGCATCTGCTCCCATCACTTCATGGCAAACAGATGGAGAAACAGTGGAAACAGTGACAGACTTTATTTGGCGGGGTGGGGGGGCGGTGTCTCTAAAATCACTGCAGATGGTAACTGCAGCCATGAAATTGAAAGATGCTTACTCCCTAGGAGAAAAGTTATGACCAACCTATACAGCATATTACAAAGCAGAGACATTACTTTGCCGACAAAGTTCCATCTAGTCAAAGCTATGGTTTTTCCAGCAGTCATGTATGTATGTGAGAGTTGGACTATAAAGAAAGCTGAATGCCAAAGAATTGATGTTTTTGAACTGTGGTGTTGGAGAAGACTCTTGAGAGTCCCTTGGACTGCAAGGAGATCCAACCAGTCCATCCTAAAGGAAATCAGTCCTGAATATTCATTGGAAGGACTGATGCTGAAGCTGAAGCTCCAAACCTCGGCCACCTGATGTGCAGAACTGACCCATTTGTAAAGACCCTGATGCTGGGAAAGTTTGAAGGTGGGGAGAGAGGGGGATGACAGAGGATGAGATGGCTGGATGGCATCACTGACTCAATGAACTTGAATTTGAGTAAACTCTGGGAGTTGGTGATGGACAGGGAGGCCTGGCATGCTGTGGTCCATGGGGTCGCAAAGAGTTGGGCATGACTGAGTGACTAAACTGAACTGAACTGATGGACTCAGCTCTGCCTGTCCTCCTTCCAAGCTACCCCTCAACACCCCAGTTGGGAAAGAGCCGCCTATCTGTGTCTCTGCCTTCCTATGAATACCAGTGTTCAGAGTACAGTAAGCCAGGTAAGCACATTTATTTCAATATGCTGTGGCAAGGTCTGGAACACACAGGCAGGCTTGATTCAAGCCATATCAGTATTCCCAATACATTGCACAAAAACTGGAGCTGTAGGCATTCAATAAGTGCTTACTGAGTTTTCTTTATAATAGACTTTCTTTTTACTTGCCCTAGAGAAAGTTTTAGAGAAAAGTATTTCTAGTAATACAGTCTCTTCTTTCATGAATGACACAAATGTTAGCATTTCTCAAAATATGGTCTATACCAAAAAATTCTGTGGGAAAATTTGGTCCTGTGATCAAATATATTTGAAAATGACTGTCTATTTTCACTATTATGGAAAACCAGTTGTATCATGATATATGCTAGTTCAATAAATATTTATTGATAATCACACACAGTTTCAGAGGAAGGTAAGACAGAAATAAACTATGCCCTTGTGGATTTTATGATCTATCAGATCTGATAAAGTCTTGCAATAAAAAAAGTTTGCCTTCTTCACAACATATTCCAATATATTTTATCAGAGATCTCAATGCATACCAACATTCCAGGTACACATTACAGAAAACATTTCCCAGCAATGTCTCCAGATTAGATATACTTTTTCCTCTCTTAATCTAAGTTTCTTCTTATATTACTTCTGATTTCCATGATAAATAGGAGACATTGATAATTGTATTGTTAACAGTATACATTATTATTTATATATTAAAACAAATAGAAGTTTAAAAATTGCAGTTCTATTTGAAGATACTTTATATTGTCACAATGGTATTAACTGATATTAAAGCATTGAAAATAAAATGAGGCTGAAGAAAAATGTCAGTAAAGATTTATACTGTAGGTAGACATAAACATTTATAAAACACTGATTTACTGATTTTCAATTGCTAAATGAATACATGCTGGGTTTCCATAGTGTTTGGTTAAATACATACTGTCCAGCCTTTGGTATGACACTATAACCTGGTTTCCATAAATTAGTCTAGATTGTTACTACCAGAATAAAATAGACAATTAGAAAAATTAAAATAAAAATCAGGTACCACGTGTTTGTCACATTTGTTAATTCTTGTTGGGGGGGAGGAACATTGTTGTAAGTTATATGTCCAATTGATTTTTTAAAATTTCCCGATTACTTTCATGAGTTACTAGCCAAAAAACAAGCTATTTTTATCAGACTTAATGTATCTTGACACCTCGCAGATTTTTAAATACCTATTTCATATTAAAATTTTCTCTGTATTTGGTATTAGTAGTTGTTTATATGTTTGTCTCTATCTACTCCCATGGATATTTTTTCTATATTCCCTCCAATGGTAACACCTGCTATTTTCATCATTTCACTGGGGGCATTACCCAAGATTTAATTAGGGGATTTTTTCTGAATAGATTTTCTGTCTATATTTACTTCTACACCTATGCTGTGCTTAGTCCATCAGTCATGTATGACTCTTTGCAACCCCATGGACTATAGCCTACCAGGCCCCTCTGTCCATGGGGATTCACAGGCAAAATACTGGAATGGGTTGTCACGCCCTCCTCCAGGGGATCTTCCCATCCCAGGGATCGAACCCAGGTCTCCTGCATTGCAGGTGGATTCTTTACCAGCTGAGCTACCTCTACACCACCAGAGATCAAATCAGTAACTCCACCATCCCAGGTGCGCAGAAATGTTTGGTAAATAAATGCATGAGATAAAGTTGAATAAACTACAGCAGATGCAGATGGCATAAAGTAGGAGAAAAGGGGACAGCAGGAAGGATAAAGGTTCACCTGAGGTACCCATGCTTCATTCTTTTTCCACGTGAGATATTGACATTACAGAAGTTTGAGATAAACCAAGGCTTTATCAATAATTAATGGAACTGTTGTGTTGTTAGAACTTACATCCAACACATGTTTGCAAAAGGGACCATGTCTATTTTATTTAACCTTTTATTCCTAGTGCCTTGAACAAAGCCTGGAGACATAATACATACACAAATATTTGCTAACAAATAAAGCTAATAAGTTGATTCATGAGAAAAAGTATCATCAATATTGTGTCTGCAGAATTTTCCACTGAGATGTTGGATAAAAATATATTAACATTCAATTCATCAAATCATAATCACTGCTTAGGAAATATCTTGAATTTTAGCTTTTCCATGCTTATATTGCTTACTCTTATTTGTAACTGTTTTATGTTAAAATTCTAATCATAATGCACATGGTGGAGGTTTAGTCACTAAGTCGTGTCTAACTCTTGCAACCTCATGGACTGTAGCCCATAAGACTCCTCTGTCCATGAGATTTTCCAGGCAAGAATACTGGAGTGGGTTGCCATTTCCTTCTCCGGTGGATCTTCCTGAGCCAGGGATTGAACCTGGGTCTTCTGCACTGCAGGCAGATTCTTTACTGACTGAGCTACCAGAGAATTACATAGTAATATGTATATTCATAGCTAAACATAAGAATAATTATATTTATCTTGAGGTCCAAATTACCAGATGGACACTGATGTGACAATTTCATATGTTGTTCAATCATTCTGTATACATAATATTCCAAATTTAATTAATGCAATTGAAGTCATACTTTTAATGTGATTTAACAATAATACTAGTGTCAATAGTACCTAGCTTTTGTGCTACTCATATGGTTGATACTTAATGACTATTTTTAATCTAATGAATGTTCGAATATCAGTTTACTGATACCTTGAGTTTTAGAAAAGGCAGAGGAACCAGAGATCAAATTGCCAACATCCGCTGGATCATGGAAAAAGCAAGAGAGTTCCAGAAAAACATCTATTTCTGCTTTATTGACTATGCCAAGGCCTTTGACTGTGTGGAACACAATAAACTGTAGAAAATTCTGAAAGTGATGGGAATACCAAACCACCTGACCTGCCTCTTGAGAAACCTATATGCAGGTCAGGAAGCAACAGTTAGAACTGGACATGGAACAACAGACTGGTTCCAAATCGGGAAAGGAGTATGTCAAGGCTGTATACTGTCACCCTGCTTATTTAACTTTTATGCAGAGTACATCATGAGAAACGCTGGGCTGGAAGAAGCACAAGCTGGAATTAAGATTGCCGGGAGAAATATCAATAATCTCAGATATGCAGATGACACCACTCTTATGGCAGAAAGTGAAGAGGAATTAAAAAGCCTCTTGATGAAAGTGAAAGTGGAGAGTAAAAAAGTTGGCGTGAAGCTCAACACTCAGAAAACAAAGATCATGGTATCTGGTCCCATCACTTCATGGTAAATAGATGGGGAAACAGTGGAAACAGTGTCAGACTTTATTTTTGGGGACTCCAAAATCACTGCAGATGGTGACTGCAGCCATGAAATTAAAAGACGCTTACTCCTTGGAAGGAAAGTTATGACCAACCTAGATAGTATATTCAAAAGCAGAGACATTACTTTGCCAACAAAGGTTCATCTAGTCAAGGCTATGGTTTTTCCAGTGGTCATGTATGGATGTGAGAGTTGGACTATGAAGAAGGCTGAGCACCGAAGAATTGATGCTTTTGAACCGTGGTGTTGGAGAAGACTCTTGAGAGTCCCTTGGACTGCAAGGAGATCCAACCAGTCCATTCTAAAGGAGATCAGTCTTGGGATTTCTTTGGAAGGAATGATGCTAAAGCTGAAACTCCAGTACTTTGGCTACTTCATGCGAAGAGTTGACTCATTGGAAAAGACTCTGATGCTGGGAGGGATTGGGGGCAGGAGGAGAAGGGGACGACAGAGGATGAGATGGCTGGATGGCATCACTGACTCGATGGACGTGAGTCTGGGTGAACTCCGGGAGTTGGTGATGGACAGGGAGGCCTGGCGTGCTGTGATTCACGGGGTCGCAAAGAGTCGGACACGACTGAGCTGAACTGAACTGATACCTTGAGAGTGATATTCTTCTCACAGTTTCTCTAATGTTTGAACTACTTTTATAGTTTGAATCAACTCAAAAAGATGGCAAAACCAGTGGAAAGCATCTCCTGACTCTCCCTGCAATAGAGACTCCTCATTTTAACTCTTTATTAATGAAATTCCAACTCTGATCATGTCACTAACTTAAAAACCTTACATTTCTTTTCCTCATTTTTCCTAAAAACGTGTTACCTATATAGCCTCTTATTTCCTGAAAAGCTGCTTTCTGAAAACTGGAAATGAGGAATCTTTTTCTAAGCTTTCTAAATGGTTCTCTGTCTTCACTAATCCCTAGGTGTCTCGGAGAAGTCTATGGCACCCCAGTCCAGTACTCTTGCCTGGAAAATCGCATGGATGGAGGAGCCTGGTAGGCTGCAGTCCATGGGGTCCATAAAAGTCGGACACGACTGAGCGACTTCACTTTCACTTTTCACTTTCATGCATTGGAGGAGGAAATGGCAACCCACTCTAGTGTTCTTGCCTGGAGAATCCCAGGGACAGCGGGGCCTGGTGGGCTGCTGTCTATGGGGTTGCACAGAGTCGGACACGACTGAAACAACTTAGCAGCAGGTGTCACCAAGATATTGTGCTTTGATACTTTGTGTATAAAATGTACCCGATTAAGCTAAAACAAAACTAAGAAATAAGAAACACATGTGTTATTTTTCCAGGTGGAGCTAGTGGTAAAGAACCTGCCTTCCAATGCAGAAGACACAGGAAATCCAGGTTCGACTGATCCCTGGGTCAGGAAGATCGCCTGCGGGAGGAAATGACAACCCACTCCAGTAATCTTGCCTGGAGAATCCCATGGACAGAGGAGCCTGGTGGGCTATAGTGCATAGGGTCACAGAAATGAACACAACTGAAGTGACTGAAACACACATAAACACACACTAGATAACTAAAATTTTTGAACAGTTTTCTCCTCTTTAGAACTTTTTTAATAGCTATATTTAAAATGTTATTCCTCCTATGAAGCAAGATTAAGATGCAAAGAGGTAAAATGGAATGGACAGAGTTAATGGGAGAGAAATGCCAAGTTCATGTTCCATGAATGGTGTTATCAGGACTTTTATCAAAAGAGAACATTAATTTTTGCCAATAATGACAGGTTAAAAAGAATCAAAGGTCCTTTCACAAAAATTACAAAATCTATCACCTAAGCTCTAAAAAATGACCTTGAATCTAACTAAAATAAAATTGAGCTATCATATTATAATGTTGAAATAGTTGAATCTGATATACAGGTTCTTGTATGTCCATCTGGAAATGTGAAATTTAGGACAAGTTTACTTGACACAGTTTTATGTTTGGTTATAAAACCACAAATTGTGCTTAGAATGTTAGTATCAACAGTTGCATAATAAGGTAGAAAAGTCCCCTTTTCAGTGTCTTCTTTATCTTTCCAAAAGTTCCTGGATGGGTAATAAAATCTCTATTAATACTTTTATAATGAGCTCCCACTATAAGAAAAAAACATGTAGCATTCTAAAGCTAGCTGTCATGTAATGTACAAAATAGTGAATATATTTGTTATTCATTACCTGATATTTTACAGTTATGAATTTTTCATATCCCTGTAGTGTCATCTTCCCCCAGCTGCCCTGGCATACATCCTGGTTCAAATCAGGGCCAGCCAAACATAAATAAATAAATGAAGTTGAACAGGTAACTCTTAGAGGTTCTTTTCAATGGTACAGATAAAAATCTTTGTTTTAAGAAAGACTGTAATCAGGAAGTATTGGTAAAAGAGATGGTGGTTAATACTAATAAATCATACAAATTTATTCATATTTTGAAGCAGTTGCTGGATATTAACTCTACAAAGTACAGAACATCCTTAGAAATATAACATTTTCATATAGAAATAGAAGCTAGTAAGTCCTTAGTCATCTATGCTGCTGTACTCAGGGCATTACCTCCTCAATTCTAAAATAATGTTTTTATTGCCTTAAGAAATTTATTAAATTATATTTCACATGTCTCATTGATAGTCACTTGGGAAACTAATCCTATCATAATGTCTCACTAATGATATATCAAATATCCTTCTCTCTAGGAGGAAGCTTCCCTGGTGGCTCAGAGGGTAAAGAATATGCCTGCAATTCAGAAGACCTGGGTTCTATCCTTGGATCAGGAAGATGCCCTGGAGAAGGGAATGGCTACCCACTCTAGTATTCTTGCCTGGAGAATTCCATAGACAGAGGAGACTAGTGCGCTATAGTCCATGAGGTCACAACAAGTTGGACATGACTGAGCGACTAACACTTTCACACTTTCAACTTTGAATCTTTTCTCTATGTGAAATAAATCACTTAGGAAATTTCATATTTTAGTTTTTGTTAATAAAAGATACCTTGTGGCTCAGAGGTTAAATCATCTGCCTCCAATGCAGGAGACCCAGGTTCAATCCCTGGGTCGGGAAGATCCCCTGGAGAAGGAAATGGTAACCCATTCCAGTATTCTTACCTGGAGAATCCCGTGGATGGAGAAGCCTGGTAAGCTATAGTCCATCGGGTTGCAAAGAGTCAAACAAGACTGAGCGACTTCATTCACTCACTCACTCAAAAGATACCTTGGGGAGACATCACATGAGATTTTGCCACACACCTCTATAACTGTTAATGTAGTATAGCTGGGTTCTCACTTAATGGACTTTTTGGGCCCTAAGTACGTGTTCTCATACTTGAATCAAATTATGTCAATGTTAAATTAAATTTCATGTTGAACTTCCATTGGCCTCTATGTAGAAGTGGATCTGAAATTCTATTAAAGATGATCCAGTTTCTTATTTCAATCAGGCTTTCTCACATTGTAATAACTTCCAGATGATAGATGAACTAAAATAAAACTAAGGTTTCAACAAGAGTTTGGGGAAATATTAGCATGGTATGAAAGACTAAGAATACTAAGGAAGTTATTTTCAAACTAGTTTTTCCTTGCTTTAAAAAATGCCACTGGCAAGAATAATGATGCTTCCTTAATGTTACTAGAGTGCTATATTTGTAAAGCAGCATGTAAGCTTCATAAAAGGGTAATGAGTTCCTTAAGTGATAGTAAAATAAGCTTTCACGTAGAGATACGCTGAGGTACTACTGTTCATGGGCAGCACGAGGGTTGCATTACCTATTTTGTATTGCAATTTTCACTAACCGAAAAAAAGGAATTACAATAATGGTCACATTTTCTTTCTCTGACATAAAAAAAGAACACTAGTGGAATTCAACTAAGTAGAGAAAATGATAAAATCTTATACAAAATTTATACTTATTTGGCCATTCTTTATATAAGCATGCTATTTGAGTAAAGTAGGTGTAAGTTCCTCTAGCTGTTCATAGACTAACTCCCAGATGTCTATTTTCAGTTGATTTGGTCTCTGCTAGATTTATCAATTATTACAACTTCATAAAATGTGCATAGATCCCTTGACATTTATAGTAAGTAACACTTGTCTTCTCCCTTCCATGTATAGTAGCAGTCAATAAAAATAATCACTCAATATTGGTGGAAATAAATGTAATAGAAGACAAAAAATTATTGAAGTATTTCAATTTAGTTTCATCTTTCAGGAGAAAAGTCTCATCTATCATGTAATTGAAATCCCCTAAGAACAGAAATTTCATCTTAAATTCCATTGGCTAATTGCCTGTACAATCAATAAGAGTTTTCTATCCTCTATCACCATTCTTAATTGGATTTCTTGCTCTTTAGCAGCAACAGGAAACAGATGGTTCCAGATATCAGACATTTCTAGTAAGTGGCAGGTACATGAAATATCTCACTGTTTTGTCATATTAAATTTGGCAAGGCAACATGTATAGGAAGGAGAGATTATATATATAAGAAGTTTATGAGCAAAGGAGAAGGATTCAAATGAAAACTATGACTTCCGGGGCAGATATTTAAAAAGAAATGCTTTTGAATGATAGGTGCAGAAAGGCTCTCACTCAAGTCTAAAGTAAAATTAAAAAAAAGAAAGCTCAACTCAGAAGACTAGAGTATGAAACTTTCTGTGGTCATAAAAAGCTAAGCCCATCAGCAACTAACTATGGAAGTGCTTTCTTCCTAACAAATGTATAAGTTTTTGCATGACAGATAAATTACGACAGATAAAAGTATCCAAATACTAAATTCTATTTTCATAAGACAGGGTAAGTGCATATTGCTACTATAAAAATTACATGTTTATTAAATAAAGGAGCCAAATGAGAAAACTGGTGCTCCTCCATAACCAAAGTCTGTGCACACTTGAAGAAACAGAAGCATAAAGGCTGCTTTTTAATCCTTAAATCTGAAACTCATTGTTGTGGAGGGTGATCTGCTGAGTCTCAGCACAGCTAGCTTCTCAGAACATAGCCTCAGGCCAGAGGATCATATGAGCGCTTTAAAAACAACTTTTGCATATTTTTATTCCAGACTTCCTATAATTAAAAAATTAAAATATACCTAGGAATTTACAATGAAATGAGTATTTCTGTCATAGGAGAGGCATAGGGAATAAGAAATTTATATTAAATTTTCCCTAAAAGGCTGGATATTTTGAAGTTTTTCTTGGAGGGACAATTATAATTCTTAATGAGATTTGAAGTAATTTTAATACTTTATAGCAAAAAAAAAGAAACTATAAACAATAATGCCTACATTTCTTGACATCTAGACAATAATTGGTAAGAAAACTGCAAACAAAGTTCAAAATAAAAATTTACAAACAAGAATAATTGAAATAAGTATGTTTTATAATGAAAAAAAAAAACCCCACTGTTCTTAAAAATAACTTGAATTAAAGTAACATTTGAAAAACAGATATTAAGTTTTAAAATAATGTGGTAAGGAATGGTTTGACTTACAGAATAAGATGTCTGAATATTCAAAATTAATGTTCTCTATCCTAACCAAATGGAAAATGGTCACATGGTAAGTCCCTTGCCTCCAGTCTTACTTTTACTTATTGATAAATTTAATAGTAGTTTATGAAGCAATTGTTTGGGCAAGCAATGATATATGAGAAATAGCACACAATGTATGTGTTAGTTCAATGTTTGTTGCTCTTATTTGACTATATTTCTTCCTGTGATTTACTATTACACTATATGATTACAAAGGAGCAGATCTCTAAATCTTCACATATCACTTGAGTGTGATTTGCAAAATTCTAAAATAGTCCCATGACCATTATTCCCTAGTATTATTCTTGTGATTGTGTTTTGCTACATGGGAAAGAAGTTTTGCAAATGACGTTAAGGTTACTGCTGCTGCTAAGTCGCTTCAGTCATGTCCGACTCTGTGGGACCCCATAGACGGCAGCCCACCAGGCTCCCCTGTCCCTGGGATTCTCCAGGCAAGAATACTGGAGTGGGTTGCCATTTCCTTCTAAGTTGCCTTAAAAATAAGGAATGGGTCTAAAAAGCAGAGTTTTCTCCAGCTGGTAGCAGAAGGGGAAATCAAGGAGTTTAAGCATGATGAGAGTTTGTGCATCTTTGCTGGCTGGGAAATAGAAGAGCCATTTGAAACAAAGTTGAGAAAGATCTTTAGAAACTAAAGGCATCCTGAGCCACCAGTCAGCAAGGAAACAGGAGCTTAGTTCTATAGATGCAGGAAGCTGCATACTGCAACATAAAGAGTTTGGAAGGAGATGCTTCCTGTAAGTCTCCAAATAAAAGCCCAGGCTGACTGACACCTTGAATCTTACTTTGTGAGATACTAAGATACTGAGAGTCGCTTCCAACTCTTTGCAACAGTATGGACTGTATGTAACCTGCAGGCTCCTCTGTACACAGGATTCTCCAGGCAAGAATACTGAAGTGGGTTTTCATGCCCTTCTCCAGGGGATCTTATCAACCCCAGGATTGAACCTGTGTCTCTTGTTTCTCCTACATTGTAGGCAGATTCTTTACCCACTAAGCTCCCTAGGAAGCCCATCCCAATATATGCATCTCTAAATGACATGAGAGAAAGACAATAATTGTTTTGTGTCCAAATATGCTAGTGGAAGTTTGTAGATGGATGGCCTCACCATTTTTCCAATATATGGTGAAATTATCAGATGAGTAAGATCATCCTTTACCCCTGAAAGGGGCAAAGCATTAGTAGAGAACTGAACCCTAAAGTATCTCAAAGTTAGGGAAAAGAACAGGAAGTTCCCCCAGAAGCTTGGTCACCGCTGGGAGCTAACTTTGCCCATTTCTTCTCCACCAGTATATGAAGTATTCTTAAATACAAGTCTCATAGCTTATTCTGATATTGAAATACAATGGATGTTTTACAAACATGATTTGATCCATTGCCTTCATTAGGTATTTCGTAAAGAGGTTTCATAGCTTACTTTGTATATATCTATTATAGGTTAATTTTCTGAAAAACAAGTTTTCAGAACTAAAAAATTCTACAGCACCTGTATATTTTAATTATGTGACTGTGAATGTATGGATATCATCATAGTAGCCTAAAATATAAGAATCTAGAAAGACTAAATAACTATCCACATCTTATAAGAATTGCTTTGGTATATAAGTAACATCTTAATCTATTACATGCTTTATAGATTTTATATCTACATATTCATTGGAAATTTTAGATAACAAGTATACATGTTTATATTTACTTTTCCCTTATAGTCAAATCTTAAGTTATTATATCTGTCAGCAAAGCAAGCAAACAACAACAAAAAGAAAACAGCAAGTGTTTTTGGAAAGACCCAAAAAAAGTGTGCGTTACATTTGTACCTCTATTTTTAGCAGCCAGAATGAGATCACATATTAATTCCGTATAATGATAAATGACGCCAGAATGTATCTTACATTTAGTTTTAAAGTGAAACCTAGAAATTTTAGTTAGATCTAAACTTAGCTGTGTCTCCTCAGATTCATCACTTGGTACCATATGTTGTGTTTCTGATCACAATTCACATAATCTGTGGAGAGGCTACAGATGTCTGGGTTTAAATAAAAACAGCGATCAGTTTGCTAAAGAATGGACATGGGCCACATTTCTAATTTTAAGTTGGAAAATTTGTTCCATTTTACAGATTTATTTTTACCCCTGAAAAGTCCTAACAAGATTTGCTAAGCTTGACTATTCCAGACAGTTCATTTTTTATCCGTTTATCCATTTCAGGTAGTATTTTCCAAAGATCTATACTAAGGCTATGTTCTGAAATTTTATGCAATAGTTACTTTCACTTGTTATTAAAATAAAAACAAAAACAAACCATTCAGTGTAAGTGAATTTATAATTTCCTCTTTCCTGACCATGGGCAATCTCAAAACGCTTTCACTCTTTACTCTCAAATGTGTAAATCGGTGAGCGGAGAAAGATATCTATTTTTATTCTTATTTGAGACTTATTTAATCCTAAAAGTTTGAAATCATTATTGAGTAACTTAATGCATGTTACTAAATAACTCATCCAACTTATGAATAAAAAAACTAAGGCTCAGAGAAAGTGAGTTGAGTCACAAGACTAGAGGGTGGCAGATTTAGAGCCCAATCAAGGAAAAGTGATTCACTCAACTAAGTTAGTTAAAGAAACTATACTTAGAGTTGTTAGACAGTGTTACTAACACAAGCATATTTTATATTTCCATTTCCAGGTTTTCAAACACTTATATTTAATTATTTTCCTATGTTTAACTACTCCCTTAAAGTTCAGACATGAAGTGGTACTCTATATTTAAAGAAAATAAAAATGTATATATAAAAATATGTGTGTAGATGTTCAGCAGTAAATAATATTAATAATATTTCTAGAGCATTACTTTCAGAGGGAATGACATATATATATATATATTTACACATAAAGATTCAATACGAGTGATTATTTCTGGATTCTGCCATAGGTATTTCTAAATATTTTAAATTTTCCTAATTTTATTGGAATACACTAGTAGTTATGCATTAAGAATTAATTTAGATCTCTCTTTCTCTCTTTGTAGTTCTTTTTATTCTTAAATTGTGTTCTAGGAATGACTGTTTCTTCTTGCAATTTCCACAATTTTCAATTGTGTTTATGCACATTTTTTGAACTGTGCATAAACAGGTAAAAATTGAATCCAGAAGAACTATGTTAACTGGCTCAGGACACATCTGATGCTCCAACTCCATGATACATAAAAAAATAAAACATGCCATTTTAGATAAAAAGTGACGTGGTTTATCTTCAGTACTATTAACACTCTTTGGTAATTTCTTAAAACTATCATACAGCTAGAACTATCATAAAAATTGTGAAATAAATGTAACATTTCCAGAATTTAAGTTGGCACAATTTTTTTATAAAAATGCCACTGATATAGAAAATGGCTAAATTTACTGAATGCATGTGCCTTAAATGTTTCATATTTCATTAATTTAGTCATTTGAAAGGAGCAATAGTGAGTCCTGGTTAAAACCCACTAGGGTTCATACTCTACAAGAGTTATGCTACCTGTTACTCGTACGGAAGAAGCCTGGGCTTGGGCATCATTATTAGCATGATTGCATCATTATAATAATAAATAATACTGCCAGTAGTGTTTTTCCAAGTTTCTATCTCTAACTTATTGCTTACTTGCCTTTCTTTACTTACATAAATAAAGGCATTTGGTTTGTAAATCTGTGATAATCATAATTTATCATCCTGCTAATTAGGACCATGTTTACTGTTGGGTTTCTTTTCTATCTCAGCCTTGTTTTACTCAGCTGTTTAGATGATATTTTGTAAGATGAGATAATATTTCCTTAATTGTACCATTTTAAAGCAGGATGTATGATTTATTAATAAAATGAAAGGGTATTATGCTCAATATTACCTGTGTGATTTAATCCTCAGAATCTTCCTTACAGGGCCTTTTATTTTATCAACAAGATGATGATGATGAAGACATAAGTATATTTACAAGTAAAGTATGAAAAGATAGTAAACCCTGTATCAATAATACATTATGAAAAATTAGACATATCCCAGAAGTGGAGAAGTGGTTTTACATCAGATAATACATTAATGTTATTTTCTTCATATTTAATAGATTAATGAAAATTATGGAGAAAAATATTCAAAAAGATTCAATATTCATTCATGATTAAAATACTTAGTGAACTATCTGTAATTCTAAAAAAAATTTTTAGATATCATCAAAATTATCAAAATCTAGGTATCAAAATGTGATTTATGTACTAAAAATAAAGGCCAAGAACACTCAAGACAATTTTGAAGAACGAAGTGAAGATATCAGATACCAAAATACAAACAACTACAGTTTATAATACTAACAGAGACAAACCAATGGAATATTATCAAGAACAATTACTGACTTATTTAATATAAAAACTGTATCTATAAGAAATGTGGCATTATATATTGATAGCAAATATTCGATATTTTTATAGCTATAGTTGGAAGTGAAACCACTATGACTTATTACTCATATTACCTTTATATGAATGTACTCAGTTCAGTTCAGTCGCTCAGTCGTGTCCGACTCTTTGCGACCCCATGAATCGCAGCACATCAGGCCTCCCTGTCCATCACCAACTCTCAGAGTTCACCCAGACTCACATCCATCGAGTCAGTGACGCCATCCAGCCATCTCATCCTCTGTTGTCCCCTTCTCCTCCTGCCCCCAATCCCTCCCAGCATCAGAGTCTTTTCCAGTGAGTCAACTCTTTGCATGAGGTAGCCAAAGTACTGGAGTTTCAGCTTTAGCATCATATGAATATACTAGAATGTACTTTTTAAATGTTTAAAAGTCTCTCTTTTCTGTTGCTTAAAAGAATTAGAAATTATTGATTTTTTAAAAAGTCTTCAGTGCTTGATAAGAGCTGTATAAAATTTATGGACTTTTTCTTACTAATTTTCTTTACTAATTTTATAGCTTCTATTTCTTCTTGCAGTGCAAACACACTTTAGGGGATCAATTCTTTCTCCTTGAAGTGTAACATTAGAGATTCCTTATGGCAAACTATTTGGTTTAGTTTGTTGTTTAAAAGTCTTTATTTCACCCAGATGGTGAAAGGCTGCTTGACTGTGTATAAAAGTCCAGATTGCTAGTCATTGCCTTTCTGATTTTTGAAATTATGTTTCCAGTTGTTTATCAGCTTCTATTGTGGCAGCTAAGCAGGTTATCAGTTGCTAATTATTTTTCAATATCAGGAATTAGCCTTTTCACTTTTATTGCTGCCTAGGTTTAATGTTATGAAGATTTACTGTTATGTGAATAAACATTTATTTTTTATTTGTCCTGCTTTGAATTTTTAGAACTTCCTGGACCTAAAAATATCATGTCAATTAAAGGTTCTGGACACTGTTATTCTAACACACAGGCTTCAACAGTACATGAACCGTGAATTTCCGTTGTTCAAGCTCAATTTAGAAAAGGCAGAGGAATCAGAGATCAAATTGTTAACATCCATTGGATCATTGAGAAAGCAAGAGAGTTCCAGAAAAACATCTACTTCTGCTTTATTGACTATGCCAAAGCCTTAGACTGTGTGGATCACAACAAACTGTGGAAAATTGTTCAAGATATGGGAATACCAGAACACCTTACCTGCTTCCTGAGAAATCTGTATGCAGGTCAAGAAGCAACAGTTAGAACTGGACATGAAACAACAGACTGGTTACAAATCAGGAAAGGAGTATATCAAGGCTGTATATTGTCATCCTGCTTATTTAACTTATATTCAGAGTACATCAAGCAAAATGCCGGGCTGGATGAAGTGCAAGCTGCAATCAAGATTCCTGGGAGAAATATCAATAACCTCAGATACACAGATAACCTTATGGCAGAAAGTGAAGAACAACTAAAGAGACTCTTGTTGAAATTGAAAGAGGAGAGTGAAAAACTTGGCTTAAAATTCAACATTCAGAAAACTAAGATCATGGCATCCAGTCCCATCTCTTCATGGAAAATAGATGGGGAAACAATGGAAACAGTGAAAAACTTTATTTTCTTGGGCTCCAAAATCACTGTGGATGGTGACTGCAGCCATGAAATTAAAAGATGCTTGTTCCTTGGAAGAAAAGTTATGACCAACCTAGAGAGCATGTTTAAAACCAGAGACATTACACTGCCAACAAAGGTCTATCTGGTCAAAGCTATGGTTTTTATAGTAGTCATGGATGGATATGGGAGTTGGACTATAAAGAAAGCTGAGCACCGAAGAATTGATGCTTTTGAACTGTGGTGTTGGAGAAGACTCTTGAGAATCCCTTGGACTGCAAGAAGATCCAACCAGTCAATCTTGAAGAAAATCAGTCATGAATATTAATTGGAAGGACTGATATTGAAGCTGAAGCTCCAATCCTTTGGCCACCTGATGTGAAGAATTGACTGATTAGGAAAGACGCTGATGCTGGGCAAGATTGAAGGCAGGAGGAGAAGAGGATGACAGAGGATGAGATGGTTGGACGGCATCACCGACTCAGTGGACATGAGTTTGAGCAAGCTCTGGGAGTTGGTGATGGACAGGGAGGCCTGGTGTGCTGCAGTCCATGGGGATGTGAAGAGTCGGACACGACTGATTGACTGAACTGAACTGACTAAACACACTGTGATGGAGAAGGAAATGACAACCCACTCCACTATTCCTGGAAAATCCCATGGACTTAGGAGGCTGGTTGGCTACAGTCCATGCGGTTGTAAAGAGTCATACACAACTGAGCAACTGAGCACGACACACTGTGAGGTAAATATATTATCATTGTACAAATTATAACTGATAGAACTCTGAAGCAGAAATGTTAGAACAACTTATGGAAGATCATATACCTTGAAAGTGGCACAGGAATGCTTGCTTGAGAATCATCATTTCCAATTTTTAGGCTACAATACCAGGTTTACTACACCGGTTATTATTCATCATCAGTGATATTTGTCTTAGAAAACTACTTATCTGAAATCTTAAACTTGTAACTAAAACATCTTTCACAGTATACTTTACTATTAAATTTTTGATCTCCCACACTTCTGTTATCATATTCACTCACGTACCACTAACTTTCCCTTGGACTGCAAGGAGATCCAACCAGTCCATCCTAAGGGAGATCAATCCTGGGTGTTCATTGGAAGGACTGATGCTGAAGCTGAAACTCCAACACTTTGGCCACCTGATGCGAAGAACTGACTCATTTGAAAAGACCCTGATGTTGAGAAAGATTGAGGGCAGGAGGAAAAGGGAACAAGAGAGGATGAGATGGTTGGATGGCATCACCGACTCAACAGACATGAGTTTGGGTAAACTCCAGGAGTTGGTGATGGACAGGGAGGCCTGGCGTTCTGTGGTACATGGGGTCGCAAAGAGTCAGACATGACTGAGCAACTGAACTGAACACTAACTTTTTATTATTCTCTATTTTTTTGATTCTTCTCTATTGTTCTAATTGCAAAGGATATTTTGATGATTTTATTATGTTTTAAATGTTGGTTTTTACATTTTAATAATTATTTCTTCAGCTTTAAAAATTCATAATTAATGCTTGGATATTTTTTATTTTTATGCTTTATGCTCTTTAGAAGATAAATGTAATTTCTAATTTTAAATGGTTGGGAAAGTAAGTAATTAAAGCATAGACTATAAGTGAACCTTGTAGATTAATTTTCCAGAATCAGAAATAGGGGATAGACCAAAAGTAATCAAAAGAGTGACATAAGTAACTGGAGTCATCTCCTTGTTAGATTTGAAATCCACTATTAATTCTTGACTCTAATATACTGTCCTCTGTTTCTACCTACAAAATGAACTTGGTAATAACATTGTCTTTTATCAAACTTCTGTTCAGATCCATTTTTTAACACTCCCAGTAAAAGGTCTGCAATGTTCTGAGAAACAGTTTGAAAACAACTAGTAGATGATAATTCAAAAGAAATTAATTTCATACAAACATGAGTTCCAACACTGTACACAGAGGGGAGAGTTTTTTAAAAATTATTTCTAGTGAGAAAAATCAGACTTCACAGGTGTGGGGGTTGGGTCTCCTCCAAATTTTTATTTTCCTTTTTCTCCACTTCCTCGATTTCTGATTTAGGAATTTCCAATTTGGAAAGGAAATCTGCAGAGATTATAGGTATATACAAATACAGTTTATAGATTCCCTCAGTTCAGTCTCTCAGTCGCATCTGACTCTTTGCGACCCCATGAATCACAGCACGCCAGGCCTCCCTGTCCATCACCAACTCCCGGAGTTCACTCAGACTCACGTCCATCGAGTCAGTGATGCCATCCAGCCATCTCATCCTCTGTTGTCCCCTTCTCCTCCTGCCCCCAATCCCTCCCAGCATCAGAGTCTTTTCCAATGAGTCAACTCTTCGCATGAGGTGGCCAAAGTACTGGAGTTTCAGCTTTAGCATCATTCCTTCCAAAGAAATCCCAGGGCTGACCTCCTTCAGAATGGACTGGTTGGATCTCCTTGCAGTCCAAGGGACTCTCAAGAGTCTTCTCCAACACCACAGTTTAAAAGCATCAATTCTTTGGCGCTCAGCCTTCTTCACAGTCCAACTCTCACATCCGTACATGACCACAGGAAAAACCATAGCCTTGACTAGACAGACCTTTGTTGTCAAAGTGATGTCTCTGCTTTTGAATATGCTATCTAGGTTGGTCATAACTTTCCTTCCAAGGAGTAAGCATCTTTTAATTTCGTAGCTGCAGTCACCATCTGCAGTGATTTTGGAGCCCAGAAAAATAAAGTCTGACACTGTTTCCACTGTTTCCCCATCTATTTCCCTAGTAGAATCCAAATTTTTGTCTCACAGTCAGAGAGTAGTCTAAATCCTTTTGGGGCATGAAAAGAAGGCCATTCTTCTAATAGGGACAAATAGCTACATAAAAAGTCTTTTGAGATACATAAGCAGCAAGCTTAGAGATCATGGATACAGACATTTTTGTTCTTTGAGGCTTTATATGGAAATAGCTTTTTCCTTAAATCAAAATAAGAAAAAAATAAGGTTGATAACAGTTATTAAAAACAACTGAAATTTAGGAAATTATTAGTTTGCACTAGATCATTACATTCTTTTAAAAATCAGTTTAGATTGTGTGAACACATATCTTAGAAAAACACTTAAAAAATAAATAGAAAAGTGGAATCATGGAGTATTTGCCTCTGATTAATTTTTTAATGTAGCAAATGTTCTTGAGGTTCATTCATATTATTACATATTGAAGAATTTCCTTCACCTTTAAGGCTGAATAGTATGCAGTTGGTCCTCCTTATCTGCAGGTTCTGCATTCATGGATTAAACCAACTGTGGATCAAAAATATTAAAAAAGAAAAACTTTCAGAGTGTTCCAAAATGCAAAACTTGAATTTGCCACACCCTGCGAACTCTTTACATACCATTTACATCGTATTTACAACTATCTACATAATACTCACATTGTTCTGCACGGTAAGCAATCTAGAGATGATTCAAAGTATCAGGGAGGATGTGCTTATGGGAGGGAACCAACCTCCCATGGACACCGAGAAACGACTGTAGCATTGTATATACATTTTCTTTATGTATTCATCCATCAATTAGGTTGCCCCTTTTAGAACTAAAATGAACATGTGAGTGCTAATATCTTTTTAAAATCCTAACTTTAATTATTTTTTACAAATGTCCAGAAGTGAGATTTCTGGATCATATGGTAGTTTTATTTTTAATTTTGGGGGAGCTTCCATCCTGTTTTACATAGCAACTGTACCATTTTACATTCCTACTAGTGATATACAAGAGTTCTAATTTTTCTATATCTTTGCCAACACATGTCTTTTATTATTATTTTTACAACAGCCATGCTGATAGATGTGAGGTGATATCTCTCTCCGGTTTTAATTTCCATTTTTTGATGTTTGGTGACTAAGGATTTTTTTACGTATCTTTTGGCCATTTGTAAAAACATATATTTAGGTGCCGAAGCCATTTTAAAACCAGGTTATTAGTTTTTTCCCTATATAAGTTTAAGAGTTATAGGCTTTACATACATTTTTCAGATTCAATCCTTATTAGATATATAGTTTGCAAATATAATCTCCCATTCTGTGGGTTGCCTTTTACTGGGTTGATTGTTTCCTCTGCTGTGGAGGTTTTTATTTTGATATAACTTTATTTTTGTTTTTGTTGACTGTGTTTTTAGTGCCGTACCCATAAAATCCTTGCCAAGATCAATGTCATGAAGATTTTCCCCTTATGCTGTCTTCTGGAAGTTTCACAATTTGGGGTATTAATATTTAAACCGTTAATAGATTTTGAGTTGATTTTTGTGTATGGCCTTCTACCAATCCAAGCAATCATGTCTGTTTTCCTCCAGGCAGCCAGAGTATGCTGGTCCAGTAAGAGTTCCAGGATTGGCAAGCAGAAGCCAGTCCTCTGTGGAGACTTGTCAAAAAGCAGTGGTGTAGGATGTACAGACCAACTTTTTTCCACCTGGTGAACCTGGGAACTAGGACGTTTCTTCCTGATCATGTGTTCATGTGTGTGTCTGTGTGTGTGTTAGTCACTTAGTTGTATCCAACTCTTTGTGACCCAATGGACTTTAGCCCACCAGGCTCCACCATCCATGGGGATTCTCCAGACAAGAATACTGGAGTGGGTTGCCATTTCCTCTCTAGGAAGGTTGCCATTTCCTTCTCCTGTTCATGTGGCACTACACAAAGGTAAGGTCTCTGGAGAGATGGAGTCTGGAGTCCCCCTACAGGCTCTGGTGAGTCTGATTTCACATTCTCACAACATGCAAGACCTTTTCAATTAGTTCCTGATTTCTCACAAAGGAAGTTTGTTCATGAACTGTTGCTGGATTGGAGTGTCACAAGGGAAAAGATGCCCCTAAAGGAAATCAATCCTAAATACTCATTGGAAGGACTGATGCTGAAGCTCCAATACTGTGGTTACCTGATGCAGAGAGCCAATTCATTGGAAAAGACGCTGATGCTGGCAAAGATTCGAAGGCAAAAGAAGGGGGCGACAGAGAATGAGATGGTCAGATGGTATCACTGACTCAATGGACATGAATTTGAGCAAACTCCTAGAGATAGTGGAAAGCAAGGAAACTAGGCATGCTGCAGTCCATGGGGTCACAAAGAGTCAGACATGACTTAATGATTGAATAACCACAAAAGCTTCTGACTCTTCCATCTGCCTGATGGCACTTTTTTTTTTCTGAATACTTCTTTAAACTGTAGCTTTGTTTAATTTACTATTTCTGTTCTTTCTACATTTTAATTATGAAAGAATTAATGACAAAGACTATGCTTCTCAAAGTATGTTTGTATCTAATAAATTTTTTAAAGTAATGGTAACTTATTAAATAATCTGCAGGATTCTACAATGCACTCCTCAGCTTGTGGTTGTCCCTGTGCCAGCTCATTCATGTAGAAAAGAATTATTATGAATTATTGAACTCATCTATAGTAACTTCAAAACTTCATTTTCTTCAAAATTTTATAGAACACTAAGCTTAGAAATTTTAGAAATATTCCTGCTTAAAATACTCTGCCTTGCTCCCTCACATATATTATGCCTGTGAACCTGGATTTTAATTCAAAAAATACATTCACCAGTTTTTCAGAATCTTTGAAAGATGGGGCCCTATTATGGCATTCAGTTCTTATATACAGAGAATTTCAGATCAGTGAAAATATAATATACTATTCAATTTTCCTGCCTTTCCTATACATATGGAATCATTTGTTCTAATTCTTAATGATTTCCAAATTATAGAAAATTAGGTGACTTGGCTTAGTTCATGTCTTAAAAAACTGAAAGATCAGTTCATATAAAAATAGAACTACTCACAAAAGTAAACTGTTTAGATAACAAATGAACATGTTCTATGATAAGATATTCTGCTATTACTATACTAAAGTAAAAGGTATTTTCTTTAGGCTGCAATCTAAGAGACATATTCAGAAGTTCTATAAATCTTGCATGGTGATTTCTACTACAGAATCAGACATACCTTGGCAGGATTTTCTACTTTCATTTCCAAGTGGAGCTGACCCGTTGGAAATAATTTGGAAATGGCCTGAATGATAAGATAAATTTTGAAACCAAATTAAATTTTATCTTGTTCTGGGTCTTTCTGAATTTTGGAGGCAAAATATTCTTTATTTGGGTGTGTTACTCTGGCCCTTTAACAAGTGACCTGAAAAACTGCTAGTTTTGGGTGTGAATAAAAGGGAATCCTCCTACACTGTTGGTGGGAATGTAAATTGGTACAGCCACCATAGAGAACAGTATGAAAGTTCCTTAAAAAACTAAAAATAGAGCTACCATATGATCCAGCAATCCCACTCCTCTGTATATATCCAGAGAAAACCATAATTTGAAAAGATGCATGTACACCAATGTTCACTGCAGCATTATTTACAATAGCCATGACATGGAAGCAACCTAAATGTTCATTGACATATGACTGGATAAAAAAAGATGTGATCAGTTCAGTTCAGTCGCTCAGTCGTGTCCGACTCTTTGCGACCCCATGAATCACAGAACGCCAGGCCTCCCTGTCCATCACCAACTCCCGGAGTTCACTCAAACTCACGTCCATCGAGTCGGTGATGCCATCCAGCCATCTCTTCCTCAGTTGTCCCCTTCTCCTCCTGCCCCCAATCCCTCCCAGCATCAGAGTCTTTTCCAATAAGTCAACTCTCCAAATGAGGTGGCCAAGGTACTGGAGTTTCAGCTTTAGCATCATATATACATGCAACAGAATACCATTTGGTTGTAAAAGAAAAAAAAAAGAATGAAATAATGCCATTTGCAGTGACATGGATGCACCTAGAGATTATCCTACTGAGTGAAGTTAGTCAGACAGGAAAAAACAAACAGATACCATAGGGTCTTGCTTAATGTGGAATCTAAAATAAAAATGATACAAATGAACCTATCTATGAATTAGAAAGAGATTCATAGAAATAGAGAAGAGATTGTGGTTGCCATGGGGGATATGGGGTGGGGGAGGGACTGAGAGTTTGGGGTTAGTAGATGCAAACTATTACACAGAGAATAGATAAACACCAAGGTTCTACTATATAGCACAGGGAACTCTATTCCATATATTAGGATAAATCATAATGGAAAAGAATATGTGTATAGAAATAAGTCACTTTGCTGTACAGCAGAAATGACATTGTAAATCAATTATACTTCAATAAAATTAAATTAAAAAGCTTGAAGAACAAAAATCCAATTTAAAAAACATCAAATATAAACTTATTATAAATCACAACATCACACCTGCTTAGCAAGCTATTTGAAGTTGACTGCACTAAAACAAAGAAGTAAACCAAGACTGAATGAGAAATGGAGTCCAGGAAACCAGGTATCAACATGAGGAGGAGATGAAGAGAATTCCCCCATACAGTCGTGAAGGAAAACCCCCAGGATGGGAGTCGTGGAAGAGACTTATCAAGCAACAAGTCCATATCAGCATGAAGGTCTCAAATGGGAGAAGTAGATGTGGGATATGAAAGATGGAGAGATGACAGAGAAGAGAGAGGTCAGCCTGCACAACACCTGTCATGTGTGACTGTAACAAGGGGTTTCAGCTGTGTGGTAGAGTCTAGGAAAATGTAGGGAGTAGCTTATGCTAACAGGGCAGGAGACCCCGTTTCTAATCCTGGGTCAGGAAGATCCCCTGGAGGAGGGCATAGAAACCCACTCCAGTATTCTTGCTTGGAGAGAATCCCCATGGACTGAGGAGCTGGCGGGCCACAGCCCACGGAGCTGCAAACAGTCAGATATGACTGAGCAACTAGGCAGCAGCATATACATTAAACAAACAAACAAAAAACAAGGGAATTACTAACTCAATGAAAAGTAAAATTGTATAGTTTTAATAGTCACAGTACATTATGTCTCAGCAATGCACAATAATCAAAGGAATGTTTGCATGAATACTGATTTTAAAGTTATAACTAATAAGAGAATAGGGATATAGTTTTGGCAGGAGATCACAAGAAAAATAAATCCTGTTTTCCATAGTCACAACTTAACATATGCATAAATGTAAACAAATGAACAGATATAGATGTAAATTTTTAATAAATATGGAAATGAAGCTGTCTCCCTAAAACCAAGTTCCCCTGCTGAGTTTATTATGATTAACCTCTCTACCCAAAACTTTATGCCCTTTTTTGTGCCATATAATCTCAATCTTGTGCTACCTAAACAATAACCAACCAGAGTCAGATGACTGCAATTGCTGTTGTCAATAACATGGTTAATGTACAGATTCAGGTTGTTTCTGAGGGCAAGATGACCTAACACAGCCTCCAGGTATGGATCACAAAACCAGAAACTTGTAAGCATAGGCATCCTGGCTGCTGAAACTAGATTAAGGAATGTCACAAGAGGATGATTAATCCCAGTTTACCTATTCTATTTTAGAAACCCTTAACTCAAAGACCAAGTGGATCTGAGGCTGTGTCTCACTCACTTGCTTGGCATCCTGCAAAAAAACACTACTCCTTCCTTCATCATAACCTGGTGTTGACAGATTGACTTTGTTATATGTCAGGTGAGTTTGGTTTGGTAACAACAGAAATATATACCATAGCAAGAAAAAAGCTGAAAGCGATAAAAGTAGTTGCCTCTTGAGAACAGGACTGGGCTAAGGGATGGGGATAAGGGCCTCCTGTTGTTCTTTTCAAGACTTGTAACACAATTTAGCTTTTTACACCATGTGATAGAACATCTGATTTTTAGAATTTTATAAAATAAACTGAATGCCTAACAACAAACAAAAACTGCTAGTTTTGACTGAGACCTAAATAAGAGAAAGTTCTCCAACAAGCCCAGGCTACCACGCAACCTGCTCTGCCCCCTGCACCATATGATCCGGTAGATCCAATGGTGCTTGGAGTGTCAGTGTAATAGCGATGCTGGTGGTGCCTTTAGCAGGACCCTTAGGTGAAGCCACATTGCAAGGCCGTAGAATCCCAGGCATCCTCTGAAAATTACTTCTCTCCTTTTGAGAAACAGCTTTTGCCCTACCATTAGGCCTTACTAGTTGTGGAATGCTTTAATAACAGACCACCAAGTACCATATGATCTGAGGTGTCCATAATGAACTTGACATTATCTAACCCACCAAGTCATGACTTAAGCATACACAGCAGGACTCCATCATTAAACGGAAGTGGTATATAAAAATCAGGTCCCAAACAATTCCTGAAGGTACAAATCAGTTACACAAAGAAGTGGCCCCAATCTCCATTATCCCCACTCCTGCTGTACTAAGGTCTCAAGGGGAGTTCCCAATGATCAACTGATACAGGAAGGAAAAACCCAGGCCTGATTTACAATGGTCCTGCATAATATGTAATCACCACTGAATAGCAGACAGTCAGAACTTTACAGAGCCCCCTTCTGGGACATCCCTGAAGGACAGTGGTATAGTGAAATCCTCCCAATGGAAAAAACTTCCAAGCAATACACCTGGTTGAGTGTTTACTTTGGAAAGAAAAATGGCTAGATGTGATATTATTAATATATACCAATTTATGAACTATGACCAGTAGACTGCTTTCAGACTTGACTTGTAACTTTTCCTGATGTATAAGCATAGGAACCTAACCCAAGGATTTTATATTTATCAGGTCTTCATAATCACCAGAGCTAATTCTTTAAAATCTCTCTCATGTATATGAATATGTCTATGCTTACATTTATACTTATATACTTATATAATATCTTTAAAAATAAATTATAATTGGATATTTAAATCAAAATCAAAAGCCACATAAAGTTTATAACATAAGTAGAAGTAAAAAGCAAGACAATCAGTAAAATGATGAAAGAGGGATAGAAAGTGTAGATTTGGAAGGTTTCTATATTAAATAGAATGCTAGATCAAATCATTTGAATGCAAACAAGGAAAAGTTAATGATGCATATTCAAACCTTATGATTATCACTAAATTATATTTAAAATACCTATAATAAGTCAATGTTTATTGCATAGGAATCTGGAATGTTAGGCCCATGAGTCAAGGTAGATTGGAAATGGTCAAACAGGAGATGGCAAGAGTATCGACATTTTAGGAATCAGTGAACTAAAATGGACCAGAATGGGCAAATTTAATTCAGATGACCATTATATCTACTACTGTGGGCAAGAAAACCTTGGAAGAAATGGAGTATCCCTCATAGTCAAAAAGAGAGTCAAAATGGAGTACTTGGGTGCAATCTGAAAAATGACAAAATGATCTCTGTTCATTTCTAAGGCAAACCATTCAATATCACAGTAATCCAAGTTTATGCCCCAACCAGTAATGCTCAAGAATCTGAGGTCTAATGATTCTATGAAGACTTACAAGAACTTCTAGAACTAATACCAAAAAGAGATGTCCTTTTCTTCAAAGGGACTGGAATGCAAAAATAGGAAGTCAAGAGATACCTGGAGTAACAGGCAAGTTTGACCTTGGAGTACAAAAGGAAGCAGGGGAAAGGATAACAGAGTTTTGTCAAGAGAACACACTGGTCATAGCCAATACCCTCTTCTAATAACACCAGAGACTCCACACATAGACTTCAATAGATGGTCAATACTGAAATCAATTTGATTATATTTTCTGCAGCCAAAGATGGAGAAGCTCTATACAGTCAGCAAAAACAAGACTGGAAGCTGACTGTGGCTCAAGTCATGAATTCATTGCCAAATTCAGACTGAAATTGAAGACAGTAGTGAAAACCACTAGGCCATTCAGGTATGACCTACATCAAATCCCTATGATTATACAGTGGAAGTGACAATTAGACTCAAGAGATTAGATCTGATAGACAGAGTGCTTGAACAGCTATAGACAGAGGTTTGCAACATTATACAGGAGGTGATGATCAAAACCATCTTCAAGAAAAAGAAATAAAAAAAGAAGAATGGTTGTATGAAGAGGCCTTACATGTAGGTAAAATAAGAGAAGTGAAAGGCAAGGAGAAAAGGAAAGAAAGATATACCCATCTGAATGCAGATTTCCAAAGAATATCAAGGAGAGATAAGAAAGCCTTCCTAGGTGAACAATGCAAAGAAATAGAGAAAAACAATAGAAGGGAAGAGACTAGAGATCTCTTCAAGAAAATTAGAGATATTAAGTATCTCATGCAAAATTAGAGACACCAAGTATTTCATACAAAGATGAGCACAATAAAGGACAGAAATGGTATGGACCTAACAGAAGCAGAAGATACTAAGAAGAGGTGGCAAAAATACACAGAACTATACACAAAAGATCTTAATGACCAAGATAATTGTAATGCTATGATCACTTACCTAGAGCAAGATATCTTGGAGTGTGAAGTCAAATGGGCCTTAGGAAGCATCACTATGAACAAAGCTAGTGGAGGTGATGGAATTCCAGTTGAGCTATTTCAAATCCTGAAAGATGATGCTATGAAAGTGCTGCACTCAATATGTAAGCAAATTTGAAAAACTCAGCAGTGGCCACAGGACTGGAAAAGGTCAGTGTTCATTTCAGTCCCAAAGAAGAGCAATGCCAAACAGTGTTCAAACTACCACACAATTGCACCCATCTCACAGTGAGAAGGTAACAGGCAGGAAGGCCAGGGGTCTCCAAATGGAGGAAATAGGCTGCAAGTGTCAGACATTTTTATCTGCCTTAAGTGGCAGGAGGAAACAAACTAGCGATATTTTTTCCTTCTCTATACAAATTTAAAAGGAGGTTTCTCTTAAAATACTGTGTTGCCATAATGACACCTGGTTTCACCTGAAGTTAACTATTCTCAGACCTTGAGTTAACCAATGCATTTTTCTTATGGAAATGTTTGTCTTAAGCTATGTTAATGTACTATGCATTTACCCCAAACTCTGTCTTTGGTTCTACCTAATGGCTCAGAACCTACTTGACAAAGCAGTATGTTATACTCAGACATTGTTCCCCTAATCTATGTAAACAAAACTATTTGTATGGTAATCTGCCCTTCTACAAGATTCAAGTCAATCATTTTATGGCCCGGGATGAGTCCTCTGGTGCCAAGATTATCCCAAAATACATCTTATGGATGAGGGGCCTGGTGCCATTCTGAGTTTTAAGACATTCCTTTCTTTCATTAACAGACTGCTAGTGACTATATAACATCCAGCTGAAGACTAGCACGGGGGTACTCTTTCTGCCCCCTTCTGATGCCTATGTCAGAAGCTTTCTCTATCTCTTTTATACTTTAATAAAACTTTATTACACAAAAGTTCTGAGCCATCAAGCCTCGTCTCTGGCCCTGGGTTGAATTCTTCTCTTCTGGCGGCCAAGAATCCCAGCATCTTTTCGATCAGCAACAACCTTTCACACACTAGCATAGTAGTGCTCAAAATCGCCTAAGCTAGATTTCAACAGTATGTGAATTGAGAACTTCCAGATGTTCAAGATGGATTTAGACAAGGCAGAGGAACCAAAGGTCAAATTGTCAACATCCACTGGATCATAGAAAAAGCAAGAGAATTCCAGAAAAACATCTACTTTTACTTTATGCTAAATTCTTTTGCTACTGAGATCACAACAACCTGTGGAAAATTCTTAAAGAGATGGGAATACTAAACCACTTTACCTGCCTTCTGAGAAATCTCTATGCAGGTCAAGAAGCAATAGTTAGAACCTGACATGGAACAGTGGAATGGTTCGAGTTGGGAAAGGAGTACAGCAAGGCTGTATACTGTCACCCTGCTTATTTAACTTCTATGCAGAGTACATCATGAGAAATGCTGGGCTTGATGAAGCTCAAGCTGGAATCAACATTGCCAGGAGAAATATCAATAACCTCAGATATGCAGATAATGGAGAAGGCAATGGCAACACACTCCAGTACTCTTGCCTGGAAAATCCCATGGCAGAGAAGCCTGGTAGGCTGCAGTCCATGGGGTCGCAAAGAGTCGGACACAACTGAGCAACTTCACTTTCACTTTTCACTTTCATGCATTGGAGAAGGAAATGGCAACCCACTCCAGTGTTCTCACCTGGAGAATCCCAGGAACGGCGGAGCCTGGTGGGCTGCTGTCTATGGCGTCGCACAGAGTTGGACACCACTGAAGTGACTTAGCAGCATGCAGATAACACCACCCTTATGGCAGAAAGCAAAGAGGAACTAAAGAGCCTCTTGATGAAGGTAAAAGAGGAGAGTGGAAAAGCTGGCTTAAAACTCAGCATTCAAATAACTAAGATCATGGCATCTGGTCCTATCACTTCATGGCAAATAGATGTAAAACAATGGAAAAAGTGAGAGACATTTTTTTCTTGAGCTCCAAAATCAGTATAGATGGTGACTGCAGCCATGAAATTAAAAACTTGCTCCTTGGAAGAAAAGCTATGACAAACCTTGTCAGCATATTAAAAAGCAGAGACATCACTTTGCCAACAAAGGTCTTTCTAATCAAAGCTATGATTTTTCCAGTAGTCATGTATGGAGTGAGAGTTGGACTATAAAGAAAGCTGAGTGCTAAAGAATTGATGCTTTTGAAGTATTTGTTGGAGAAGACTCTTGAGAGTCCCTTGGACCGCAAGGAAATCAAACCAGTCAATCCTAAAAGAAATCAACCCTGAATATTCACTGGAAGGACTTATGCTAAAGCTCCTTTTCTCTGGCCATCTGATAAGCGTTGACTATTGGAAAAGACCCTGATTCTGGGAATGATTGAAGGCAGGAGGAGAAGCGGACGAATGAATACGAGATGGTTGAATGTTGTCACTGACTCAATGGACATGAGTTTGAGCAAGATCCAGGAGATGGTGAAGGACAGGGAAGCCTGGCATGCTGCAGTCCACGGGGTCACAAAGAGTCCAACACAACTGAGTGACTGAACAACAACAACAAATTAGCCAATATAGGTTACAAAAAGTTGTGTTAAAATCAATACAAAGGAATAAAGAAAAAAGGGGGAAAAAGACTAAGAACACAGGGGATGAATGGAAAACAGAAAAATGATAGACTTAAAGCTGAGGATTTTAGTAACTATAATAAACGCAAATGAGCTAATTACTTTAATAAAAGGTGAAGTATTCCAATGTATATAAGGCAAACTCAATATATCCTCTCTTAAAGAACTGCACTTTTCTTTAAATATACAGAAAAGTTAAAATTACAGGGAAAGATATAGCATACAAAACACAAATTAGATGATGGATGGAGTATCTATATTAAAAGCAAACAAAGTTAGCTTCAGAATAAAGAATATTACTAAGTAGATAGAAGGAAATATGATAACAGGGATAAATTAAGAATACTCAGAAAATCTAAATATTTATGCACATATAATGATATTATATGTCTAAATCTGCAGGGATATAGATCTGTACATTTATGAAATATTTATATTAATATATAATAAATATACCAAATATACATACATGCAAATATATACACAAAATTTGCATATATAGCAAATACATCAAATACTACTGAACTAAAATAAGAAATAGTTTTATTATTATACTGGAGATTAAGTTTTCCTCTCTTTTAAATGATACAAGTAGCCAAAAAATTTATAAGTATATAGAAGACTTGAATTTAAAGAATGTATAAAACAATTTATAAACACTTCATTAACAGTAGAGTATATTTTATGTGTTACTGTATATAGAACATTCACCAGTATTGAACTTTTGCTGAGGCACCAAAAAAATCAATACATTTTAAAGATTGCATTTATAGAGAGTATGAACACAATGGAATGTTATGAAAAATAAACTACAGCAAGAACAACTCCAAATATTCCCTTCTTTTTTAAATTAAGCACCTTATATCAAGATACCTTTGGCAGAAGAGGAAATCACAGTAAATTCAGAAAATATTTTTAAAAGAATATTTATACAAGTGTGACATATGAAAATTTATAGGACAAAACTAAAACAATGCTTTCAGGATAAAATTTTTAGCTTTAATATGATTACCTAAGAAAGTAATAAATATCTGAAATCAATAATGTAAACTTCTGTTTTAAGACGTCATGGTAAAGGAGAGAAAAGTCCCAGAGTAAATAGAAGGACATAATGAAGATAAGAACAGAAAGCAATGACCTAGTCAGTGGAATAGTGAAAAAAAAGAATTAAGGAAACCAAAAGTTACTTTTTTAAAAAGAACAAGACAATTGATAAATCTTTAACGAAACTGAACAAGAAGAAAATAAAAGCAATCATCTCTAATACCAAGAATGAAAAAGTGCCATCCTATGGAATCCATATATATAAAAATGATATAGGAAAAAATTATAAATCATTGACAATAACAAATTCAATAATTTAAACAGAATCCGTAGAAAGTCAAGAGTTACTAAAAAATGGCAAAAGGATAAACAGAAAACATAAATCCCCTATCCATATTAAAGAAATTATATTTATAATTTTAAAAGATTTATGTAATGAAACCCTGTGATCACATGATTTCCTTGATGAACCCTATCAAATACTGAAGAGATTAGTACAACCTTACACAAATGTTTTAGAAAACAGAGGAGGACAAAATACTTTATGTCAGTATTGGAGACCAGCATTATGGTCTCCAAAACTGATACACAAATCAGAAAATGATGTAACAGATGAAAACAAATCAAACAAGGTCACTATTAAAATAAAATTGCACAACAATACCTTTATCGATGCAGTAATTCATAGGAAGCTTAGCAAATTGAATCAAGGAAAAAATACTTAAAATACATATATCATTCCCAACTGAGTTTTATCCCAGGATCTGAACACTGATAATTATAAAACACTGCTGAGAGAAATTGAAAAGGACCAGTGGCTCTACTCCTAGGCACCTAGGATAGTTAATGCAAACATTTATCTACATGCTGCTGCTGCCTGCTGCCAAGTCGCTTCAGTCGTGTCCGACTCTGTGCGACCCCATGGACTGCAGCCTACCAGGCTTCTCTGTCCATGCGATTCTTCAGGCAAGAACACTGGAGTGGGTTGCCATTTCCTTCTCCAATGCATGAAAGTGGAAAGTGAAAGTGAAGTCACTCAGTCGTGTCTGACTCTTAGCGACCCCATGGACTGCAGCCCACCAGGCTCCTCCATCCATGGGATTTTCTGGGCAACAGTACTGGAGTGGGGTGCCATTGCCTTTTCCCATTTATCTACATAAAACCTCATAAGTGAATGATCGTAATAATATTATTCATAATAGATGAAAAGTGAGAACAAACTAAATTTCTATCAACAGATGAATGGATCAACGTTGGTATAAGTATTACATTACTTATAAATTAAAAAAAAAAAAACACTTACATGGAAAAACTTGACTATATCTCCAAACAGCATTATGAGCAAATAAGGCCAGGCCAAACACATTGCTCAGTTTCAATTACATTAAATTACAGAACAAACATAACTTTTAACATAACTTACCTTATGTTAGAGTAGTTATGCTTATTCTATGATAGAAATTAGACCAGTGGTTGCCTGAACCGGGGTTTGGGGAGATAAGGCTTCAAATAGTAGCAAAGGTACTCTTTGGGGTGAGAGAATTGTTCAATATCTTGATAGTGATGGTGTTTATACTGATGTGTACACTTGTCAAAATATATACATATGTGCAATATTATGTTAACTATGTATCAATAAAGTTCATATTAAGGGAAGAAAAAATGAGATGAGTTCATTTTTTTTTTTAGTTTGGTAAATTATTAGAAAATGTTTAAGGAAAAATTTCTGAGTAAATAGAGAATTCACCCATTAAAAAAAAAACAACAACAACTCTCCCTTTAAAAAAAATCATGCAAAGTTGATCACTGTGATTTTATGTAAATAAAATCATGACTATAATTAACGAAAAGCTAGCTAACTGAATACGATAAAGATTTATATTTCAAATTCCTTAATACATTGTTTCTCCTCATGTTGTAAACATTTTCTTTAACCTGGGAAACTCTGGGACTAGATGAATTAGTTTTTACACAAGGGTACATGATGATTCTAATGTCTATATAGCCTTTACTAGCTCAGATTGGATACTTAGAAGTGAAATGATCATAAAACCTCACTTACAAGGTAATGCTTAGTAAAAATTAGCAAATATTGAAAGACATTCAGGTCCTTAATGACATTGAGGAAAACTAACCTATAGACTGCTGTTTTAAAAATCAAATATTTAGATATTTTAATCAGACATGGTTCATTCCAAAAGAGAATATTGATTTTTTTTTTAAATCTGCTCAAGCCCTCTCAATACCTAAAGGATATTTGTAATATGAATGTCTAATTGAAACACATTTTATGCAATAACCTATGCTAAATACAAATTTATATATAAAATTTGGTGTGCTTACACACACATAAATGACTTTAACACACGAGCAGCATTAATATATTTAATATAATCATTCTGAGGAATAGAACCATAACTTTGTTCCTGTTATCTTAGGAGAAAAATATACAGCAATGAAGTTTAAATAAACCTAAGAGATCTCAAATGTATCGAACAATGCAAATTAGCAATATGTAAAACAGCAAATATGGAATCTGACTAGCATAAATCAATGTTAAATCTAGAAGTTCTAAAAAGATCATATTATAATTTGGAAAACAATTATCTTAAGAGGTCTTAATAACGAAAAGGCAATAATTCTATTAGAGTCATTCTCAGGAGTATTCCCCTTCACCTTCTTACTGATCTATTAAAATGAACACCAAGACTATGCTGTAAGCTCAGTGACCTCTCATCAGTTAACAAGAATGCTTTGTGTTCTGAGGCAAGGTCAAAACTCTAAGTCAACCCAAGATCAAGAAGGTCTTCTGGCATAAGTAACATGTATCATGTAATTTTCAATGAGGTTGTGACCTGACTCAATTATAAACAAGAAATAAAAATGGATTTTCTAATTTGCTTTCAAAATATCATGTATCATTTTAAATACAGTGATTGCAATCTCTTTCCCATATGTAATCCCATCCCATCCTAATTTTCAAAAATTTTAGCAGAAAACACTGGCTTCACAAACAAAATAGTACCTCCATCTAAGTGCGCATGTGCTTAACAAGAGCCTTTCCGTTACACTATTTAACTTTGCGCTAAGAACTCATGTTGAGACTGAAACTCCAGTACTTTGGCCACCTCATGCAAAGAGTTGACTCATTGGAAAAGACTCTGATCCTGAGATGTATTGAGGGCAGCTGAAGAAGGGGACGACAGGGGATGGGATGGTTGGATGGCATCATCGACTAGATGGACATGGGTTTGGGTGGACTCCAGGAGTTGGTGATGGACAGGGAGGCCTGGCATGCTGCGGTTCATGGGGTCGCAAAGAGTCAGACACGACTGAGTGACTGAACTGAACTGAGCTTCAGTTGTGTCTCTTTGGTACCCCATGGGCTGTAGCCCACCAGGCCCTTCTGTTCATGAGATTTTTCAGGCAAGAATACTGGAGAGGGTTGCCATTTCCTTCTCCAAGGAATCTTCCCCGCCCAGGGATTGAACCCAGGTCTCCCACATTGCAGGCAGACTCCTTAATGTCCGAGCCACCAGGAAGCCATGTTTAACTTTGGACGACTGCTATTCATAGCTCGTATTTCTACAAATGGCACATCACTAACTTCAAAGATATCACACATTTGCTGAGAAAAAAAGGGCTTAACTTTTCAGCATTCATGTATTTACTTGTCTTACTTACTCTGCGAGACTTATAAATAAAAAATTTCTTCAAAAAAAGATATACTTTCCTTTTTCTCAGCATAAGATGTGTATCTTAGTAAGTTTATGCAAAGTTGATTATACTTCCTATTCAATTTAAGAAAAAATCTCCACAATATTTGTTTCTGAGCAATCTGACAATGGTACAATTTCTTTCAACAGCAAAATATCCTGCTCCTTTTTTATGCTTAAGTGAGAAACTATTTATGAAAATGCAGTCTCATTTATCAAGTGATGTTTAAGATGTTAGATGAGTGAGCAAAAATGAACAAATTGTGCCTAAGGGGGAGTTCTTTCATCCTCTGAAGCAAAATTATCTGAAACAGAGATTTCATAAAACTTAGCTTTATAAATATTAATATTGTCTTTTTCAGACTATTTTGCTTCTCTTT